>NC_060233.1:1270000-1587500 GCF_021155775.2 Neodiprion pinetum
TACACACTTTGTCATGACTCATTAACCACGAAAAGTAAACAGTATCCCACTCGATTCAGCCCCACTTTGTTCTGCCCACCGTCCACACGGGCAGCGGAGGCGGCTTTGTTTGAGTTCAGGTGGACGAACCCGACCCAACCCAGAACGATCCACCCGATGACTTTGCGAAAACGACTTGCCCGACAATTTCTTGGCTTCGCCGTTTGTAAAAACCCAAAAGCACGTGATCGGCGCGTAAGGCTGGTAAAGCTCGATATCGCCGTAGGTATTACGGTACCAATTATCCGAATACCGTGAATCGTTGGCGAGGCAGCCGACATATGGGGGCAAAAAAATAAGGCACCAATTCTCCGGCGTCCCGTGCACGATGCAGAGTATGAGCGGTGGTATGGGTGCACAGCGCTGCTGTCGCGGGTGGAAAAATCTGGGAACAAACATATGTGCGGGGCGATCGTGGCTCGATAATTAACGTCGGAACTGACTGCGTGATGTAGGCTGCTCTCTACCCCCCCTGGTAGGACTGGCCATACGTGCGGTATTGTGGGCACTTGTCACGTGATTGCATAATCGATACACGTCCGCTGTCTCCGAAGCACTCTCCTCCTCCATAAAGCCACCTTCACGCACCCGGTGCACCTGTGAGCTTTTCCCTCCCCCCTCGCCAAGCGACCCTCAGGTGGATTATTACGCACCACGTGCCACGGTCTGCAAGAAATATGCACGGACTTTGCAGGGAGCTTGCGCCAATTACAGTCAGGGACGCGAGTCGCGCCAAACGTGCAGCTTAATGATCCAATCCGAGGTCGGAACCGCGTGAACAGCGAGCATCGCGCTTATGTTATCCTCGCGGTGATTTGTCGGAAACTTCCGGTCGAGGTTAGCCAGAGTTTTTCGGAGTTCAGGGCGAGAGTTGAAGAGGTATGTTCATGTACGGGGTGAAGTGGCGAACGTCGTCTCGGAACGAGGGTTCGATCCCTGAAAACTGCTCGGGGTCTTTGGCGACAAGTTGCGAATTATCGAAGATACATACAAGCCTCGCATAATTCAGTGCAACTGGTTACCCCGCTTCCCTTGGTACGTAGGTATGTACGTATATAAATACGAAATGGCCGCGTCGCGGCGGTTACATAATACTTGAAAAATATCGGAAAAGTGATAAACGTCCCTGAAACGCCGAGCATGTCGGACCCTGCAGGTGGATCGAGGACGCCGTAAGCGCGTTCGCGAATGCGGTATAAGCTCTTGGATCGATCGTGAGCAGTCCGTAACTTTTGGAAAAAACGAACTTTTTCGAGGCAGCGTGGCTCGACTGCAGACCCTGAGACGATAATTGAATGCAATTTTTTTTCTCACGCCTACAGAAACGCGGATTCAAACGCGAGTGCGATTCGATATGCACTGTCGGGTGATTCTGCGTACGGATAATGTAGCCAGTAGCAGACGCTGAGCTCTGGTGCTCGAGCTGTTGTGGAAAGAAGACGTGTAGCGAGTTGTACTCTCTCGATCTTGCAGCCTTGGGAATCGAGGGAAAAGCGGAAAGGAAGGAGGAGGAGGAGGAGGAGGAAAGGAGCTGGAAGGGCAGAGCTCCTCCGCCACCCACATACGGGACGCTGGGGACACATAACGCTCCCCGCTTACATCCAATCGCTCCTGATTTATATTTACTACTCACTTGGCCCTTATTTATTGTTCTTCTCGGAGAAACGCGCGCGCGGTAGAACCTTACATATACGTACCTATACTTATACACACACTGCACCGTTAATTTTATCAAATTGAAAATAATGGCAGGTTCGAGCTTTAACACCGAGTTGAAAGGCATTCAACGAAGCGTCAAACTCTCTCCGCGAGCTGTGAGAGTCCGCGTGGATTGGTTACCGCAATAGCTAATGTCAGAGCTGGCGATGAATAATTTTTTCAGGTACGGAGTTCGTTGTAGAAGTGGGAACTGAAGGAGCTTGTTTATTTACTCTATCACAGTGACGTGGTGTTTTGATTAACGTTGTATCTTCGCACTTTGGAAACATTTTAACCTCGTTTATACATCGTTTTTTCAATAAAATCAAAAGTAGCTTCAAGTTCAACGTTTCATTTATTCGTGACGGAGAATCGATTGATATCCGTCACCATTTTTCCCCGAATGTAAAGTATCGTTGTGTCAATCAATCTAGGTACCATTATAGATCAAAGATATGAGTTTTCAACCTCTGTAAAATGAAAAAATGTCCATACCGTAGTGTGAGACGACGCTGGGACGAATGGAACAATGCTCTCTCTCTCTCTCTCAGCAAAAAAAAAAAAGAAAGAACGAAATCAATTTTGGATGCAACGCAAATGAGTAAAGTATTTTATAGAATATAGAAACGCGGAAAGTTCGAGGCAACGAACAATAATGATCTTGGAAAGTTTTTAACTTGATTCCATTCGAGTCTTCGCCTACCAATAACGTCCAATCCGCCGATGTGTTTCGCTATTTATCCCAGGCATGGAAACTCCATACTCGGTATACATCAAGTACGAATTACTCCATACCGACCATACCAAAGTCGCCGGCTTCGGTACTAATAATCAAACAATTAAAATCTCTGGAAACGAACCCCGTCGTCGCGGATGGTTATCAAATTAGGCGGACAACGAATGTTACACCATACAACGTCGCTATTTTCTATTTGTCAACATCGCGTTCGGCGCTGCGACAGATTCGCATATCGAGATAAGAACGAAGAAATTAGGAACGAATTGACGGGGGCCGGGTTGTCAGGAAGGAGCGACACCGCCATCACATCCGCTTAATAAGTGGCAGGGCAGTAAGGGACAAGGGTGGCTCGGTCACGCAATTCGGTGTGCCGGAGCCGGTGGAACAAGCAGCGGCACTCCACTCCACTTCGCCTCGCTTCAATTTATTCCGGGGAAACACACACGTCCAGAGGCGCAACATCACCCAGTCACCGTATGTGCGTGGTTCCCGCAGGTAAAAAGGGGATACACGCACGGCACATGCCCATCCTTCCGACCCTGCGGTTTCGTGCCCGAGTGGGTGTTCTTCGAGGGTGGCTATCCCGCGGGTAGTTGCCGGCCGTATTACTTCCGTTTAGAGTCCGCCGTGGTTTAACTCTCTTTATTATTATTAGCATCGTCGTTAATAATGTTCTCGTTATCGCTACTCACCCGCGTTGCAACGCTGCTATTGTCGTTACACTCGTTTCATTTTATACCTCTCCGTATGGATAATACTGCGCAGAAACGGTTTCGAACTCGTCTCAGACGATCCGTACTTGATGTATCCTGAGTACGGAGTTTTCATATCTGGGAAAAGTAGCGAAGGACGTCTGCAGATTGGACGTTATTGGTAGGCGAAGACTCGAATGGAATCAAATTGAAAACTTTTCAAGATTGTTATTGAGTCAGTTGGTTTCGTTGCCTCGAACTTTTCGCGTATCTGTATTCTATCAAATACTTTACTCATTTGCGTTGCATCCAAAATTGATTTCCCTTTTTTTTTTCAGAGACAATTACTCCATTCATCCCAGCATCGTCCCGCACTGCGGTATGGACATTTTTTCATTTTACAAAGTTTGATAATTCATATCTTTGATCTATGTATAATGGTACCTGGATTGATTGACACAGCGATACTTTACATTCGGGGAAAAATGGTAACGGAGATCAATCGAGTCTCCGTCACGAATAAGTGAAACGTTGAACTTGAAGCTACTTTTGGTTTTATTGAAAAATGATGTATAAACGAGGTAAATATGTTCCGACATTGCAACGATACAACGTTAATCAAAATACCATGCAACTGTGACAGAGTAAATAAACAACCCCCTTCCGTCCTCGCTTCTATAACGAACCCCATGTACCTGAAAAAAGTACAAGTCGCCGGGTCTGTCTCCGAATCTGCGCGGATCCGAGTCTATTCGAAAGGATAAATCTTCCCCGACCACCGATGGTTCATCGACATTCAGACCGTTTGTCGATCGCGATTGGGCGAGTAGGTATCGAATCTATGCCCGTGCAACCGTAGCTCGTATAACCCATACCGCTGATGGTGGCGGCCGCGTAATGCCGCGTGAGCCGAGGGGGCAGACAGGAAATAAACGTAAGTGTATAATTACAATAATACTCGTGGGGTTTTCCCCACCTTGGTATACCCGCCCCATCGCAGGCAGGTTTCCCGGCGTCCCTTTCCCTCTCTTGAGCGAGTTTAGCCGAGGGGAGGACGAGCGACGAGTGGAATTTAACGAGTTCTAAATTCACGAGGGGCACGCGAGCTACGCACTCGACGCATCTGTGTTTGTTTGTAAGTCGTATGCAGTGTGTGTTGTGTATGTATGTATGTCACACCTTAGCGAGTGCACCCGCTTCTATTTAGCGCCACAACAACATGTGATCCATGAATATCGTTCCATTTAATTTACTCGACGGGATATTTTCCTTGTTTTGATTCCCTTCTTTCTCCTCTCCACTTATCACCTACGATTGATGTTCGTAATAGAGAGTACTTTTACGTAATTCAAGATTTGACGATTCATCTTGGCTGAGAAATTGGTAAATTTGAAAAGAAGAGGTAAAAAAAAGATATTGTCTTCGTGGTAAAGAAAGTTTATTGTTCGTCGATATAAACTAGTACCTCTGTTCATTCGCACAAAGAAGTGTGAATGTAAAAGGTCATCGCGCGGTGTAATTCTGCACAATTGTTTCCTTTCCTTATCGTCTTAAAACTCTCCACCTCGAAGTTCTTGTCGACACTGGAAAGTAAGATGCAAAAATTTTTCCGAAGATAAATATGTATGAGATACCAGATGTGGAACGTTTGTACGTAGGTAAACCGGAGGAGGAGGGATTGTAAGAGTAAAAGACATAGGAAAAGAATTGTGTATAAGGAAGAAGAAAAAAGACAAGCTGAAAGAAGTAAAAGAAAAACTTGGAAACTCGACGTTTAACAGTTCGGTCACGCTTCGACGAGCACGCCGCTCGCTTTCGAACGTTGACTCTCTATATATTATATATACTTCATCCTTTCCAACCGGTAGGAGAGAAATACGCCTGCGCATGAAGCGCACGTATGCATACGTCAGTAAGAAGTTCCACGCTCCGCCCCGTCGTAACAACCCCTATAAAGAGAGAAGGAGAATGAAATAAGACGTTGCCATTATCTGCTAACCGTGCCGAAGAAGAAGAAGACGGCGATGAGGAATGACGAAGCGATCCAAAGTTTTCCTTGACCCATTTGGAAGTGATATCGTCGTCGTTTGGTCATCAACACGTTTCCGGACGCGTATATCTTGACACGGAATGAAGTGCTCATTGCCAGGGTTGGGTATTCGATTATCTCAACGATGGCTGGCCTCACGCTCGAATGGACGGAAACACCTGCGTGTACCCGGGACAAATATCCTGTCTAGTTCACAGAGGTCTAGGCAAAGCGGGCGTAGCAGGTACGCGGTTGCAGGTTGTCCGACATTGTGCAAACAGACACACGTGCTTTCTGGTTTGACACGCGTTCACTAATCGACTCGCAGCGAAGCACGCGTGGAAAGAAAATTGTGCTAGACACTGGAAACGACCGAGAAACCGATCGTTCGACTCGACTCGTTGTCAATTAAGACCCCAGACTGAGCCCCGAGCTTAATGGGGGGTGGATTACAATTGCAGTGAAACACAAGACGGTATGATAATTATAATTCAACCCCTTCATAGTCCGCTCGACGTGCAATTAGGCGGCTGAATCGGTCGGACAAATCGACGTTTCAATTTTCGTAAATGTCCTCCCTGACTCTCCCCTCGCGTCGTCTTCCCGGGTGTATCCTGTGGGACCCGAAGTGGCTGATGATCGTGAAGGACGTTACACGAGAGTGCGATCATCCCTGCCAGACTACACCAGGGAAAGGATGAACTCTGGGAATTGCACTCGGGTGTCGACGCCACGTGTCGGCACGTGTGTCGCCGCGTGACCAACCTGTTATACACTATTTGCGATAGTCGCCCGCCCTTAAGTGTATTACCTACTTGTCCAATTACACCCCTGCATCCCCCCCCCTAACTTATACATCGCGTCGTACTTTTTAACGTCCCCCTCGCCGTCCGTCTCCGTCTCTCATTTCTCTTCTCGCCAAGGGTAACGAACCGTTGCCCGCGTCATTGCAGTCTTCTCAAACAACCTTCAATGGCACATGGAAAGCAAAATATTGTAGACTTTACATCTCCTGTGGTGAATATATTGACAACACGTTTTTAGAAATCCGATAGTAAGAGTTAGAATACCAATAGCAAGAGTTACAACACGCTTAAGTACAAGATCTGCCGCAATCGATGTAGATTTGACTCCGAGAAATGGCTGTTCATACATTCACCAGAGGAGATGTAAAATCTGCATCATCTACATTTTTTCGGTGCATTATCTGCATTCGAATTGGTATTCCAAGGCGAGTTGGAAATCAGCGAGTATAGGCCGATGCAGTGTGTGTTGACTTTATTGACGTTGAACGTAAGGTACCTATACCCATTGTGCTCGGACTGTTGAGGGATCACGTCAAAGACGGTTGCCTACTTATGCATGATGTTTGCCAGGTACGGTAGCGCGTCAAAGGTACAGAGCATAAAGTATCGTCGGTCACGTGGTAACGTATACCGAGTAAATCCAATTCGAGGCCATCAATATTTGCGCCATAGGCAGTATTTGCACCCTTATTTTTCAAACGTCGGAAGAGCGTCGTGGTTACAACTCGTCTCGTTGGACTCATTTTATTTACTTGCAACGTTCGCGACTCTGGCTCCGGCGTTACTCAACGTCAAAATACCCCCCGCATCGTATGACCCGTCCTACTTTCGGCGGGATCCGCAAGTTACGCATGCACGTAAATACAACGTTACACGAGGGGGAGCGAGGATCGCGAGTAAGCATGGCGTGAGAGTTGTTGAATCGCGACTATTTCACGGCCACCGTTACGTGACATTTCGACCGGTGTCCGCAGGCGCAAACGCGGTCCGGTCGACGCCGTGCGGGAGATGAAAGCCGCTCGTGAATAAATAACGGGGTAAAACCGGGCGGAACACGGCCGACTACCGACCCACTAATTCGTCACCTCTGACGGCCTGCGGCCGACGCGAGCTGCACAATAACTGTCTGCACCCAGGCAGGTGCAGTTTCTTGATTCCGCAAGCTTTTCCATTTACTCTCGACCTCTGTCTCTGCCGGATGAATAACAAGGTCTTTCGTCGAGAATCAACTACATGTAACGCGTCACCGACACCCATACTGGTACACAGTCAGACCTTCATTGGTTTGTTGCACTTCGACGCGAGGCAGAAGCCGCGAACAGTGAATGTATACCACGAAGGTCTTGGCACGGTAAGTACCAAGGCGTAGGTATGCGTATACCCTTCGTAGGCACGTTGTGGCTACAATATGGCCAATAAACTGCGGAGAGAAGAGCACCACCTCACCTCCTACGCTCTGGTGGACTGTAAAGATGATCCGAGCAGCGGTTATAATTGCTTCCCGACTATCGCTCTAGACCCTTCGTCTCTCCCGGGGATGAGTTAACTGCACCGCGCGAATAAGCTCTGCACCTTTTAGGGATTCATTGGAATGGTCTTCTCACAACCAGAGATGAGAATCAATTTTTCGTCTTTAAAAGCATGCGCAACATTCGAAATTCCTAGATAATGGTGTTGGAGCCAGCGTAGCGCGAATATTTATCCAAGCTTGGTACCTGTCTCCTCTATTGACTGTTTGATTCGCTTGGACTCCCGATTTGACAGTCTGTCGGTAATGTGAACTATACAGCCAGACCAGAGATGATGCGTTATTCATCATGAGAGTGAACTGTAAGTCCTCGTGTCATACGTGCACCAGCGGATTTCGCACCCTGAGTCCCAGCCGTCGCTTTTCCCGAAGGTGCAAAGTCATGACTCGATTGTTGTGGTTGAAAACTTGGAATTTTAACCCGAGTCGAAAGCGTTCCGAGGTAAGTCTGCCTACAGGCTGTAACTGCAGACACGATGCGTCTGTACTTCCGCATTTGACTGCGAGTCTGAAATCAGAATCTGCATTGTTCGAAGTCTGTTGTCAGGTGGCAAAATGTTGATGCCAAGGAAGATCTGTATCGAAGTCTTGGGATGGGAAGTCTTCAGACAGAGTATTATCGAATTCCTCCAAACGAAGACAACGCTACTACGGAGTAGACCGACGGTCGCTGAATAGCGGTATCCGAAAGTGACGAGTTTCGTTGACTCGGAGAAGAGAAGAATCGGAGAGTCGGACCCACCGGAAGGATGAGAAAATGGAAGAATTACGGCGAGAGGCGCGAGAGGTGAAGCCGTGGAGCGAGGAGGGAGGAAAGGGGACGAAGAGGAAGAGAAGGAGGGAATGGCGGCCGGGTGGATGGCGTGGATCGATGAGGCGAACCCGAGGATCTGATTGGCGGGCGGCAGGGGCGGACTGTGTGGGAGTGAAGCGGAGCCAATCAGGGCCGCTTTATTGAGCGAACCTCGCGTCTTTTAAGTGAGGTTACGAAATCACTGATTTTTACTTGAAGTTTTACCAAACCGCCACCGTCGTCGTCGTCGTCGTCGTGTAGATCGCTTCCCGATCGTTCGGTCTATCTCGTATATGGTGCCTGTGGTGGTTGCCGAATCCCCTCGATCAGCCCTCCACATCCCTCGCAGCCTCCTCCTCCCGGCAATCCCTCTTCGTCAATCCTCCGACCAATCAAATCGCTCCGACGAAACGTGCGAACCAATTCGACAAAGCTCAAAAAGAACTCTAGATACAGGTATACACGCATGCTGCAGTGAAGGATGGATGTCGGGGGATGCGTTGTACACCTTGTATGCGTGAACAGGAATGATCGAACTTCATCGATGTATAACACTGGTCTGCAACCAAAAAACTGCACAGGTTTTTTATACCGTTTCTTATAGATTTGCAATCACTGAAACCGGAAAAAATACTCAAAAAGTTCCATCAAGTTAGGTTTTTTCTTCAACACGTGTTTGTCGTTACGTTTAAAGTGAAATTCCCGTGTAATCTGGTATCCTATTCTTGATCCAAAAAATCCTATGCAAAAGTGATTTCCTACTTTCATTTAATATGTATTAGAGTGAGACGCGAGAATAAATACAAACAGGAAAAGAGAAAATGGAAAGCGGAAACGTCTTCGGAGGCGTATCAAAGAGAAGAAGAAAAGGTTTCGTATGCGAAAAGAATGAACACGGAATGTTAAATACACTTCGTAACGAAATTGCTCGTTTAATTTTTTGAGAAATATTGTTTAGTTCGCTGTAATGAAATGATGGTGGTTTTCATTATTGTTATAGTTTTTTGTACGAACATACCTCGTATTTTGCAAGAATACTGTACGTGATGGAGAGAAATGGAAATCATTTTTGCACATCCCATGCAGCTGAAAAAAATATTAATTTTTTTTGCAGACCTGCGTTATCTAAAAACGGGGTCGACTGCAACAGCTTCTTTATAGAAGCTTAGCAAAATTCGCATACCTGCTTATTGAATTCCGTTAGAATATCACGTCGATTTCCGAAGAACCCGTTCATAATTCCAATTACGCATCAAAATCTCAGCAACTCAAACTGATTGTTACTCTTGCACAATTATTATTTTTCCATCTCTGTGCAATCGGGCTGCAAGAAAATCATCGGTAAAGAGTTAAGAGAAGAAGGAAAAGGGAGTCGTAAGAAGCAGACGTTGCTTCTGTACACGCGTTAATACAGCTGCCCGTGGAGCAAAGCTGGGAGTCGGAATATTGCATTAGAAAACTTGATGAATTCTCTTTACTCTGGGCTCTCAGTTGCCAGCTATCTGGCTTCTCAGGGGGCTTTGTTTTTATCCTGAAATAATGATGAGGTTCGCCTGGAACCGAAATATCTCGGGCTGCAGCGGCGTCCTGCGCCTGATATCCGCTGATATAAAACCTTAATCTGCATTTGACGAGTCTCCAGAATCGACGGTCTCCGTTCCTATTTACAAACGATTACAACACGCGTTTTGATACGCAACTTTGGCAAAAAAAAAAAATTGTAAAATTTCCTTCTCTTTTCACCCCGGACGCAAAAATGCGAACAGGCTAATTGTGTGCCTGAATAAAATAAAAGAGTTGACGCACGTAACAACGTCGGGGAAGAAGAGGGGCGAGGGAGGGTGGGTCACAGGTTTGCAGCATAATAAAACGCGTGCAGGGATGGACCCCGAACTCGCCTCAGAGTCTCCAACTCCGTCAGGCAAGGCTCATTTGTTATTAAAGCCCAGGAGTGCGACGAGCGAGCGAGGACTTTGAACACGATTTCACACTTTGACTCGTCGCCCCCGGTAAATCTTCGTAATTATAAGTTAAACTTTGGCGGGGAAAATAAGAACAAGACTGAAGAAGAAGAAGAAGAAGAAGAAGAAGAAGAAGAAGAAGAAGAAGAAGAAGAGGAGGATACTCGCCGACTGAGCCTTGCTTACACTCCCTTGGTCACAACCCACGGAATTTTACTTTACTTAGGCTCTAAAGTAATTTCACCTCTAGCGTAATACTAACCGATTTTACTCAAAGTTGAAAATAAATGTAACTGTAACTTTGCTAGATTTATCGGTGAATTTTTTTTCTCTCAATTATTTCGGGGGGTAAACTTGACTCGATTGGTTTCCAGGTTTTCCTTCTGTGGGATCTAACTGCGAACAGTATAATACTGTACAATTGACGATAATTTGTAACGGTATATAATTGACCACAAAATATTGCCAAAGTTTTGTCTAACAATTTGTATTTGTCACACAGAGGAGCGCAATTAGGGATATGAAAACGGAGTGAGAAAATTGATTCGTATCTTACGAGCTGGTCGAGATGATAATCTTGAGAGAAAGGATTGAAGTGAGAATCGCTGTAGGTACTACGGTATAAATTAATCTACACCGATAGAAGTGGATCTAGCCATTTCGGGGTTATATATTGTCGACGTCCACGCAAGCTCGCATCACGCGAGCTTTCGGCCGAATCTTGAAACGGAGGCATTATTGCAGCTGTTTTAGTTGCAGAGAATTTTTCGAGAACTGCATAACTCTCCATCTACATCGTTATCTTGAGAATGCTGAAAAGGAATTTTCTTCCTGTGTGTTTCAGAGTCGAATACTGGAGGACGCGTCGATAATGTGCAATTCCTGGTCACCGCGACACAACGTGAGTATAATTATCGTAACTCTCACGAATGTAATTCTACAACTCGGAAAAAAATCTCCCACACTGTTAAAAATTATTGTAAATTTACTACACATTTACTGTGCAACAGAGTTGTCGATTTACGAAATCAGGTTGCATATTTACAAATTCGGTGCAGCGACGTATTTACAATGAAAATTCTTGATTTTATTAAAATTTATAGGAAGAATACAAAAAAGTCATTTGAATTTACTAAAATGTTTAGTACATTTATTGTATTTGTAACTTGAATAAGGGATAAGTGTGTGGTGAATACACTGTTCCGTATCCAAATAAAACTTCCAATACAGTGTAGAAAGTTCCGTACGAAAACTTTTAACGGTGCAGTTTTCTCAACTTTTCTTTGAGAAGTGCCTATCATTTTTTGATGCAAACGAGTCGCAGCTTCGGCTTCATAATAAATTCAGACGAGTCAACTTTATGCAGGTATTAATAAAAACGGGGCTTGACAGCGTAGAAGGTTTAAAATCATACCTATTTTTTGAATTAAAAAAAAAAAAAATGAAAATACGTGAAGCAATTTGAGTTTGAGGACTTTATTATTCATAGGTTCAAGAACGTTTCAGAATTTCTTCATTGAAGTTAATAACAAAATGGCAGCATGGCGCGTATATCACCCCTCAATCGAGTCTGGCACTGATGTTTGCAACTTGAATTGTTTATCCAATTAGTACACGGAAAACGTGGCTACGTCGGGCGAAGAATTTCTGACCTCTTTCTGTTTTTCGCACTACACTTTTGCCGCGCCTCGAGGTTTATAATTCGCAAAGGCTTTAAGCACGACGGGACGTGGGGGAAAATTGACGACGGCGAGGAAGCTGCAGTATAGCGGGCTCCTGAATTTCGAGTCGATTAGCAGAGACGGGGGGCTTTCTCTCCGATTGGTCGGGACGCGGTTCTAGTCCAGGGGCTGAGAGCTATAAAGGGGAAGAGAGAGCCAAGATGCTTTTAACGGGCTTCGAGCCACCCCGTCATATTCATGCTCCGGGAACCCGCGTAATCCCTTCCGCCCCCGCCCGCCTCGCAGGTACGAGCGCCATTTTCGCCTGGGACAAATTTAGAAGTAAATAAATATAAACGAACGAACATTACGAACCAACACTCGATCTTCCGTTCTCTCGAACTCTCCCTGATTATCCTCCGCCGCGATATATGTTTGTCGATGATAGACGTCTGTGAACGACGCCAGCGACACGAGCCTGACATAAAACTGCAGCTAACTCGCGGTTACGGTTATGGTCGGGAGGTAAATTGATTATTTAGATACACGATAACGCCAGGAGTATAAGGTACGGGCCAAGTTGAGTGCCGTAAAAAGAGCCAAGTGTCACTTAGCCGCAGCCCGCGGACTTGAGGATCGGATAGTTCTCTTCTTTTCATATACTCAGCAGCGTCTTTCGCTTCGTCCGAAGCGAGCGGCTCGGCGACGTGAAGAGAAAACGCGGCAGGGATTGTCTATTTCAATTCTGTCGCTATGACCCATTTGCTGTGCGCCAGACCAATAACGCGAACCTGATTTATGCCGCTCGGCTCAGACTCGGCTGGGACGGATTATACAAAATTCATCATCCGATGTAAATAATGAGTGACGTGTGCCCCAGATCATTGAGGTAATGGTGCAAAATGACCAGACACGCCTCGCTTCTCGATGTAGGGGAGAACGGTGCTAGTTAATTGTCACACTTTTTGCTCTCCGAGTTTTAGAATTTTTTGAAAAATAACAATTTCATTCGATTCGGACGCGAGGCAATGTGGATGGATCGTTTGCGCGACTGGAGAAATTTCGTCGTTGTTCCGAAGCAAGTCTGAATATAGTTTTTCGAATTACAAAAAAAAAAAGAAATCCCGGAGTGATGCCAGGTATTTTAAATGACGAACACTGGTAAAAAATTATGAATACTTTTTGTCGCACCTTCGTTTTCTTGTTTTCATGTGAGAACCTCAAGTTTTGAATGTCTATTTTTAAGTAATAATTCCTTTCTCCGTCCTGGATACCACGAAACAGTCGACCTAGACTCCGAAAACTCCGAAAATCCCGAAAAACTTGACCGAGACTTAGAATACGACGAAACAGTCGAAATTATTGTCACGTGTGAAAACTTGCCCCAACTCACGATTTCGTTTAAAAATGTGCGTATCTTCCTGAACCGTTATTCGAATATGAAAAATACCGATGTATATCAAATGATAGCGACAAGAATCATCTTTCCGATTATCTTAGTGCAAAATATTCCAACGCGTGCCAAGAAAATGGGAAAAACATATTTGGAAGATGGAAAATAATGACTCATTAGGTCCAATTTCAGTTTTTCAATCACTGCGAGTCCGCGTATGATGCGATATTTTAGTTAACAACATTCATTTGCTTCAAACATTGAATTACAACTTCAATCTGTAGCGCCGCTCGTTCCGATATCTAACGGTGGAGATACGAGCCGTGTGACAAATGTTTCGCTGCAAACGACGGCCGTTTCTTCTCCAACATTGCCGCAACGCTATATAACGTCGAACGTATAACCGATTATACTTCACCGCTCGATTCTCCGTACGACGGAATAAATCGGAATCGTTCCTCGATTAATTCGTACGAGTGTTCGTTTATGAATATTGAAAGTTTTTCGTTGTCCGTAACTCGATAACCATGCACCCGATGAATTAATCAAGTTCGAAAGCGTTCCTGCAGAGGAACTCGCGCGATGCTAACTTCGCTTAATTATCCACGAATCTTGTTGATAATTAATTCGAATTCGAATAATCCGAGACGATGACTATAATTCAGAAACATTCGATCCACGTATACACGTACAAATCCGTCGGTCCGAGAGACAGCGTTAAAAATTCAGGAAAAAGTGCAGAAACGCTTTCCTCCGAACTTATAACCGCGAAGCAGACTCCGAGGATATTTCTTGGACGGTATAACTGCGCGGTGAAATTGAAGAGATAGCTGTAACAGCTAGGCGCGGTGTGGTGAAGAATGACGGTGATTCGGCTGCAGGATAATTGGCTAATTTCGGGGGGCAACAGCTGAGAGGAGAGTGTCAGAGCCGCGGGTCTAAGGTTGATGGCGTCTCGTGCCTTCGGCCGGTTTCGAAAAATGACTCTATTAGTCCCGGATGCGGAGGGTGTGCAGGATCGCCGCAGCAACAAGTTCGCCGAAGACCGGGGTGTTAACTACGATGGCTAACGAGACCAATCTGTATCAGGAGTTGCGCCGGTTCACTCTTCGCCCCGCGTTTGTACACGCGGACAAAGGCACGTCGGAGATCCTCCTCTTCCCCACATCCCCCGAAGGAGCGAGGAAAACCTGCGGGAGGCACTCCGTCTTCGGGACAACCGCTCCCGTGGATTTATTACGCCGTTAAGTCTCACTTAAGTCTGGTATTTATCTCCATGACCGAACCCCGCGCCATCCGTCGCTTCTCTCTTACCGTTTCACGTTCACGTCCAGCAGCAGCCTCGGTTTACGTTTTGTGCCGATTATTTGTTTTGTTTTGTTCTTGTAATTTTTTTTGTTTTTTTTTTTTTTTTTTTCATTCTACCTCCGTAATTCCTTGACGTGGTTAACCGCCGTGACGAACGAAACGCTGGCTCGAACTTTGCGTGCCGGCCGTCGAAGCGTTTCGTGTACGACGTGGCGGAGAGTTTGGATTCGAGTGTCTCTCTGTGTCTGTCCGCATTATCAGCGCCGCGTCATGAATTACGTGTCCATGAATATTTGAAGAGCGTAAAATCAAACTATCACCGTTAACCCCAGCCCTCCGCATCGGGGTGAATTTTGCGTGCAGCACCGGCTGCAAGTATGTCAACCCTACTACTGTACGGTTGGTACGCGTTCAATTAGTTTTTACCCGGTCGTTATCTCTTCACCGCAAACCCGCCCGTGTACCAGCCATGTTTGATCGCCTCATCAGATTCAAGATTCGACGATCGTTATACAGGCACGGATCGCGTATCAATTGGCCGCGGATTGGCCGGCCGTTTGCAGGCCGTTAGAGTTTACGACGTAAAGTGGTAGACTGTTGTACGGAAAGAAGCCCCGAGCTCATAAATAATCGAAGCAGGCCACGACCGGTGGCGGTTTTCACGTGAAACATTGATCGAAGAGCACCCTCGCGGCAGGCTTCTTCGGTTCGTCATAAATACGAGTATACCCGCATTCGTGGTTCTACCTACGCATTATATGCTGAATTCGAATTACGTTTACCTGCTTTATGGTGGTACTTATTTGGGAGTCGGGAAAATTTTCATCGGGACGTCCCGCAGAAAAACAGATCTGCGTAAAGTTTCAAGCCCCTAGGTCGACTGGAACACGTGTCTCTGAGCTCCGAACGTCTTGAACGCAAAATATGTGTAGTTTTTATAACCAGTTATTTCGTTTTCATTGACTTTGGTATAAATTGAGGAACCGATTTGAAACTTGGCAGAGTCGATGCTTGTAATGATAGGAACAAGGCTTGAAAATTTCAAAATTTTATCGTAATTTTATAATGTATTTCCTTTTATATATAAGCTCGACAGCGTCACTTTTATCAGGCTTGTAGGGAATAAGGGAAAAATAATTATAAAAATTTTGAAATTTTCAACGTTTGTTCCTATCATTACAAGCAACGACTCTGCCAAATTTTAAATCGGTCCCCCAATTTATACCAAAGTCAAAGAAAACGAAATAACTGCTTATAAAACCTACACGTATTTTATATTGAAAACTTTCGGAGCTTAGAGGCACGCGTTTCAGTTGACCCAGAGGCTTGAAGCTTTACACAGATTTCTCTCGAATGATTTAACACAGATCTGGATAATAAGGAGCGCCCTAAGTCCAAGCCACTTCAAAAGCTCAGCTTAAAGCTTTCCCGTTACGCAGCAGCTAACCTCCGATTTCATTCGAATTCCAGGGTGACATCTTCGGCGGATTGAACGGAGGTCTTCAGGATGGTCTTCTCTCGCGAGCGGAAGCCCTCGCTGCTGACCTCGGAAAGCACAACGCGGGCACCCCGATGCCCTTGAAGCACGACCCCGTGGCGGTTTACCATCACGGTGCCCACATGCCAACCCCGCACCCAAACAACCGGCCACATCACCAGGTACAATCACATCTCTTTGTGAGTCCGAAACCAAAGTATATAATCTACTTATTTTATTACCTCGAGGAAATATTCGCCATTCGCTCACCGGGTTTCCGGTTTCGAAACGTCGAATGTTACACACGTCAAAATTACCGGGGAAATGACACGGGGTTAAAGTGAGGCACTTGAATAAAAGAGGAAGCGATAATGGGATAGCTTATTCATGGCTCACTCTCGGTTTACTTTTTTTTTTTTTAATTTGTTTGATTTTTTTTTTTTTGTTTTTTACTTTTCTTCCATTCTCGTTCCACCTACTGTACTCATTCGTATCTGTTTTCCGCGCATTCAATATTCACACATTTTTTTCACGACAAATGAACGCCCGGCATTCTCGCGACTCCTACACATTTGTATTATATTTTGCGCAGTAAGTATAATTCTTTTCGCTTGACGACAGCTGGTGCAGCTTTTAATATCAGGTCTTGATCGTGTTTCAACGATGAAAAGCCTCGAGTGGATACACAACGCTTTTACACTCGGTTCGCCTGGCTGCTATAATAGCTAATCTGCAACGTTTGCTCTGTACTTTGAAAAGTCCATTTCTTCCAAGTTTCTTTCGATGATCGAACGGTTGGTGAGCAAACGAACAGACTGCCGGAGGGCGAGCGAGAGAGAGAGATAGAGAGAGTGAGAGAGAGAGAGAGGGGGGGGGGGGGGAAGAGACAAAGAGAGACAGAAGCGATTCCAAACACAAACAAATAAGAGAACCACCCGGCGAACCCGGCTAATTCTGTTTGCTCCTTGTCAATACATCGCGTCCCTTATACCCGCGTCGAAATCGTTGAAGTTCGTGCTGTTCTCGAAAGCGCGTATACCAGACACTCAAATATACGTATCAGACTGGCCGTTGAAAAAAATGTTTACGTTCCAAGTTGAAGAGACTTAAGTTGACTTGAAAAAAGAAGATCCTCGAAGCTTTTGTCCACTGTATCACTATTAAGGGGTGTCGGTAATTTTTTTGCATTTTGTTTATTTTTTTCTCAAAAGATAAGATCTTACTTCTTTTCAAACTTTGATCGTTTTAAATCTTATAACGATTCAGAAAAAAATCAAACGGTAGACGAATAAATCTGGGATTGAAGAAAATACTCTTTATTCAAAAATTTTCAATCTCTCATTATGGAATATTCAACGTGACGTCCAAAGAAACATATATCCTAGAAATTGGTCTGTGGAATATATGGAAAAAAAAAAAAAATTACCGGCACCTCTTAATACTGAGATAGAGCATTGAAACTATGAGCGTCTTCTTTCTTCAAGGTTAACTTGAGATTTTTCAACTTGCAGAATAAACATTTGTTTGAAAGGCCAGTCTAATATATATATGGACCCTGTTATTCTTGTTATACACATTGACCGAAAGCAGCTTCGGCGCCACATCTTCGGCCGATGCATCGCATGTGCATCGATCTACGAAAGTTAATTCCGCCGCAAGATATCAGACAATTTGCGATTCGACGATTCAGGGGGTAGAAAATTGGCAAAAGGTGGTTAGGATAGGGTTAAGTACGCACTAAATTGCCGGATTATTTTCCAAGTGAAAAAAAATGTCAACTTCTCCGCGGTTATAATCATGGCGGGAGGATATCTGTTTGTTTTTTTTTTTTTTTTTTTTTTTGTTTCAAGAACAACTCAAGATATGACAGAGAAAAAATGATAAAAAAGACTTGAGAAGTACCTGCAATGACCGTGGCGTGACTGAATCGGGAACAAACAAGCTTTTCAGCTCGTCGCGTGACAAGCAGCGGGTACGATTTATGTGTTACAGGTATACCTATAACCTCGTCGCCGAGCTCTCTCCGAGTCCGCTTTTCGCTTTATTTTTCACGCGTTTGTTTAGTTATTTTAATTTTATTTTTTCTTTTTTTTCTACACCTAATTGCCGTTTTAAACGAGCGCTGATCTCGACTAGCAGCAGATGGCGATCAAACACCGTGGCGAAATCTGCGCATGTAGATATCCGCGTATCGCTCCGCAAATTTTAGAGTATTCGCCAATGCGAATGCGAATATACATTTTTAAATATGGCGCCACTTCTCTATGGCCAAGAGTTTTACGATTGATTGACCGACAGGCACACCATGCAAGTCGCAGGTACACATTATCACCGTTTGCATTTTATTCCGGAAATTGCCGAGCTGATCCGAACCAAGCCGATTGTTTGTTGAATTATTTAATGACAAATTGATAACGGTAAAAAATTAATTTTGAGGTCAGAAGTGTGATTCAAACGTGAAGACAAACTTTTATAATAAAAGTTCATCGTCAAACTAATGTTCTTTCTCTGATTTATTATTATTTTCATAATTCTTGTAAGCAAAATATGCTGCGTTTGCGACAATCATATTCGCAAAACGTTCGCACGCGTTTTGCGAATGCGAATATTCGTTCCATCACTAGTTTCAGCTCACGAAATGCGGGGCACGGTGGCGAATTCAATAAAGTAATTCGTCTCCTCTGTCCCGGTGCCCACGAGCCCTTGTAACGAGTTTCGTATACCCATGTCCACTGCATAAGGCACGCGTATTTTCGGGGGATCGGTGCAGAAGTGCGACAGGCACAACCCTGCAACCCCTGTCGCAGCGGGGCGGCGCGTCACCGTGATGATGAAATATTGCGGGGGTCCCCGGAGTCTGGCTGCAACGCCCTTGCAGCGGTACTGCGGGAGTGCGTGTTGGGGAAAATTTCGAAGCGTCTCCGGTTCGCGCGAAAAGAACGACAAAAAAAAACAAAAAAAAAAAAAAAAAATGCAAACACACTAAAACGGAAAATGCAAGCAATCATGACGCGGGGCCTCGGAAGCTGAACGTCTCGTCTTGGAGACATTTCACCTGCGGCGTATCGTACAAAAGGAGGAAAAAAACTCGGAGCGGGGATTTTTAGAAGACAGCGCGGGGCGGATCGAGGAAAAAATATGAAGCAAGCTCATAAATAATTTGTAAGGGGTCGCGCAGCGAGTCGATGTAGGTACTACACAGCGGATAGGGCGCCTGCCTGCCTGCCTTATTCCTTCCGCGGCGTCGCGACGCTCTGCGTATATATACATATATATGTTGTATATGTATGTAGATAGTAGGTATATACGGTATGTATAGGATAGTAGTAGTATACGCGCTCCTGGTCGCACGTGCCAGGCGTAATTGTGCGTAGTGGTTGTAACGCAACGACGCCGCGAAGCTCCCGCGTATCCTGAACACCATAAAAACGCTAACCATTACGCGGAAGGCAAACTGATCCCCGTTCTATGTGCGCCCTGCAGGGGAGAGTTCGTGTCACGATATGTTGACGCCGCGTGTATCTCGCTACTGTGCAGAGTAATGATCAATTTCGCGGATCGAGGAGGATCGCGGTGCACGTGCCCCGACGACGAAGGAGTTAAATTTGTACCAGGCACTTGATTATGTTCCGATTTTTTCATACGCGGATAATTTTAGAGTACGGTTTGATGCTTGGTAATAATTTGTAGACAATCGTTTATTATTCACTCGTCATACGTACATTGTTTGAGATAAAGAAGAAAGTAAAACTCGTTCGTTTTATTACGGCTGTAAAGTATAATAGGTAATGTTGATTGAACTCGGGATTTCAATTTTGTATACATTACCTATGTTCGGATAAATTTCGCAAGGTAATATACAGTGCAATTGGGTACAATGTAAAGTATAAAAGTACATTACGTACGTGAATTAGGGTAAAGCAAATAAGCCCGGGGTATCGTGTAAGCCGTTAAAAACCACCTGGAAAAACAAATTAGAACGAAAAGCGGTAACGAAAATATACCACCAAAGGCAACGTGTAGTACACTCGTACAAACGGGATGATCGTAGCGCGCTGCAGGGTGAACAAGCTTTACCCGGTCAAAGTGAACAATGGTAACTCTTAACTTTTGATTGAATAAGAGTTGATGTTAGCCCTGGTAGAATAATACAAATTGATTAGAGCGGAGATAGATAGCCAGGCCGAGACCTCTCCCTTCCCTTCCATTCCCTTCTCCGCCCCTCCACTTTGTATCCCCCATCGCGTAGGCGCGTGGCGAAGACCATCGACTGCTGCACCGGCGGTCCTCCGCCTCCAGGTTGAATTCCCAAGCGCCGTTGCCCGGAGCGAAAATGGGGAAGTCGGAAATTGAATTATCAAAGTCGACGCGGAGCTGCAGATCTACCGCACGAACGTGCAGCCCGGCGATTATCTCGATGCAGGTTACGTGCGCTTCGTTCGCCCTGTTTGCGGTTGACTCGCGTATCCGTTATTTCCTTCAGGAAACTGGAGCACCGCCTGCAAGTACTATAAGCAGCCGATTCCAGCCCCCGGCTGACTCACGCGAGCCTTTATCACCACCGCTCAATGCGAAGACGCTGCAGGCTGCAGTAGTAAAAGTGGCCACGAGTCGGCCGTCTGCCTTTTACTCCTTTCCCGGGCGGACGGCTGACCAACACTCGACTAAACCACTGCCGTCTTTCGTATCACCGACCGCTACCACTGCTTCTCTTCCGTATTCCCTTTGAGGTAGCACGCGTGTTGTTTTTTTCGTAGAATTCAATGTAACGGCGATGTAACGGAAGGAACCATCAAATTGATTAGTTACAGGTACTCCGATCGTGTCGATAACTCCTTCGTATTCTTCTTTGATATTATATCCCTCGAGTTCAAGTACAGCGACGGTTGCTAAAAATTTATGTCAACGATACGGTGTACCGATCGAAGGGTCGAATCACATTTTACATCGTATGTTTTTGTCTACTGATTAGGACGACGAAATCGTAGCGAACTTTGGAAATTTATCGTAGAGGTTGCATTTGTGCTTGAACGATCTCTGAAATGTTCGCAAAGTTGATGGAATCACTGTATATACAATATACTCATTGATTTGAGGTAATGTTTCTAAATGACCCAGCGTTGCCTGATTCCATGAACATTAGGGTGTGGCAAAAAAAAATTTAATAAGAAACTCACTCTATAACAAGTACCAAGACAGAATTTTTATTACTTCAACCGATTTTCCTATAAGTGAAAGTATTTAGATACTTTATAAGTCGAGTCGTTTACGAGAAACTTTTTTTTTAAGTATCCGATTTTTTTTACCTGTAATTTGAATGGAATATGGTAAAAATAAAATAGGCATCTCTAAATATCAATATTCAGAGCTCATATTTGGCTAAGATATTCTAGTTGAGAAGTTACCGAAGTTTTGATGCAGGTTTGAAAAAAAAAATTTATTTTTTATTTTTCAGCACACCCTAGTATACATATTGTACATAATTTCCCAAAGTTCTAAGCAATTTTATGGTTCAGGAACAACAGCGAAATGCTATGAACGGTCGAATTCTTCGTTCTAACAAATCGAAGCTCCTTTACAATCGGTCAATCCTGAGCCAGGATGACGATGTCAATGATCAATGTGTAAGCTTAATCGTAGGTATACACGATACGTCGAAGGATACAACATCTCTTAACTCCGGGACAAACCGGCGATATGTTCTAAAAATTGACCAGCGATTCGACGTGTTCCAGATGAGCCACCCGGGGATGGAGAGCCTGGACATGCTGGACCCGGCGAACTCGATGACGACGCTGACCCCGATGTCGGACAGCTCGGGGGGCGGCTCGGGCCACCACGGGGGGATCCACGGGCCCTCGGTGTACGGGGGAATGAACGGGATGATGGGACACCACCACCACGCAAACATAGGGGGTACGGTTCCCCACCCCCACCACCACCCGGCGATGGCGGCGGCCGCGGCGGCGGCGGCGGCGGCCGGTCTTCACCCGGACGCGGACACGGATCCGCGGGAGCTCGAGGCCTTCGCCGAGAGGTTCAAGCAGCGTCGCATAAAGCTCGGCGTGACGCAAGCCGACGTCGGCAAGGCGCTGGCCAACCTTAAGCTCCCGGGCGTCGGGGCGCTGTCCCAGTCGACGATATGCAGGTTCGAGTCGCTGACTCTCTCCCACAACAACATGATCGCCCTGAAGCCGATCCTCCAGGCGTGGCTCGAGGAGGCGGAAGCCCAGGCGAAGAACAAGCGGCGGGACCCGGACGCGCCCTCGGTACTTCCGGCCGGCGAGAAGAAGCGGAAACGGACGAGCATCGCCGCCCCCGAGAAGCGATCCCTCGAGGCCTACTTCGCGGTCCAGCCACGCCCGTCCGGCGAGAAGATAGCCGCGATCGCGGAGAAGCTCGACCTCAAGAAGAACGTCGTTCGGGTCTGGTTCTGCAACCAGCGGCAGAAGCAGAAGCGCATGAAGTTCGCCGCCCAGCATTGACCCGAGGGCGGCTTGTGACAGCAAAACTGACTGTACCCGCCGCCCAACCTTGAACCGAAGCCCGAACCCCTTAGCGAGTATCAGGGCTGGCCCTAGACTCGCGCCACGGAGTTTCGGTCAGGGCTGACGGCGGGCCCATAGTCAATTTGCCACAGGCCACGGATATCCTGGATCCGACCCTCGAGTAGCCCCGAATTTATACCCTCTGTGACCGAAGGTGTTATCGCGCTGCGTAGGTCGCTCTCGCTTACAGCCGAGAACGTTGCGGGTGATGAAAGTGAAACTGCGATCCCCGATCACACGGGTCTGCGACCGAACAACTGCAAGGGGTTCGAAATCGGAAAGAATACTCAAAAGGTTGCATCGCGTCAGGTTTTTTATTCAACTCGTGCTTGTAGTTTCATTTAGAGTCGAACTCCCGATTTTTATTCGAAATCTGGTATCTTGTTCTTGATTAGAAAAATTCTATGCAAAAGTGATTTCTTACTTCCGTTTGATGTGTATCGAGAGTGAGACTCGAGAATAAATACAAACCTGTTTAACGGTCTGTCAAAGAGAAGAAGAAAAGGTTTCGTGGGCGAAAACAATGAACACGGAATATTAAATACATTTCGTAAAGAAATTGTTTGTTTAATTTTATAAGAAACGTTGCTTAGTTCGTTGTAGTGAAATGATGGTGTTTTTCATTATTGTTATGCTGTGTTTTATGCAAACACCTTGTATTTTTCAAGAATACCGTACGTGACGGAGGGAAATGGAAATCATTTTTGAATTCAGAATAATATTTACCAAAAAACATCCCATGCAGCTGACGGAAAAATATTTTTTTTGCGGACCTGTGATACGTATTTCTTGCCTATGTCTAAGATTGTATGATCGAATCGGTAAAGAAATATTATACTTTCTAGTCGATATTGTGTACCTCCTAGTCAGATTGTAGATATTTGCTTTAAATTAGCGGAGAACAACGAAACAATGTTTATATTCATCGATCCGGTATATTATACTTTTAATCACCCCCCCCCCCCTTTTTTTTGGTCCTTTGAAACTGCAATAACCTCTCCTTGATGGCTGAACGACGAGCGATCGTAACCAGTTGTAAGAATTGCGAGACACGAAAAAACCTACAATTTACCTACGTAGCGTGTATATGCAGCACCTTACCTTAGCTTGCAGTTGAAATTTTGCGGGTGAACGGGTAATAATACTAAGTTTTCGTTATATACACATATACGCATATACGTACATGCGTGTATATATATATATATATATATATATATATACTAATAATATCGATGGACGATTTAAAACGATTAAACATTTGGAGAGTACAATTTAAAACGTAATAATGCACTGTATAAAATTTGAAGAATGAAGACAACAACAACAGCAACAACACCAAAACGTTAAGAAATAAAAAATTGCGTCATTTAAAAAGCGAAGAAAAGGTACGCCGAAAAATGAAGAGAAACAAAACGTAATCATTAAATAGATAAAGAAACGAATAAACGAAAGAATAAAAATTGGAACACATGATATTATACCTTATGTATTTATTGTAAAATCGAAGCGCGGAAAGTCCGTGCTGGAAGTGATATTAATATACTAATATAATAAACAATTAAACACGTAACAATTATTATAACTTAAATTATATGACGCTCGGTGCAGTGTAGTAGTGTGAAAATAATAATCAATTATACACTATGTATATGTATACCTCCATACGTAATTACACGGTAAGCGTATGCGTTGTATACATGCATAGTATATATACGGATATACGTTGTATATGTATAAATATAAAAATTACGTAGTGATATTGGACAATCAGTAAAAAGACTGTATCATATCATAATGAAGCAATACACCGTAGATTTATCATAGAATATTATTATCATTATTATTATTATTATTATTATTATTATTATTACTATTATTATTAGAAAATTAATCTGATAAATAAAACAATAAATATATGGTTGTAGAAGTATATATAGAAGTGAAAAGAAAAGTTTGAAAAAAAAAAAAATAATCAATCACTTCAAATCCGAAGTACTTATATATATATATATATATAACAACAATGTACATATAATACATACATATACACATATATATATATATACACACACACACACACACACACATATATATATATATATATATATATATATATATATATATATATATATATATATATATATATATATATATATATGTATATGTATATGTATAAATTAAAAGCTTAAACGAGTAAGGTGAAGAACGAAAGAAACGATTAATCGATCCTTAAGCGTGATCGAAAATCGCGATCTCGATGCTATGCATAAATTTGTACATATATGTACTATGACATAATGTAATCACCTAGATTCTGTATATGTATATAAATAATATACGGGGTCGGTGTACGTAGGATCACATATACAGGCGTATTTACGTATGAGGTATCGTATAAGTAATCGGATCTAGCCTGAAATTAGACGAGACGAGAATTTAAGAAGCGCTTCGTCCCAATCCTGCATCATATCTCTCCATCGAACGATTTACTTATTTTATCCCGGTTGGCAACGAACGCGTAACGCTTTCACGCGTGCCGATCGCATCTCACGTCCGGCCGTTGAAATCCACATTGTCGTAACCGGAATAATTACTTACGCATTATGCGAGCGGCGTTGCATATACCTACTGCCGTGCGTAATCGACGTTGATTAATTAATCCAATGCCGGCGACGAAATTAAGCAATAGCGATACCTAAACGATGATCAAAGAGACGATACGAATATATTGCGGGGGAAACCGTTGTCATAAATTTATATTGATAACTACGTATAATATACGGACACACACACACGCATACATATTAAATACCTATAAATATTATAAATACGAAATAGAATACAGGTCGTTTTTAAATTGTACATATGCGCTTAGGATTAAGTATTTTTTAGTCGACAAAAAAAAAAAAAAAAAAAAGCAAAAAAATAAAATTAAATACAGAAATCACACACACACATATATATATATATATAAATATATATATATGTATGTAGTTAAAGGGGAAAAAAAATTAATAGTGCAATATAATATACGTACACATAGTATATATAGTATACGTATACATACACTGAGAGAAAAAAGTCGTTGAATCGACTAAATGTGCGGTCGCGGGCGGTGAATTGAATATTCATTTGAGTCAATTTGATCTAGCCAAATGTCTAGTTGATTTAGGTACCTAGTCCAACTAAACAGTTGGTTCAGACCAACGCATCTTGAATGGACGCAAATAAATATTTATTTCAGTTGATTCGACAATTTTTCTCTCTTCTCTCAGCGTATAGACATAGACGCATTTGTATGACGTATAGTTTTTATTTAAATCGCTTGTACGCAGGTTTGATTTGCTTGTAGTTTATTTCATTCGTCCGTGAAGTGAGACGCTTTAAAATTTGCAAACTTCGATATCTTGATTTTTTTCAAACTTTGAACTTGCAGTACATACATCGACGTATTTGATATAACTTTGTTTTCGATCTTTTTTCTATATCATTTGTTATTTTGTTGTAAGGAATGTTCGTCTAGTCTCGACGAAACCGTTGAAAAGTCTAGCGATAGTTGTGTATAAGCATATTATAGTTGCCCAATGCCTATCGTAGGTACGTACCTATCACTCTTTTTTCTTGGCCCCAGCTGTTCTGCTCCTTCGGAATCAACGCCGTTACATTCCGTGTAGAAAGGATGAATGTGTACACGTAACACGATCGACTCACACCGCCATAGAGGCAGGCAGACGCAGAAAAACACGTAAGTTAAATTACATTGTACGCGTAGAAGGAGGAGAAAAAAAATGACACCAACCAATTATTTTAATAGAAATATTGATTATGTAATTTAAATTTTCATACACGATTTTGACAAAAGCCAAAATGAATTGTTCGTCAAATTTTAGAACCTTACTTATACGCTTCGTGTGTTTAAAATCGAAAGTAAAAAACGAGCGAACAATGTACGGCAACGTTACTTGCAATCGTTACAGACTTTATTACCGGCTTGCCAATTATTTGAAAATTTTTAACGTTCACCTGTGGTATAAAATGTGAAATATTTTGATAGCTGTAGAACCGTTTTGAAAGCTGCATAAATTTAGCTGTAATATTTCCTTCGATCGTTTGTAATATCTTTTAGCATCCACGTCGAGAAAGCGAATAAATTCGTTTCGTCAGAGTGTATGTATGTATATACACAGGTAAATGTAGATATAAGTAAGGTTCCAAGTGCTAAAAGATGTAAGAATATAATAAAGACATATCATAAAGCATTATTACATGGTTGAATTGCCTGACAATGTAGAAACTTAATAGTATGTATAACGAGACAACTATTACGTATACATAATATACATACATATTAATACAGCTATGCGAAACTTGGACAGTCAAGCTGTCAGAGCTAATTTTCATTCTCCCGAAAGCTAATTACCAACGGGGAAAAATGATTTTGTAAATACTTTCACGGCCTTTCGTGCATTATTTTCTCTCTCTCTCTCTCTCTCTCATTGCTGGCGAAGCAAACGAAACCGTTATTAACCGTCAAGACTTTGCCACGTTGCTTTCGAAGACAATTCACACAATTAATGATGCATTACGAAGTCCATCTGGCACGTAAATGAAAGAGAAAGATAATTTCCCGTACAAAGAATCAAGGCAAATGAAAAGAACGCGAACGATTCCAGTTGAAAATATTATGCCTGATTTCCAAGTTTTGCGTAACTCTGTGAAAAGAAAAAGAGAAAAATTAAACTAGCAAAATAACATCAATCCCCCGAGGAAAATCAACGGCGGAAAAGTATGGAGAGAAAGACAGAGAAGCTGTCACTCTACTCCTGAATCTACCGTATAATGTACATATCATGTGCCATATAATGACTCATTTTCATATACCGTACTTCGTGTCGAACTTTGTTCCAATAAGTACGCTCTCGACTACAATATAAATACTAACAGTATATATATATACTATAGACGGTATATATATATATATATATGTATAAAATAAATCTCGATGTTATTAATAACTCTCGTTCGAGTTCGATCATTTTCACACGTCACTCATGTACTCGACAGAATTTAACAACCCGTTCCTCTTTCATACAACCACGATTATCCGTACCTGAGCCATTTCCCTTTTGCTTTCTGCTTTATTTTCACGAAATAGAAAGGAATGAAATCAGGGAGTTGCGAGCAGCGAAAGACCAACTCTTTCCAGCAAAGATGAAGATATACGTGACAAGTGTTTGAAATCGCATCGGGCGCCAATTAAGAAGGGCGAGAAAACGAACAGTTCTAAGCTATGTGAAACGCGATCTAATTTGATGTATATTGTGATACAAGCACGAGTGGCAGTTTCCGAAATTATACTCACGAGGACAGCTGTTGCGATGTGCATGATTTATGGGAATGATTAGAAGACAAAACGAGTCTGTCCGTTTTACATAATTGCCACATCGACTCTGTATGTATAATAAACTAGAACATACTGCAGGGATGGAAGGTAGGCGCAGATTCTATCGCGAGCAAACGACCCCGACCGTAGCTCTCATCAATCGCCAAATGTATAAGGTGCAGGCCCAGTAACGATAACTTTTGTCAACCAGCGATTGTGAATTACGCGAAATAAAGCGAAACTGCAACACGTCGGTGTAGTCCAGTCCAGCACTGTTTAAAAAAAAAAAAAAATTAAAAAAAAACACCCGAAGTTGCGATTCTTAGATACCTACCATAATTTTCTTATTCTAAATCCAAAATTTCCACCAGATTCTGCGGTAGCTTCGGCCGGCGTGTCGAATTTGTGGTTCACTGCGGAATTTGGTGAAAATTTTGGATTCGGAAAACCAAAATTACGATATCTAAGAATTGCAATTACGAATTTATACGCTTCGACTAGACTGGTACGAAAAATGTCGCGAGGCAGCGAGTGTACGTGTACAGAACACAAGGAGGACTATTTCCGTGTATAAAAAATGTCCCCAAAATAGATTACAATCAAGATGGCGTTGCTGTAGCAAAAGATCCGAACTTAAAAGAAAGGGTCAATCAGATCGAACCCTGATCGCTCATTAGCGCGATTCCGGTGACTCGTTGAACCACTACTCGCCGCTTTCCGGTGGAGACTTTTCAGTTCGAAGCCCATGCGAGGTACTTCTCCTTACCTCCATCCTCCGTAATAGAACACGAAAGGAAACGGGCCTGTGTGCATAGCCTCGCACTCTTCGCTCCCCGCGTGCCCCGTTAATTGGTGTCGAGTGTAAACATTGAGTTGGTAGCCGTAGAGAAAAGAGGGTCCGGTGATCGCTCGTCCGTATCGGCCAGGAGTGGTGGTGGAAGTACCGTGCGATGCGTGACGCGTGACGTCGAAGAACAGTACGGCTTATGGCTTGTTGGAACCAGTTCCCCGGGTCGCGTGGTCCACTCTGTACCCAGGTATGTGTGCGGGCGGAACACACGGAACAAACGGTGCACCGCGGCCTCGACGAAACATGTGGCAGGCGGCTTACAGTGTGGCCATTGTGTTTCAAATCACGATTCGGCGAGCACGAGGCAGTGCTTGCTCGAATCTGCCGTCTCCAACCCGATTGTCCCAACAACCCTGAGGGCCTCAATTTACTGAGTTTACGCAGCGCCTCCGATCGGTTTGTTATTCCGTCAAACAACCGTCAGCGTGGAGTTTTTACATCGACGTCACGAAGTTCGTTCGTCAGCTGCCGTTGGTGCAGGTAGAAGCCTAGTAAGAAGCTGGCGGTTGATCTGATTAAAATTTTTCCTGCAATGTTTGCAGGCCCGTAACGCCCTAAACGCGCAATTCAAACCTGAGCCCGCGGGCATGAATCGTATAGCACCGAGCGTGCTTCTATAACAGGCATGGGGTATGGAAAAGAAAAGAGAAGGATGGTGAGAGGGAGAGAGAAGGACGAAATATGAGTGAAAAGTAAAAGCAAGAAGAAAAAGAAAATCCCCCTGCCGTAACAGAAACTTGGTAATCTCCTGTCTTACATTTAAGTGGAAACAAGCCGCCGTGAGTTCGCGGCCCGTCGCTTGGCGGTGACTCCATGGTCGTCGGGGCTTCCAGGGGGTATTTTACGAGCTTTTTAACGGGCTTGGAGGACCCAAGAGAAAGGAAGGCAGGAAGGAAGAGACCCTCGCTTCACCTCTCCGGTCTCCGTGCCCCTGCAGCCCCTTTTCTCGCTTCGGTTTAATTGAAAAAATATGAACTTTTTTGTTGTCGCTGGAGGATACTTACCCCGGGCAACTTGGGGGGGGGGGGGGGAAGACGGTGATGGTGGTTGTCGCGTATAATTATAAAATATGACCGTGAGGAAAGGAAAAATTAATTTTTCTCAGGCCACCCTGCCAACGACCGAGCGTTAAAAAGAAACTTTACTGTCCGAGGGATCCTAGCCTTTCTCGAAAATAACAACCCCAATTAAAATTCTCCCCAAAATGCCTGTACTTTACACGCGCCTCTCTCAGACTACACTAACAACAAGTTTTCTCGATTACGTCAAGCCACAAGATTCTCGCGTTCGTCCACCAGTCGCTGCAGCATCGTGGATTAGGGAGCTTCCAAAAATTACGTGACACGGAAATTTGGATTTTTGCCCCCCACGTGATGAAACACTTACCGTTAATGACCCCCTTTTTCGAAAAAACTTGAAGCTAATTTTTGACATGTGCATTCTTTTAATGTTCTTTGGACTCTTTATCGATGTTTTACAGTCGGTAAATTATTAATTTTTGTCCCGTAGTGGAAATTATATTCTAGCTGCCTCGTAATTCCCTGATTTTACAAATTGGACTGAAACGGATTATAAGCAAGAAGTTCTACGGTTTCGAATTATTCGATCCACCTGTACAAACGGCGACCGAATATCTCTCGGCAAACACTCGTCCGAATTTCGATCGACTTTCGACAGTATCCAGCGACTCTTCCGGGTTCCCGCAGCGAGTACGTCAAAAGGGATTTCCGGCGTTAAACGTAACATCGTCAAAAACCTGAGCTTGTCTCCGCTAATCAAGGTGTTTCCCGCGACTTAATCCCAGCTTAGCGGAGACTCAAATATTCCTTGTAAACTCCTCGCGAGCGGGGCGGCTTACGGACGGGGATTACTAAATAGGAGGAGCTCGAGCGACTCAAGGGTAGACTGCCGAGCTGCCTGCAAGACTGAAGCGCGTGGATAAGACGCCCGCTCAGCGTTCACGCCGAGAATTATCTCCTTTGACCCTCCCGTTCGAAGACTAACTTCTTAACGCTTCGCTCCACTTTACTTTCCGCACTCTTTACTCGGATCAGCCGTAATTACCACTCGGGTTACCTTTGCCCGTCAAGCGTGGCTTGTGATTAAAAACCAGATCGGCTAATCAATCAGCTGCGTCCCCTTAAATTTTCGATACCTAGATACGAGCGTTGGGCGTAAAACACCTCCCCGAACGGGTGCCGGAAATAGACGAACGAGTTAACCCTTCCAGTAACACTTTATTCGACTCGGTACTTTGCCCTGAATTTTATTAGTCGGGGGTTGTTGGGCTCGCTGATCACGAATCCGAAGTCTGGATTTGTGGGTTTTTAAATCCAAGATGGCGGATGTAAAATCGAAAATACCGCAAAATTCGATGATTCTGAGCGAAGCTTGTTACTCGGGGGTTTTTCGACTCGCTGATCACAAATCTAAAGTCGGAATTAACGATAAACTGTAACAAGGCTAGGATATGAAAATTCTTGAGGTGGGACGTTGAGCATCCTTACCGTTACCGAAAGTGTTAATTAACTTAAGGCTCGTATCGGTAATGTGTAAAAAACATCGGTTCCCCCAGGAACTTGGATTTCTCGACAATTGTCATACCTCCGGATCACGGATTCTTTTGAAAATATAAGGAGTGTTTGGTCGCCGTAAAAATAAAGAAGTGCCGGTGTGTAGTTTCTTCAGTCCGGTTGAAATTGATTAAATTATCAGTTTGACGAGTGAAGTACCGTAATAAATGAAACCACTCGCGTACATTTGCCTTAAATATTAATAATTTTCACAGTCCTCTATTTTATATTCCATGACAAGCAGCTCTTACGAGTTTCAAATGTAAACAGGTTTGTTACGCGAGGGAAATTTCTAATCGCAGATTTCCGACGACCTAATTCTATTAAAAATTGCGCGAATAGGCAGAACCGAGCATCGAAGCTTCCGTATTTCTGTCCGAAGAAACACCCTTAGAAGTTGCAGGGAAAATCCGTGATCCGTAGATCCGATACTCTCCTTTTAAGCGACGGGACTTGACACGCGGGGGAAAGAATCACCGTGTAATTAGCGACAATATACAGCGGACAATGCCGCGTCTCTGTCTCTGGGATCGGACGGTGAAAAAAGGGGTAGGTACTCGAGCGCCCCTTTTGTGCGGCTCCGCATTTCCCTCTCTCGCGTCGTGTGCCGCAAAGCACAATTCCGCGCGAGTGTGTTGCGTGCGTGCGTGACACGGGATATCCACGTGTGTGTCGGCAAAGTCCCGAAGAGAGGCAGAAACGACCCCCCCTTGCCTTCCTGCCGCCCTTCGCGGCGCCGAGTGAAGTGTGTATGTTTTGAGAGCGGTATTATATCGAGCATAAAGACCGGCCGGTCTTGTCCCACGGGGACGCGACCCGCGTGCGTGCTCGCTTCCAACCCCCGTCAAACCCCGTGAAACCCCGACTACTGCTCGGCGAGCCATGGCGCGTGTTTGTGTGCGCCGCCTAACTTCGATGCAGCGTCGACGGGATTCGAGACACCGAGTTGGGGCCCTATACGGCAGGTTGATAATCTCTAGCCGTATAATACAGAGCCTATGAGTCGTCTACTGTCACTCAGGGACCAGCGAGGGTTACGGGGAAACAGAGGGACGCCTCAACCTGGCCTTTCGACTGCCGATCCTACCCCGCACCAAATGCTCATCTGTATCTTATTAGCGCCTTTTCGATGGCAAGTAGATAAATGGCTGACGCTCCCCCAAGTCGCTGCGGCTGCAGTTTTATTACCTATGTCTGTCCGTTCACGCATTCGTTTTGTCCGGGTTGGCAGAGTTATTAAACGTGTAGGTGTGCGTACCGTATGGTTCGGAAGGTTAAGGGAGTTTTGAAATAAATACAGTTCTTTGTTTTTTGTATTTTAAATAACAGTACAACTTGTCGAGAAAATTTTCCCAAAGTCTTAAGTCTATTGGAGTAAAAGTCCAGGAGAAAGAGCCTTTTTCGAAATTCCTCTCGTTAGGCTCGATCTCGTTGTGTCGTTCTTTTCTAAAAACTATAGTTTTAAAGCCGGTGTACACGATTTCTCAGAAAGTAATGCACCGGTCTTATTGAAATCTTGCACACTTCTTCTAGATAGGATCAACTACTACTTGGACGGAGGTTTCTTTTGTTTCTTCGTTTATAATTTTACTTACAAGGCAATACTATTGAATTGACCGAAAATTGTATTTATTTGCGTACAACTCTGATAAAAATTCAAATTTCACTTTGTATTTTCAATCCTTCGTCCAAGTACAAGCTACAATCAATCACCTACCGGCAGAAAATATTTGGTTTCTTGATTTCAGACAAAGCTAGTACGAGTTATCGTGTCCACGGCAAAAATACTGCCTCTTTGAAAAGCAGTTCTGAACGGCTGTGTTTTCGAAATTTTTGGATGAAAATTTGAGGTCGATTAGCTTACAAAGTTTCATCTTGTCAGTCTGGTAAGTGAGCTTTGGTGCTTGGAAGTTATTCGTATAAAACATCGGCGTGGACGGAACTCAAACGCGTACCGATTTTTTGATCACCTTATTGGTACAAATCGTTTACTCTGAGACTAAAGTATAAAACGTCAATTTTCAAACAGTCAGCTGTACATCAAATTGTTGCAAAGTGCTGTTCAAGCTCATCTCAGGACTTTGGCAACGAATTGAGTTACAGGTAACCGGAGAATAGTTGAAAAGTCCGACGAGCGAATACAAAATAGAAAGCCTTGTATAAGTGACAACAACAAACGACGCAGCGTCTATCCCATTAGAGATTTTAAAAACGTGGATGTGTAAGACGAATAAGCCGAAAATTGACGCGGTTACAATTTAATCCGATCGAGGGTGACGAAGAGGAGCCTGAATTCGTCCTGGCAATCGCGTCCTGGCCGCAGCTTGGACGGCCGATATCCTGCTGTTGAAAAATTAAAGCCCATTTCTTTCCCGGGTAGAAATAGTGACGCGTGACGTTTAGAGTAGGGCGAGTTACAGAACGAGTCCCAGCTTTTACACTCTTCCTTCCCTTATCCCCGCACTCTCTCTCCCTCTGTCCCGTTTCATCCCTGGGCTTCTGATCCTCGTCCAGAAGTTCCACTCGTTCGTTCGGGTCGCCTCGTCCTTTCGTTTCCTCTCCCGTCATCCCGCAAAGCTTCCCAACTCGTCGTCGGTTGTCTCGTTGTCGGATGTCGTCTGTCGTCTCTATAGACGCGGTTAAGTGCCTCGGGCTTTGATTTCTCCCGAAAGAAGAGAAAAAAAGACAATAAAAAAAACATACACACAGCGGCCGACCCGATTTCTATCGATTATTGTATCGTTAGCGGCGAGTCCTCCGAGTCAGTTGCCTGGATTGTGAGTCGGAAATACCTAATTTTCGCGACTTTTTTTTTTTTTGACGGTCAAATACGCTACGCAGTCTGATTTTTTTGTATGTCAATTTAAAGCACTCACGAAGAACAGACAATAAATTTTTAAACGTTTATTATATTCTTTTTACGTGTTGTTTTTAACGGTTTTCTCAAAACGAGCTTTTTCACTCTCAAAAGAAGAGTTTTCAAGCTATCCGTCTCAAATTTGGACACAACATTCTTCACACCATTCTTTATATTGCTATGTTTTTGTTCAAACCGCCGCCATTTTATCATTTTTGATAAAAATACGGAAAACGAGAACAAAAAAAAAAAAAAACCTCCACAGCAAGTTAGCAGTTTTCATACGGATTAATAATCACTTTACAAATTTTGTTTCAGATAATATTTACGTGTCAGCCGTGAGGGTTCCATTTTTTTCAAAGTCACTCTCAACCTTACAAAATAAATGTAAAGAAAATAACAATAAATGTTAAGAAATTTATTTTCCGTTCTTCGTGTTCGCTTCGATGTGAGATATAAAAAAAAAAACATACCGATCAGCGTATTTCAACGTCTCTGAGCTATCCCTTACTTTTCTAGAGTTGTTTGCCACCGGAGTAACAAACCGCAGTCGCCGAATGAAGTGATACCGCTGTTTTTCGATCAACCTAGTGCGGAATCCCGAATTGTACCTTCACGTTTTATACCTTCGGGTAGGTACCTCGAGGCAGCTTATCTACCTATAGGAATCATTCTTATATCCGACGCGTCACGCGTCACGCATCACCGACCACCGTAGGTAGAATACGTATGTACGATACAAGGTTGCAGAGACACGCAACAATTCAGAGAACCGACAATAGAGTTTTGTCGGAGCGGCGGGAAATTTATTATTAACGGCATGATATCGGTACATACATGCGTACGTATGGTCGTGCTCTTGAAAGCTACGCGAAGAGCCATCCTTGCGCGGCCCGGACTATCTTAAATCACGGATACCTACAGGCATCTATATTTTATACCTATACGCGTGCACCGCGTATACCAATATACGGGGCGTTCCAGGATGAATTGACAGCCCTTGTAAATCATTTCCTTCGATTTTCATCATTTTTTAGCAAGATGTTCTTACACGAATTCAAAAGTGTCTCGGGAATTTTTCCAGATTTTTTTTAGCCGGCGGTGAAGTTTATGAAAAATTGCAAAACCAATTAAGAAAACGACATTTTTTTTAATCTTTCACAAGTTCGTACCGATTCTATGATTCGGAACGTGATTTTTCGAACAACACACGATAATGGGATATCATTGCTTACTATTTTTTTCGCAAGTATTTAGTTCTTCCATGTCGGAATTGTTTTTGCTTTTTGATTTTTTATATGCCTCGGTATAACCGGATTGCAGCATCACATTATTATTATGATTCCGAGATCTGTTTGGATCGGGGAATAGAAGAAAAAAAAAACCAGTAAATATTGAGATACCGTTATCGCGTGGTGTTGGAAAATCACATTTGCAATCATAGAATAATTTCAAATTAAAAAAAGAAATGGCGTTTTCTGAAATAGCTTTTCGATTTTTTTCAAATTTCACCGGTGGCTAAACAAATCTGAAATAAAATCCGAGACCTTTTTCAGTCGGTACGAACATTTTACTAAAAAATGATTAACATCGAAAAGTATTACGAGGTAGACGAGCTGCTAATTAATTGACGTGAAACGTCTCACTCGCAAAGATTTTCCCGTCTTCTTTTATTTCACTCAAGACTTGGCCAAAAATTTTTTCGCCACATCGCGAACAAACCAAGTGTATATTTATAAATGTTTCAATCCTACCTTGTAGCGAAATAAGAGCACGTATACCGCGTTATTTGGCCCTTTTCGAAAATTTTCTCCCACATGACGTCGGTGCGTTGGGCTGAAATTTTCCGTTCCCTGCACATCGCATCCCGTCCCGTCCCTCATCCCCTTCCGTTTCCTCCTTCCACCCTCCGGCCGGGTTACGCTGGATTACGTGGGCGGGTTGGGCGGCTGAAAAGGTAGACGTATCTTTGGGGGTTGGGGGGGGAGTGGACATCCATTAGCAGGCTTTGTGCCGCTCGGTGAATCCCCACCCTTGCAAGCCGCGGCGTCCCTCGCTCATCCCGATTCGAGTCCCGGTCCCGTTCCGCGAGGAAACGTACCAAAGGAAGGTCGATCAGGAAATGAGAGAGAAGACGACGAAACTCGGGAATACAAAGTTGGGCCAGATTTCAGCGCGGAGTTCTTAGTACCGATTTATGCCACTCGTTGCGTGTTCTTTGGTCGTTGGAAAATTACGATTATCTGGTGTTTACCGGATGTTGACAGAACTGCCTGGATTACACGTTTCGAACGACCGAAGAACAGGAAGTGGCGGCGAGTGGAGAAAATCGGTACCGATAACTCTGCGCCAGAAACAGGAAGCAATTTTTGCTGTCCCGCAGGCTTTAGTTTCGTCTACGGATAGAAATTTTACTTCCCGAGGTCGATTCGCCGGCTTCTACGTCGTTCGCCTCGTTCTTCTTTTCCTCGCGAACCTCGAAGCGCTTCGCGTCGGCGGAGAGCCGGAGAGGGATGGAAAACGGCAAGGACGACGGGCTGTTGCTGGACGACGGCCATGGGGGACGGAGGCAAGCCGATCATCTCAAATTACAAAGGGTATCGGGAACGGATTTATCGAGCCTTACCTTCTCGATTCCATTAGCTAGGTTTAATAGAAAGGAATCCGTTAAGATTTACGTCACGAATGCATTTTTCAACGCTCCGCAAAGGGGGGCGAATTCTGCACGTATATATATATATATATACATGCATCGGACTGGCTATTCTAACTTTAGTCTTTTTATTTTTTTCTTACGCACCCTTCGAAAAGTTAGTTTTTAGCCGCGAACGAAGCCTCGCGAAACCGGAAGTCGTTAGAAAAATTCTAAAAGGTGACTAACCCGGTTCGAATTTTTCAAACACTCTAACCGTAATATCTCGAAAACTATACAAGTTGGGAAACTGTTTTTGGTTTTATTTTGTAGATAGTCAACTGAATTCGTTCATTTATTCAATGCACTCAATTTCGAACGTTCGTATCGAATACAGGGTGAACGTTTAGGTGTGTATATAGTAGCCTGGACCTTTCTTATACGAAATTTGTTTGTCTATAAAATGAAACCAGAAACAGTCCCCTCATCTCGCATAGTTTTCGAGATATTTCGGTTAGGGTGTTTGAAAAATTGAAATCGGACGAGTGTCACCGTTTACATTACCGCTACCGAGTTTCAGTTTCACGAGGCTTGGTTTCAGACTAAAAACTAACTTTTCGAATCGTACGTAACGAGGAAAAAAAAAAAAAAAGAAAAAAATTTAAAAAAATACCGTCTAGTATACATACACAGCATACGTAGATAAAAATTACAGGAACAAGAAGGAGACGGATAAATCCGATTTCTCGTAAAGGGAATTCAGATAGCCGTCAGATATCTTACACCGTAGGTACGTTACATCCCAGAGCGAGTGAGGAGAGAAGAAGCGCTCGGAGAAACTTAGCGACTAGATGAGCATAACGGTATTGCGTGACAGCAGCCCCTAAATATTCAACGCGTAGCGAGCACCTAAAACTTGGCTGCTTTATCTCGACATTACTCGAAAATTTATTCATATATAATGAACGGCTGAATAATGGAGGAGGTTAACCCCTTGCCGTGGTGCAGCCAGCCAGCCAGCCAGCCAGCCAGCTAACCAACAAGCCAGGCGAGAGGAGGTGCGCGTTACGCGCGTATATCTCTCCATACATACACAGGTATGTACGAGCGTCTGTGCTCGGCAGAGAAATACATAAGCACACGGACGTACAGTCATGTACTAAGCAGCGTGTATAAAGTACCCTCCACGTACCCGTTGCTCGGGTGTGTGTGTGCATCAGAAAGGCCTACACCTTGCAACGCCGATGGGACCCCCGAAGGACCTGCTCGGAGCTCGATGAGGGGGGTAAAAGTTGAGAGGAAAAGCAAGAGAGCTCCGAGAGTTTCGAACGGTATAAGAAGAGTAACAAACACTACGCCAGATTACATTTAACAGGGAGGACGGGGGAGGAGGCAACCCGCGGGCTCTTCCCCTTCCCCTTCCCGTTACCGCCTCCTCCCGCCGGGGAGGAATATATATTTTCCACGAAATTACGAGGGATGCCCGAGAATAAAGCCTACCGTATTTGATTATTACCCTTTTAATCTGACTGCGGGGTTGCGGGGGCGTGGCTGACGCCAAAAGCTCGCTGGCTCCCTCCCCCCCGCCGTTAAGCTCGGCTCGGTATTAATTCGCCTCGTGCGAAAAATCCCCGTGTATAGCTGAGCTTATATTTCTCACCTCGCGCCTGATTACCGATTGCAGCTGAAAAGAAATCGCATCGTTACATGCGGTGTAGGGAGAGATATTATCGGAGACATGCGTTCGGGCAAATTTCGTACAACGGAGTGAAATTTTCCGGAACGACGAGCCGCGTGCCTGAGGGTCCGCAAGCTTGAAGCGGAAGGAAGCTTTCCGGGTAAAAAGTGACAACGATGCAGGAGCGGAAGAGTGCGCGCGTGTGTACGTGACTTTATTACACGCGGGGAAAGAGAGCGAGAGTGAAAAAGAAGGGGAGGGAACGGGTTGTGAGCCACTGACTTAAACGGGCGGGGGTGGTTGCCGCTGTTGTTGCTTGTTCGTTACTTATTCAGAGGGCATTACAGGCTTGGCTAATTATAATTTATATCACAGCATCAGTGCCTACCAACACCACGGCGAGCATCAACACCCGCAACGGCTGCTCGTACGTGGTGTCCCGGTTCTAGCGGGGCACGTATCGTCGAAAAACAGGGGACGTCGATACCGATAGCGTAGAAATTGCGGATGACACGCGTCGGGTGACTTGTGGAAAATAACTGGGAACTGGAAATTTTCATCCGAAACTGTACACCGACCGTATAAACTGGCTGCGTTGCGGGATATCTCTCAGGGTACCGTAATTTCCTCCGGTTCTTCTTATTCCAATTCAATGTACGTACGTTTGTATCAGGATCGTCCTTACTCGGGGTGTTGAAGAATTTTTACCGTCCCACCCCCCGAGTCAACGTTAAATAATATTTTTAGATCAACTCTAAGATGATATCCGCATTGCGATCGAAGTTTCTGGAAATCGACACAGAGGAAACTTTTTTTTCGCAGCGTGTATTTTATCGTAAGAGTAATAACGTCCCAAATAATCTGTAACCGCGAGGTTTTAGTCGGCAATAGTGACGCTACCTGAAAACAGATATACTTCCTGAAAAAATTCGTCGACACCTTAAATAAGGACCAGCCTGGTATTTATAATCGTCCGGAACAATATCTCTAGTGTCAATTCGCGAGTCCTGGAACACGTTTCGCGTGAATTCCGCACCTCGCGTAATTATGCAGGTTACTGCGGATCAGTGTGCTTCTAATGGCAATCAGCTGTTTTTCCCCGACTGCAGCAGGCTGCCGGTCAGCCAGTCGAACATCAAGCCGAGGGTACGGCTTGCGGTTCAGCTTTGGCGATATCAATTATGCACCTCGCAACATACCGGCACCTGCCACTGCACTGGATTGTCGTCTGACTGCACAGGTCGATCCTCCGATCAGCCCTCTGCCTTCCTGCCAATCTGCGGATCCTGCCTCGGCTGTGAACCCGCAGAAGCTCGATCCGGGCATCTCCGTTGGAAAAGGAGCAGGTGTAATGTACTGGCAACGAGGTCATTTTTGTCCAAATTAAAGGTCACGTATGTGGTCGGAAACTGGGTTTGGAAAGCAGTTTTACCGACAATTTTTGGGAAACGGTCTTTGCTGCCGGTCCGCAGTTTTCAGGGAAAAATTTCTTCGGTATGAAAATTATCAGACTCCGGGTTTAATGGGTTTCGCATTAACGCGAGCCGTACTGCAACTGCGGGTAGGCAGGTATTACAACCTGTACTCTCACTCTCTCTCTCTCTCTCTCTCTCTCTCTCTCTCTCTCTCTCTCTCTGTATGTAGTTAAAACCGTAATGCTGCCCTCGGATTACTATTAGTTGCATGCACGGATATAAGCGAAGTCCCTTCGCAAATGCATTGTGATTATAGTACGCGGTGGATGCGAACAACGGAATACATCACAAAGCGAAGAGCGTTAAAGCGAGCGAGATATTCAATATGAGCATAATGTAACGGTCTGACGGAAAGATTCCCTTTGAGTCGGTAAGCAGATTTTGCTTCTATCATTGATAACGATGCGCAGTGTTCGATAGAATCCTGCGGTAATAGGATCGAGCATAGATAGATAGATGCAGAAAAACCACTCTACGGTATAACGGATCGCTCCACGATGTTTCATTCGCCCCTTCATGGTCCTGTATAAGTATTGCGCATTACACCCGCGTCGCGATCACTTTTTCCTCCATCACACACGTTGCATCCTAGGCTGCAAATGTGTACATTTCGATGCATGTGCACCGACGCGTCAGGAGTTCGGCCACTCGGATTTCGGATCGATGGATCATGACGGACGATCGGCTCGCCGCACTCTGGCGTACCTACACAGAGCATTGCTAATCTGCAGAGTAAATGCGCGGCGCTAGGTACGTATATAGGTGTGTATATATATATATATATATGCATATGTATATGTATACACAGGCACCTATGTACAGGAGATCAGAGAGCGATCGGATCAGAGAGTTCCACCTACGCCAGTCAATATTGTCTTCGGTTTGGCACAATTTTTTCGATCATGGTGACGCAGGCTGTGCGACGCATCGTTGCTCAAAACAAACCCGTTCACGGATGATCGTTGCAACCGTTGCAAATGTTGCAACGATAATCGTCGTCAACGGGAGGCGAGATTCGGTCGAGTCAGAGAGAACCCCGCGGCGTAGAACGTATAACACACACGAGCGTGTGTGTACCTGCATATATTGTATAGGTATACCTGCAGACCGCACGTACACGCAGTAAACAATCGCACATGTGTTTTCAATGCGTCGAGGTGTGTGTGTGTGTGTGTGAGCGAAGGAGTTTAAGCCGAGCTTCAAGTGCGAAGGCATATTATACGGGGCACGATAGCAGAGAGTCGGTTCTCCGCCCCCCGCCCCCGGGACGCTCATTTGTTCCCTCCATCCCGGCGGTGGAGATCCGCGGGAGTATCCTGCAGCGGGTGGTTCAGGAAGGGCGCCGGAGAAAGAGATGGAGAGAGATAGAGAGAGCTAGAGAGCTAGAGAGAGAGAGATAGATGGACGTATGGCGGAGGCGGAGGTGGGGGAGAGATGCCATCCCACTCGCCTCATGACATATTCATCATTCATTATCATAGCGAATCATGGCCCATCAGCTTTTGATTGTTCGCCACCGTTGTTAGCCCTAACTAATGCGACTGCAGTGACCGTTGTTGGGTAGGCGAGGCTGCCCGGATCGAGGATAACCCTTACCGTCTTCCGGGCTTTTGTTTGTTATATTCGTCAATTTTTTTCACACGTTGCAAGGTACAACGTTGGAAATCCGGCGTTAAATGTAAAATCGAAAATATTTTATCAGAGGTCCACAACATTTTGGTGGCGATTTTAAGACCACTTCGTGTCAAGAATCGAACGATTTACACCGATGATGTTTATAGTTTTACAGGGGCGCTAATCGGTGTGGAATTTTATTTTTATTGACACTGTGAATTTTCTGACAGTGTGGGTATCCTGAAGATTTCAAACGTTATACATACAGTGAGCGGATCGGCCGATCGCGGAATCGTGACTCCCTTCTTTGAAGGTATAAATAAGGTGTAGGCCACTTCCTTTTTTATATACGAATTGGTACACTGTATAAAATTATGACTACCGCAGGATAATTTTTTATGCTCAATTCAGAACTTGAACGTCGGATAGTGTCAGATTGACATCAAATACCGTTAAATTGAAACTAAAAAGTATTCTGTAAAAGTCCAAACCACATTATTTATTTTTTTTTTCTCGTTATAGTTCATCAGATCGGTCTTTGCGCTTTTATCGTTCATCGCAACTGGAAACTAAGCTTACGAGACGGATACATCTTATTCTAATCATGAATGATATTTTTTAAGAGTTGACGCCACGATTTTTTCGTTCAATTATACCGTCGTTTCGAGCAGCATTAATTGGAACGGGCTCATTCGTGACGGATAATTGAGTGAGAATAACCCGAGGGATGACCTATGCATGCGTATCGGGAGGTGGAAAATTCATTCTGAGAGAATCGGTCGGGTTTTGAGTGTAAAGGGGGGGGGGGGAGCTGGGAGCAAGTGAAAAGCGAGCTTGCGGGCAGCCCTTGGAGCGAGTGGATGTGCATGCAGTGCGCGTGGCGTCGCGACGTCTCGGCGTCTCGGCGTTCCGGTGTTTGAGAGCTGCCGAGGCTCGGCTCTCTGTCGAAGCGGCGCGGGTGGAGGGCGGCGGACGACTGCGTGGCTCGCATTGGCTGTTGAATTATAAATGAGAGGAGCGTAAGGGCTGTTGCCTGGCAACCGCGCGCACCGCGTCAAGACAAAATGGAGGATTCAAGGAACGCAGCATCCTGATCGCGCCTTTAGGTATACGTGTATATGTGTATATATATTATACCTACGGTTGGCACGATAACCGCCAGCTCACACTCAACTTGTATGAGCACTGCGTGAATTCATCGGCTGTATAGGTACTACACTCATAGCAGGTTTGTCGATTTTTCTTTTTTTATTTTTTTTTTTATCGTCATCTTTCCGAACCATATCTAATTTAAGTTGGAAGTCTGAAACTTTCCGCAACAAAACGAATTAACGTACAGCCGTTTGTTTGGTTGGTAATAATGAAAATGACCGTCTCGACTAGTTTTGCGATACTCTATGAATTTCGGTGATTAATTTCATTTCTTTCGGTATCGCGGTACGCTGCGAAGGTAAGTGTGATTTACTTGCGAGAACGGAACGCCACCTGCCCACGGTAAAGTGAACTACGCAATTGAAGACTTCAGGGATCACTGCGATCATTTCTATTCCGACTAAATAAAAACAATTCGTGACACTATCGCGCTTCGACGAAACTTTTTACATTTTCAACTCTCCCTCAACAAGGAGAGCGTCGAGCCTCTTAATCATGGATTCTGCTAAAAATTCCTTGAGGTCGTTTGCTCGGCATAAAATGTATGGAGCCTGTGATGTACTTTCGTCTAATCACGTAGCTTCGCTCCGGCTATGATACCGTAACATTTCCGCACCTTAAATACCATAATTTCATATGTCCGTGGAACAATAAAGTTTCGATGTAATCATTTCACAGATTCGAACATGCGAATGAAATATGTGTTGAAATACGAATGCATTTTACTGATATGCGATGCGCCGCGAATCGGATATATCACGGCCGTTATTCACATGTCTCATAACGCATGTGCAGTGTGCAGATACCTACATAACTTGGGCAGATCGATGTACACCCAGCAATATGTTTATATTAGTCGGATAATGAATTTCCGACACGCAACACCGGCCGGCTGACCTACAATCTGCGAACAGGTTGCCCCGACCGTCACGAATCGGATCGCACAGATGCGCTTTTGTTGGGGCAAACAAGCCCCGGGGAAGACCCAAGGGGCCCCGAATCCATACCGTACCGACTACGGCTCTCGGTCCCACCGGAGTAGGTATCGGACCCGTCACCCAAAAGCTGCTCAAATGCTCGTTTTGCCTAGTACCACTCCGTCGTCAGCGTGCGGAACTATCTCCGATCGTATACGCGTAAACATTACGAAACACGCGTATTGTCTGCGTACGACGTGTATTAAAATCATTTGTATTTATACACCGAGTAATAACAGGGGATCGAGCCTGCTGCAGCGTCGAGTTAATGCCCGGCGAAAAGAGCTACGAGCGGTCAAATACAAGTAGGGTGAAAGCGTATGAGAAACCATAGGAGTATCATGGAAATGTTAACCTGACTTGAATTGACCGCTGGGATTATGGTTCGACGATCTTACCACCTACTTGACGAATACCTATTTTATACCATCGTTGATCACTCGCTGTATTTTATACTAGTTTGTATTTTCCGTTCCAGATGATATTTATTCCACGAAGCTGTCGCACCAATCATGGTTGCAATGCTTCTTAAGGGTATGTGTAGGTATGTTGAAAAGATGATTGTGGGACAGGATTTTGTTTCGTGGTACACTTTGTAACCTTTAAAATATATTTATTACAATATAACAAAAAAGAAACAAAAAAACTTTATGCAATATTTAGCATACAGCGTCTATCTCGGCTTAATGGCATCTAGTTGCAAGATTACCATACAATAAGCGATTGTCTAGAGGGTCAACTTAGTCTATAATGTCTCAAGTCTATCTTCATAGTTAGCCTCTCTCTCTCTCTCTCGTTGGCCCAATAAATTTCTATTGTATATTCTATTGTAATATGTGTATTGGGTAATTCATGCTTATTGTGTAATTCGCATAATTACTCAACTCTGCGTTTCGCGAATCCAGTTACAGCGAGAGATTAGGCCAATACACTGCATATATGGTCTATCCGCTAGAAGATCTACCGTAAGCGTATATATAAGGGTGAGAGTTGTTCAGTTCTTGGCATGTGTGGGATAGGTATAAGAGCAGGGAATAAGGAAGAAAGCGAGAGAGGAAGAAGCACTCTCGGAGAATTGACGATGGCCAGGAGTCGGTCCGAGATCTTATGGACTGGATCCTGTTACCGTTGACTTCGTAATCATCTTAACCGTAAGCCCGTGGGGAGAAACGATTTTCACGTTTCGGAAAAATATTACGTGTGCGAGCTTAGCGAAGTGCCCCGAGCTTCTTGCGGTTGGATTAATAATTTCCGACAAACCATATTATATGCACGGGTTAAATAGAGTCGGCATTTTCTTTTCTTTTTTGTTTTTTTTTTTTGACTTTTTCTTCAACGTACCTCGAACTATAAATCACCAGATCCTTTATTCGACTCATTATACACTCTTGCCGATATCGTGAAAATGTTACATTTACTCTGTAAGCAATTGATTTGTTTCAAATTATAACATGTTACAATCACGTAAAATAAGAGGGTCAACAATTTGGTCCAATCGTGTCAATAACCGGTACGCTTATACCTTACGAGAATTCGCGGGCGCTCTCGCAGAGGAAACTCGATCCAGGTATCTGTCATACCCAGTCTTGCGAATCGACGTGTTCGCGAATCAACGCAAATTTGTAGGCACGTATACGGGCGCCGTTTGCTCTCGGGAACGCTCGAGCGTCGATGCGTTGGATACGCACGGATACTTGTTTGCGTAAGAATGTATTCGGAGTGCGTGAGCGGAAGAGTGAGCGAGAGACAGAGGAGGACAGGGAAGATAATAAAGGAGAGGGTGAGTGGCAGGGGCGAACAGGGGCCGAAGGGGTGATAGAGAGGAGAACGAGGCATGGAGGAAGGAGGGAGGGAGGGAGGGAGGGAGGGAGGGAGGGAGGGAGGAGTAGAGAACGGAAACGGGCGGCAGCCTCCGGGGATCGGGAAATCCCTGGCGAATATATCGACCCCCGTAATATTTACGACCCAGGGCGTAGGGTTGCGATACATTTGCAAAACACCGTAAGGAACGCACAAAGTGCGTATAAAATCACACTTGAAACCGAAATATTAGGATTTACGCGTCCCGTACGAGGAGTCGCTCCCTCGGCGATACAATTTTGCACCACGTAACGCCGTTGACTCTTTCTACGCTATACGCGTAAGCCGGCTATAACGTTCGGGCAACTACGCTTACCGTACGTACACCTATATCCCTGTATATCATGCGCGCACCGTTCCTCAGTTTTGCAACAATAATTTTTCAAGTCGGACCGACGCTCCGAAGTGACGCTTTGATGATCGAGGCGCGCTCTTTGCAGAATCGGAAACAAAGGGAAGAAAGACACGGCCGCTGATCCGCAGCTGTCCATCTCGCGCACTCAGCGTCGGACCAACGCCTCGCACGCATCGTCCGTGATCCACGATGCGAGTGTATTAAATGCACGCTCCCGCGTGTGTGCGAGTGGCGTAAACCTGTTTCAGGACCAGACACCGCGCGCCCCGGATCTAAAATCTTAAAAGCACGCAAAGCGCATTGAACGGGGATTATGAATATCTGAGAGGGTAGGGGGGGGGGGGGGGGGATCCCGGTGCCTATGGGGAATAAACATGCTTGTTGCGCTCCGCTATGATACGGTGAGCATATGCGATGCATTGTCGCCGCTGATCCCGGTGCAGCCACCACGTACACACCGAGACTCGGAGAAGTACGTACGAGGTATCGCTTGTGTAAGGCACCCCGTCGACGTATCTCGATGCCCCGTAGAACCCCATCAAACGTCGATACGCGGCGAGAGGGTAACCGCCCCTAGGCCACCCCTGGGTCACCGTCCCTCGACAGGCCCCCGGGTCCCAGGGAAGTAAAGTAAGTCTGCCTGCCCTCCACGGTGCCGCCGAATAGTCATCTCGTTATCGCGGGACCTTGCCTAATAATACAAAAGTGCCCGGAGAACCTTGCCGTGCGTTTTTCCCAGCCTGCCGCGAATATCGATATCAGCGATTAGTGAAGAATATTCGCATTTTGCTTGTAAAAATTGTGAAAATAATATTTAATAAGACAAGAAAACATCAATCCGCAAAGCTCTTTGCCATAGAGAAATGGCGGGATATTTAAAAATGTAAGTCCGTCACGTCACTAATCGATATGCGTTTAGCGCCTGCATGGGATTATTAAGAGTCAGGGCATTAGCCGCGAAAAGAGCAACGCGTCATGCCCGGTACAATTGTTTCCTTTATACGTATAAGTAATTAGTCTGAGCCACACGCGCAGTACGCAATCGATCATATTAATACGCGAATGACATTGTTTTTCTGGGAGGCGACGAGCCGTGAAATTAAACTGATGATTAATCAGTTGTCGCCATTTCTTCGCTTGCCACACTCCCTGTACGTTTACGTACGTAGTTTGTACCTATGTTTGTGTAAATACGATTCACACTCACCGATGCGGATGTTTTACGTGCTTGATAGGTATATGCCACGTCAGAGTTTCGTACGACTTTGCTGCGACGGTCTGGCGTAAATACGCAGTAATTATATTTGCAGTTATTAGCAGCGACTAGAGTATGGCTAGAGTCGATTTGTACAATCGTGATTAAACAAACTTGAAGGGCAAAATTACAAATTACAACTATAACAATGTTCATAAAATGGTCGCGCAGTCATCAACTATGGATAACAATGTTCTCGCGTATCTACGCGAATTTTAATTACATTTCAAGCTGTATTCCGGAACTGTTAACCAGATCATTTACCGATTCGCTTCCGTTCGGTAAGATGAAAAATATATCAAGCTGCACTGCGACGTGCGCCCCATACTATTTTCCCGGAAAATTGTATCGCGCGCGAAAAAGAGAGTAATCGACTCGAGGATAAAGCTGAAAATATATATGACTATCCTGTATACGATACATCAGCGGAATCTAGGCTGTTATTTTTCTGTATCTCTATACGACGGCTTGGATTGCTTGGAATCTCGGAAAAATAAACGAATATGGTATTGATTCGTGAATCGGTAACGATTACCGCTCCGCGTTTCTATACCTGTATACGTACATCCGTTTCTTCGTATCTTTCATTCTTCCTTTTTTTCCTCTCCCATGTTTTCTGCTCTTTGTCTTTTTATCGCTTCTCTTTTCTTACGCCGCCCGGCCGTGAGCCAACGTAGCCGGTATATGCCCCCTGGTTTTTGTTCCACAAGGTATAAATGGTCCCGAAGTGATATACAGACACCTGTATCCATAACTTCTACCAGAAGGCGGACGCATTGATTTACGAGTTTACGCCGGGCTAGCCACTCTGCCCCGCACCTACACCTCCAACGTTTCACCTACAGTTTACACTCGTACACGATACGTGTTGCATTGTACGTATACAGGTGCCTGTCTAGGCTCACCGCGTATGCAGACAAGGGTAATACGTCCGGTGTTGCAGGGGTGAGCTCGCAGAGCGGAGAGAGAGATAGAGAGAGAGAGAGAGAGAGAGAGAGAGAGAGATTTTTATTGTACTAGGGCAGTGAACCCAAAGGTATAAACAATGAGACTGAGGAGAAGAGAAAATCTATTTTCAAAAATTAGCTTATACTTAGGTCCAGAATTACGAATGAGTAGGTAGCAGAGAGATGCTTGCATATCGTAAGTGCGGGTTCAAGATAAAGTAACGTAAAATGATTAAAAATTATATAAAACGGAATGAAATGAAGTATAGAAAAATAAGAATAAGATAGACAAGTAAGAAGTGAACAAAATCAGAAATAAGAATTAAGAATTCACTTGTGGCGGTGATGGAACAAAGGTCCGCGATTAAACCAACCTAGAGCTAATACCATTATCGAGACCAATACCGATACCGATTGCCATACTCAGGTAGCACACTGTTGGCTATTAGTTGTCTTAATATCGATAAAAATTCTGAGACAACTATTTCCAGTCAACTGGGAATAGGCATATTGTCAGCCCATACTTCACTGTACGCTGGCTAAGACTGCGCGAGTATTCTCCGAAACGTCATGGTAAAGGCAACGTCCGACGTCAACTATTATTAGGTTTGCAGTTGGCTGTGAGCAGTCGACACAAAAAGGCAATAATTTGCAAGTTGGCTAATTACGTGGATTAATGGTCAGCTGGCGTCGAATATCAGGTAGCGATTAGTCAGTCTGACTGCCACCAGACGTTGACGTTCGTTCGGTACATGAATGCGATCGAATAAGCAATCGTTTGTCTGAAAAACGTCGAAAAGTTTTCACCTGACTTTCCAGTGGGAAGTGGAATAAGGTGACAACGGGTGGTCCGGTCGAATTGCCTTATGTACATGACATTTCAGAGGACATTCGTAAGCGTGAAGTATACCGCATGTCAACTGCAAGTCCAGTTTTTTGACGGTCTATAGCCATTGTGGCCATTAAAAAATAGCCGACCTTTTGTCAATCTTTGGCAGCAATGCGTCGACATTGTTTTAATTCGACAAAACGTCGACTTTTTGCAATCGAATGATTGAGAAAATGATCATTCTGAAAAGCCAACTCTTTCAAAGTCATCCTAAAATTGCTGAACAACAATTTTTTCTCCCGATGTATCGTTGCGTTTACGTCACTAACTTCGGCCTAATGAATCGATCTCGATGATAACGTCGCAACCAATTTCTACACGGCTATTTACGAAGCACCTGAAAGAACCAGGAGCACGTTTCGATAGCGTCAAAGTTTACAGGAAAATCCCCGTAGGTACGGGTATTAACCGTAAATCGAGCCTACTTCAGTTTATACCTTGGCTTAAGCCCTAAATCGCATCAACTTCTCTGCTCACGTTCACATTCGTTTTCGTTTTCGTTCTTTGTGGTCCGTCACCATGGATACCTACACCATTAACTCTGCGCGTTGACCTTCAATCCTTCCTTCAATCTTCATTTTACAGGCAATTCAATCGCTGCAAACCAAGTCACTAGATGAATTTACGCCAACGGCCACTGACCGCGGAGTTTTATTCTCCCTGTACTCAGCTCTGGGTCTACCCTTTCTCTCTCTCTCTCTCTATTGCGCACTTCAAGAGATCTCTTTTCGACCATATCCATCGAGTTCAGTAGAATATCGCAGGTAGCACACTTATCCAGAGGCTGACTATCATTCGATTGAAAAAAGTCGACGTTTTGTCGAATTAAAACAATGTCGACGCATTGCTGGCAAAAGATTGACAAAAGGTCGGCTATTTTTTAATGGCCACAATGGCTATAGACCGTCAAAAAACTGGACTTGCAGTTGACATGCGGTATACTTCACGTTTACGAATGTCCTCTGAAATGTCATGTACATAAGGCAATTCGACCGGACCACCCGTTGTCACCTTATTCCACTTCCCACTGGAAAGTCAGGTGAAAACTTTTCGACGTTTTTCAGACAAACGATTGCTTATTCGATCGCATTCATGTGCCGAACGAACGTCAACGTCTGGTGGCAGTCAGACTGACTAATCGCTACCTGATATTCGACGCCAGCTGACCATTAATCCACGTAATTAGCCAACTTGCAAATTATTGCCTTTTTGTGTCGACTGCTCACAGCCAACTGCAAACCTAATAATAGTTGACGTCGGACGTTGCCTTTGCCATGACGTTTCGGAGAATACTCGCGCAGTCTTAGCCAGCGTACGGTGAAGTATGGGCTGATAATATGCCTATTCCCAGTTGACTTGAAATAGTTGTCTCAGAATTTTTGTCGATATTAAGTCAACTAATAGCCAACAGTGTGCTACCTGCGATGGTTTACTAAATTTCGGAAAGTCATAAAGATGCGAGTTAGCCATTTTTTCCAAACATGCTTTGTTACGGTAACGAGACTAACTTCATCCTCATCTTGATTCTACGAAAATATACGTTACACGTATGAAAAAGAAGAAGCAAGCGTAAGAACACGTTGCGGCGCTGCTGAACGTGGCACACTAACTCTCATTCTCTCTCTCCCTCACTCTCTTTTTTCTTTTTTCAGCTTCTTCTCCTGCTGATATAAGAAGATCCGGCGCGTACAAATGAGCGGAAGATTCCTTGGTTTGATTTCCCCGTGGGTCACTTGACGGCGGGTTTTCGACCCGACGCGCCGGTACTTTGCACGAGGCGAGTTTGCTACCCCAGGCCATCCAGCCGAAACCATCGGCTTTCTCGCAGTCGAAAAAACTCCTCATGCATGCATGCGATTGTGTCTCGTACCTACTCGGCTCGGTTTCGTCGGGGCTTCCATATAACCAGACGATCGCAACGCAATGTGACCACGTTTTTTTCTCTAACCATCTCCGGGTCTCCGAGAACTTTTTCGCACTTAATATCGGAGCTACAGGACCAAGGGAGACAAGCAGGTCCTGCACCTACAGACTCCCAAACCTCTGACCAAAGAAATACGATATTGTTCTTGGCCTGTGTGCCGGATGAACTGCAGGGTTGTGGATGAAGCAAGAATTAGCGCGAATGGCCGGATGAACAGCGCCAGGAACCTACGATATCTCATACTGGTTCATGGCGGTTTCAAGCGCCCGGTTTAATATCCAACGAACCGTTGCGGTGGACCACGCTACCTCCATTCTCGGTCATCCACACCCGCCCCATGCTACCTATACCTTTTCTATTATTCATCAAACTGAAAATAATTATTCGACGATAGGTGTAAGTGTGTGACACGTGCATTCGCCTTCAACCATTTTACCAAGTCAGGGATCACAGTGATTATTCAATGTGCCCTCGGAGTGAATGCATTTTTTAAAATATTTTTTCAATGCGGTAAACATTAATTTGAAAATCCACGCTGCAGTGGTTAATCACTGTTGTAACACAGGTATGAAGAAAAATATTTTTTTTTTTTTAGCCGCACGGGATGTTTTTGATAAATATTATTTTTTCGAGTGTGCCGAATCCAACAATTACTTCCATTTTCCTCCGTCACGTACACTATTTTTGCTAAATACAAGGTGTTTGCATAAAAAAAAAAAAGCATAACAGTAATGAAAGACACCATCATTTCATTACAATGAACTAAACAATATTTCTTATAAAATTAAACGAACGATTTCTTTACGAAATGTATTTAACATTCCGTGTTCGTTCGTTTCGCCTACGAAACCTTTTCTTCTTTTCTTTGATACGCCTCCGAAGACGCTTCTGCTTTCCATTTTCCCTTTCCCTGTTTGTGTTTATTCTTGAGTCTCGCTCTAATAGATATTAAATGGAAGTAAGAAATCACCTTTGCATAGGATTTTTCAAACCAAGATTAGAATATCAGATTTCGAATAAAAATCGGGAATTCAACTATAAACGAAACTACAAACACGAGTTGAAGAAAAAACCTGAGGCGATGTAACTTTTTGAGTATATTTCCCGGTTTGAGTGAATAAAAATCTGTAAGAAACAGTATAAAATAAACCTGTGCAGGTTTTTTGGGTGGAGACCTATGCGATCTATAATAACCGAGAAAAGTGGCTGTACGATACTACAAAAGTATAGAAACACTGGTGAACCGAACTGCAAGGGTCAGTTCTATTATACTCGCAACAAGACGTATACCACTTGATTCCAGAACTACGAAGCGGCATCAGGTGTAGCCCAACAGCACTTTTTCGTAAAAGACTCGACTAAAATCTTAGTTAAATGGATTTATACACCTACAGTTTGGCAGGAGTCTGCAAGCTCTGCAGGCTTTTATACCGGTGAGTTTCATACGTGAAAATCGACGATCATGAGGGAACAAAGTTAGCCGGGTGACGTGGCTTTAAACCTTCATGTATTATTCTTTCGCTTCCGCGTGGGTATACGTATGAAACTTGGTGTGTAAGGCCGCAGGATACCAATGGCAGATTAGCCCAGGACTTTTAGAGAGATTCATGATAACAACTTTTAAGCGGCGGCCACGTACGTTTCTGCCTTGTAATAACTTCTTTATCCGGCGTCTATTGTACGCGGGTCGGAAAAAAAATCGCTATTCCCCTTAATTTCATTCCGTATTGCCAATCCGCCCGACAATTTGTTGCAGCCAGTATCTCGTGTCGTATTGCGATGACACTGCACAGATTTCCAATGACCAAACATGTCGCACCTACGCCCGTACACCGGATGGGCACCTAAGGCCCAATCAATCACACATGTATCGAGATGTCACGACGCGGGATTAAGGAAGCAAAGTAGACAGTCGCCGTTTGTCGCACCTCAACCTGATACGCGACGATATATACGATTTCGTTATGACCAAGTCAATATCCTGGCTTTGTGCATCCGCGGTCTTTATATTCTGAATCTTACGGCAGACGCTGGTCTATTGATTCCGCACGTTGTGCAGCGCCGATATCAAGAAGGTGAGTGAATTATTCAGGGCCATATAACTGGTATAACTGCAGTGGGCAATTTCAAACTTTTCAAGTATACCTACTTCACACCTACCAATGTTACACGGAATTCGGTGCAGTTTAATAATTTACCGATGAACTGACGAAGATAACACAGGCCTGCGAATCGTAACTTTTAATTTCCCCTTAAAATGATAATGCTTTTTTTTTTATAGGTATTCAGGTACGATGAATTAAAATACAGCGCTAGTTTTTTTACAGCACATAGAGATTTATTTTTACGCAAACTATGCATATTAACAGATTTTTTTTTTTTTTTAAACTGAATGTTTAGTTGTAAAATGAACGGCGTTGGTTTTAAACAAGACTTACGAGACTAGATAAATCAACTCCTGTTCAATCTTTTTCTACTTGCACTTACGTATTGTTCTAAATGTACCTAAAATCACCACAAACAACAACTGCACTGAGGATAGATGAATATTTAAATGTCAATACTCGGGTTGTATTAAGAAAACAGAAAAAGAAATTTTGCAGAAAATTTGCCTGATCGAATTTTTTCACTATTTTTTTCATAGATTCGTACCTAATATCTACCGATATTACTACTTATTGTCAGTTTCGTCAGGGGGAAACCATCGCAGACTTGTGCGATCTGATCAATTTTGCTCACTTTATATCTGTCTCGTACCTACTCGAGTCGAAATTTAAACCCTACCGTAAGCCTACAGATACCATTTAGAATACTTTTTGGTCCTCACGCCCTATTGAGAACCTTTAGTGAGCTATATTTTTCACCGTTGGACCCCTTGCGGACCTTAACGTCCTATTATAATCTATTCCGGTACTACGTGCGATGCTCGTCTGATATGAGAGCCTGTTTAATGTCTTGAGGTCCTCAAAAAGTACAGCAATAGCGTCTGGATTGGTGATTGTATTATTCTACTTACTCGGAATAATTAGATGCGATAAGGGACCAAGGTTGCCAAAGTGTAATAATTCAAATATTAACGCGTCATCTGTTGCCAAAATAATAAATAATGCCCCAAACCTAAGATTTTACTCACCCTAAGAATTAAATAACGCAATTGAGAATTGTCAGAGTATGAAAAATGAATTTAAATCGCGTTACTCATCATCAAAGTAATGAGTATTTTTTTCATCGAATTTACGGAAGCATTGATCTTAATATTCAATGACTGAAATTATACATTCTGTGGTAAAGGACCCGTAGACGTCTTGAGGATTTAGAGGATACGGAGGACCCGTAGAGGTTTTAAAGATGTCCTACTTTGCACCTGAACGTCGAAGAAACGGAAATATCGGCCAAGTTTATGTCTAGAATAGCTTCTCTTTTTAAAATAAAGTTAATCCTTCACAGGTTTTACTACGTCCTACGAAACGTAGGATTTCCAGGCGTACACGAGGGTCTAAATTTCTACTCGGGTATTTCATACTAATATTATACCTCGTCTCTTGCCTTTTGCAGTGATTTTTGTTTAAAAACGAAGCGACGGCAGATGGCAAAAGCGACCCTTGGAGCAATATGGATGGCGGTGTGGGTGGCAGCCGCGATCGCAGCCTCCCTCAGAGATGTATCTGTCGTATTACCTGGGCGTGAATTTTTCAAGGGGCTACCTGAAGATGGTAAGTCGCCGAGCAAACGTAATGAAATAAAGAAAATTTGTTATTTTGTTAAGTAAGTGACGGCCACGCGGGTCGTTGAAAGGTGTAACATAATATCATCCGTCACGTGCAGAACAACCGGACTATCTAACTTTTGAACTAAGCCGCGGATACACGGAAAAATTTATGGAAAAGAAAGGAAACATGTTATTCCGCGATGAGGAATTGGTGATAAACTTTCCGGACGACCTCGGCATTCCGGATGGACTAGTACAAAAGTTTGAGGTAATTTATATATATATACTATTCGGATGTAAGTATCCTGCGGTGAATGATTAACAATTAAACATTCATCTAAAATCATTTATGCGCGTGAATATGTTGCAAGACTTTGTAGAAAGTTTAAAAGAATTATTCATACCCGCGTTGGAGTATATTTAATGTATCCGCAGCTTGCTGCACGTATACAAAAGTGTACATCAATGCGATTTGTTGATCAAACGTTGACTAGTTGACTTTTTTGGATAATTTATAGCAGGTGGATTCATTGATTCTCTTCACCCGTACAGTATAAAATTGTAAATTGCATAGCTTGGTCAGTCGTATAATCCCATTCCCCAATGGGAATCAACTTGTGATATAAAAGTACCACAACTTCCTCATCGAACAGACATCCTCCTAACGTTGCACATCGTCGTCATGTATGCCAATCCAAATTAGTATCACGAGACCAAAGCCTAACGAATCTTTCGTGTCGCGGATAAAAGTCGAGATAAGACGTGATCAGACAGCTTAATTATTGTGTATTATATTTCATTAAGAATAATCTTTGCCGTAAACGAGAAAGACAAATCATACAATCCGTACACACAACTACATACGTGTACCTATAATTATATCTATCTTGGAATAAAATCAACAAAATCAGGTGTAGAGGGATTTTTGTCTATTGAAAACAAATATTTTGTTTTCTTTTAAACTTGTATGTTTATTTTTTTTTTTTTTTCCTTATTTATTATTTATTCAACCCGCAGTGAGTTCTTTTTTTTTTCAAATAACAATTTGTATCAAGTTGAATATTTTCATCTCGTGCACAGCAAGCAAGTACAAGGTTCTGCTTCATAATCAACTCTACCTTCAATCATGTTTCAGGCTCTGGAGGTGCCGCAAAATTTCACGGAAAATTTGTACGACCTGGTTAAAACGGAGTTCAATCTTGACGAGCCGAGCATCCGTACTTTGATTCTGTCCCGTAGTGTGTGTTTGGTGAACGGGGTATGCATCGATCTCGACGACATAGGTTCGTTGTGTTGTCCATTTTGATTTTGATTAATCCTGATCCTTGAAGTCGTTGTACGAAGTTTTCTTTAGAACCTCCGTGACTACTTATAATACATAGAGTACTTATTATATACATATGATTACGTTTTCTCGTTGGATCAATGCATTCCACCGCAAAAACAACGCTTCTAATGGGATCCAACATGCCGGCGTGCCTGACTAACATACGGCAATAATAAATAGGTGATGATATTATATTTTCATGATCAAATGTCTTGATCGTATTCTGTTAAATCAAGTTAATACAAGGTAGAAAATCCAAAGAACATCTCTAATTTTATCATTGAATAAGATTTTTTCACAACAATATATGTGCTGCTATCAGAAATCATATTCTCATATGTTGGATCCCAATACTTAGTTCGTAAAATTGATCAAATATATTATTATGTATAATTTAAGATGAAATTATTACACAGTATAAGAATGATTTATGAGCTAGAGTTTACGCTTGTACTGGAATTAAATGTCTTTAATGAAAATTAAATTAATCATCTGAACAATAAACGATATTATATTTATACGTATACATACCTCGTTTTATAAATATATACTTTTCCGTATTACGCGACCGGGATAAATTAAAATGATAATAGATCTGGAAAAAAACGAAGGCAATACGGTTGCCTGTTTTTTAAGTTCCTTCACCATTCGCCATTCACAATTCTTTTGCTTTTTGATGTACAGGAAACATTGTATCTATATTTGCGCTAAAATATTATCCCATCGGTTTCCTAGTCGTTTATTGAATCAGTCTTCAACAATGTCAATTATATACTACGTGGTTCGTATTTACGTATGCACGCATGTGAACTGTTCATTGAAAATAATATATATAGTATGTATACATATAAACAACTACAACAAACAATTAATCATAGCAATAAATGTTAAGGATTATGTGATAACGTAACGTGATATGTAGCACACACAGTGATTTGTATCAAAGACAGTCTCAAGACACTAATCGGCCTCATCTAACTTTTAAAATTTTCAATCCGCTAACAGATATGTTTTATTTCCCCCCCCCATTCGTTTCCGTTTTCAATTTGATTCATTTTCTTCCTCATATTCCGTTTTACACAGTAAGCATTTACAAATATACATAAATGGAACAACATTGAATATACGCACGTCATGATAGAATAGGTGCGCAACTTACAATGATAAAGTGAATAAAATCGCAAAACTTTTCATAATATAATAATAGTAACAATAATAATAATAATAATAATAATAATAATAATAGTAATAATTATGTAGTACCAATAAACGATAAACCTATGTGTCATGTTAGTTTTTTTTTTTTGGGCAAGGTCACCTGCAACATTTGTCATCAGGCTGTACATTATTGCTAAAATACCTATATTGTATAACATATATACGTATAATACAAATCAATATACAATATAGATTAATAGTGAAGTAGAAGCTGTGGAGTAGTAACACCGCATTTATAACGTGTACGCCTAAATTTGCATGTATATGTAACAATCGCATAGAACATTGCGGTCGCAGTGTTTCAAGCTTGAAGATATATATATATATATTTTTCTTTTTTGTTCATTATAATGTATTGTGTATCTTTTACCTTGTACTCAATTTTCTTAAAAGACAATTTTGCAGTTCAAGAGTCATATTTAAAAAGTTATCATAAAAATTACAGATTGTTAAATATACGCATTGATGATTATTTATCTAACGTTTTGAAAAACAATGCCAGAGCTGCCGATTGGTCACACTGCGACAATCTCATACTGAAACGAAAATAGGCGTGAGCTATTCTTTATTTAGTTAATAAAATATTTTATCTGACATGAAATAGCGTATTACGAATGTGATTCAAATCTCCACTAATTGCTTGAATTTAATTATGGTGAAAAATATGAGTCAAGCTATCAGCGTTTGATACAGTAAATTTCTCATTTTATCAATCAAAAAGCTGCTCGAAGAATATACAGTGCAGTTACCATTTATGCGATAAAAATTTCTACAATAAAGCGGACAACAGTTTCGCATTCCACGGAAATGGCAATTCAATTTTTTTTTTTATTTTTACGGACTAGTAAAAGTTAAAACACTTTGGCAACTTGGTTTGCAGCTAGCGGGCTTTTACGATTATTTTGAAAATAGTTGTGTATCGATTTATTTTTATATAATGTAAGAATATCGCAGCAGGTCAGCGGATTTAAAAATGATTATCACGTTTACGATATATTTCTCACAACGCAAAGTGTACAGAGTACGGTTGCACAGGAAGCAAAGTAGAAAAAACAAAGTGAAATCAACAAACACAATAAATTTCTCCTATACAACTTGGCAATATACTAAAGCTGCAACTAACTGCACTAACATCTAATTTACACGTAAAATTAATTTAATCTTAACAGCAACAGTCAAAACATACGCTTTCAACATGTACGATTCGTGCAGATCTTCATACGTACCATCGGATATGTCGACGAGTATCATTCTTCCCTATAATATCTATTATAATATTAGGAATATAACACTGTACACAATATTGCTTTCAGCTCATCATCCCTATACGCGTACATTTGTATGTGTAGAACCGACGGTAAATTATTAATAACGAAACCAATGATTAGTAAAATATTGATAATTATTTTTAGTCCGTAGGATACGTTTAAAAATTTGCAAATAATGCAATTCGGTAATTATTTCCCCATCCAGCTCTCTCTCTCTCTCTCCCTCTGAACGGGCACAAAGCTTTATATTGTGACAAAAATAGCTATTGGCGACTTTTAATGAAGTTTTCTATCCAGTGGTATTATGTATGTAGTATAATAGATTTTATCTATGTTGTTATAAAATCGGAAAATATACGTATTGTGTATGTGACTAAACAACATCGTCGATATGAGTTATGTCGGAAGTATAGTGGGACGAAAATTTATCGAGTAAAATTCCGCAAGTTTCATGTAATTCGTGAGCATGAAAAAACTGCGGCGTTGAGTTTCCACCGATATAAAACATCTTGCGTAAATGAACTAAAGAAAAATAAAGACTTCATTCGAACGACATGAGATTGGCGGGTATTGGTTTTCTATCAGTCGCGCCACGCGCTGTGGCTCGTAATTCTCTCAGCCATTGCTCGGCCGCCTCGGTTGACCCTGCGCGGAATTTGTAGACGTTACCTAAATGATTGAGCCAATCCATGAATATGAATTTTGTCGAATAAATGTACATATTGCTTCAACGCACAAACTTTCGAATTATTCTCACCTTTGTTAGGGTCTGTTAGTAAAAATGCATCCGTATGTAAGGAACTATCCAATGGTTCGACTATCCATCCCAAAATCGACACCATTTTGTATGGTTCACGCTTAAAATCAGACCTGTCGCTTCTGAAATGAATGAATTCATTAGAGTACTATTTAATCAGCAATAATTTGCTTCTTTTCATTATCAAGTTAGGGCTCTAGGTTCCGAAAGCATTGGAATAACAGAGACCGAGGTAATGCTGACCCTTTGAAACACTTTGGCGAAAAGTAGACGATGGACGATGCCCATACTTGTACCCAATATTTTTGCCACGTTGTAACAGCAGGCTTACGACCATCTCGCAAAATAACTTTACGTCGTAGTGAGCCCTGCAGACCACAACGAGGTTCTTTGGACCCGCTCAACTCGTGCGGTGATAAAGCCAATGAACTGTAATTTTATTCAAAACAATTAACGTAGATTTTGAATGACGTATCCGGACATCATTGGAAATGTTGAAACATTAGTTCATTGAATTAATGTCAGTACCTTGTTCTTGAAAGTAAACTACAGTCATCATCCAAAGCATCTGCCGGTGAACTCGGTGAGCTTTCTTCTAAATCTACCACTTGCGGATGCAAATTTGGCTCCTCTAGTACAGAATCGTCGAGGAGATGTCTCACGGTTAATTGACTTGGTTCTAATGGCACCGCTGAACTCTTTCCGAAAATACTGTAACATTTCCATGAATTATAATCTTTAAATTTTTATCGCAGATATATTTTTGTTTAATGACACGAACATGCACCTTTGACATTCAAGTGTAAAACTAATCCATTGCATTGTGTTTATACATTTCAAAACAGTACATTTTTTTCTCTTGCATCATTTTCTTTAGTACCATCTATCATTGAATTTAGAGAGAGAAGAATCCTTATTCAGAGATTAGTTCTTTTAATTTACAAAAATTTTTTTCCAATCCATCCTTTAACATTGGTTGTCATTGTCCTCCAATGAGGTTTATTTTGCTCAAAATGTCTCTGAGTAAGATTTCTTCAACTGTTTCACGAGTGTTGAATTTCCTCATGAAATTCAACTTTTATTAATGAACATCGTCTACACACACTTCGGACTATACAGTAATTACGAGGACAATCCATCGGCAACTGCGCTAATCATTATCATTTTCACGCGTAAATTTAAATGGTGTCATAGTTTAATTCAAGTTGAAATTTTTCAGACACAGAATTCCTACACAGAACAACCGAACGAGTCGTAACATAATGTACATCACATGCAAAGCTAAATAAATAAGACGAAAGAATACAAAACGAACATAGCCATTAAGTAAGTGATAGAAGAAAAGTAAAAAACGAAAAGCAAACATGTGATAAGCTTAAGTTGTAATGTTCGCACAGTTCACATTATACGCAGATCCTATGCAAGGCACTGGGACTCACCCAGCGGATACCAAGCTAGGCCCCATTCGTCCTCCTTGTTTGTGGAAGTTGCGTGGAAGACTCGTGCTACGGAATCTATTCAATCAATTACATTGATATACAAGAGCTAATACATATTGTTATTCCGAGACTTATTCCTATCAAGTAAGACAACGAATAACAGAATCAGCATCCTGGTGTGTAACGGAACTGTACATTGATAAATTATATAAATCGTCTTTATTAATGAGTGCGGTGAGTTGATAGAATGCGATTCAGATGTAATGGTGAAACATGTAAAACGTAAAAAAAACCTCATAGCGACTTTGAGCGAGGTGATTCGATTATTGGCTAAATTGCAAATTACCAAATTGGATGCTTATGCTAGAACGATACCCCATGACGAGTTTTAGAAATATTATAAAAACTTTCAACAGCACAATGTATAATTCACACACCGAATATGTGGGTGTGATTATATTCGTACAACAGGTTCGTACTTTGGGGTAATACTCACTTTGTACCAAGACTCCTACACTTCCTATGACCAGGGACAAATTTATTTGCAGCTGAAGCTGCATGTAGTCTTAAGGATCCTGCGCATCCTCTGGCTGGTGATAGAGAAAGCGCTGCAACAGCGGCGGCAACATCACCAACGGATTCTTTGCTACTGCTAGACGATGGCGCTGGTGAATTTGGCTCGAGTTTCATAGACAATCTGTGATAATGAGAGATATTATGCAGCGAAGCAAAGCAAGTGGAGTAGAAAGGATTGTATGGCCGAACTTACTTGTAATGATCGTCTTCAAGAAATTTCTGCAATTCTTCAATGTAACGAACGCTGTTCAAGTATCGCTGGACCTCTGGCAAGACTGCAATGCCTGGATATTCACTTGCTTGAAATGTTTCTACTCTACTTAGCACGTTGTTCATTTTCAGTGTTCTTTGATGATTGTCATTATTCTGAAAATCAAGACAGATTTACGCGTGATGCTTGAAGAGATTTGTTAAAAAGTAACGTGAATTCATTGTTACCTTTGATGCGGGATGAGCCATATCGATGTAAACGAGGTCGGTCAGGAATAAGCCCAGGTAAGGAATGCATGGTAGTTTAAGAGAATCTATGTGCTCTCTGAGATTCGTCCAATTATTTTTATCGCTGAAAACTTCGGCCAGTTTGTCAAATGTCGTTTTGTCTCTTTTTGATAGGCAGGCCCAAGTTTTACTTAATCTAAAATTTGATAAAATTATGCTAAAAACTCACCAGAATTATCGAAAAACACACAAATGACAAGGGCTAACAGTATTCGTATTATCTTATAGCTTTCGATAATCAACAAATTATTGCCAGACTTTTTACATTTCACGAAATTATTTTATTTTTATAATGATAATAGGCATCAATTTCATATATGTTATTATTTTTAAGGCTCACCTGTATATGGAAGCACTTTGCAATCCGGAGATGACAGCGAATAGAGAATGAAGGTTGTTTAGGTCGTACAACTTTTTAGCAACACGTATAAAATGTACTAAAATTTCAGAACGTTGCTTAGGCGTAGGTGCGTTCAAAATCTCTTGGACAGTCCAAAAACTGACCTGTTGAAAATGTAATTGTATTGTAATAATTAATGCAATAGAAACTAATTTTTAAACTGCACTGAGCGCAAGATATCCAAATTCAACAAATTCGATTGAATAATGGAATTAGCAATGACCTACATGATTGAATCTTCGGGTGAAGCCAACTACATTCGGTGCTACGATTAGTTTGTTCTTCTTGTTCCATGAGCAACTCGACAACTCTTCTGGTCGAATCGATCTGAACGCACTCAAGTCTAAAAGCGTCAGCTGAGTAGCCAAATCCTCCGGTTGTACATTCGTCGCAACTGTAACGTTGGCCACAGGTGAGTTGCTGTTGCATCGTCCAGGTAGAGAATTAGATTTACATGCCACTGAACTTCTAAAAACATTTTGTCTATATAACAACAATGGTTGTAACGCTCGGATGTTTTCGAGGCAGATCAGTCAAAGCAATCATTTAGGCAGGCAGAGTAAGAATAGTGCAAGTGGAATAAAAATATGGAAACGACATAAGTGGGAAAAACCAGTCTGTTAATGTACGAAAATCCAAACCGCAAAAATGATTTAAACGTTATATTTTACCTAAGTTACAATGAACAGTGAACAAACCCATAATTATCGTAGCAACTTTGTACTGTAGGTGGAGTCAGCTCTGAATACTTTCTGTACGGCTTGGGCTTTTCTCGATGCTCCTTACGATCCTTGTGTACTTTGTCTCTTTGGTCCTTGTCACAAGGCAAGAGAGGACCACTAGGAGAACTAGTATCCCCGATAAATGATTTATCCTGACAATCCAGAGGCCCGCACTTCAGACAAGTAAGAAATTCAAAAAAGAGGTGTTATTAGCCAACGCACACACATTGTCAAATCATATTACGTTAGAAGCAAAATGTTTCCGTACAAGTTACAAAATTCAACAAAATAAGTGAGAACACATACGAATATAGAAAACAACAAATCAAGGTGCACCAATTTTCCTGCAGCTCTTTCTGACCCATTTAATGGCTGATCAAATAAAACGTACGATTATTACAGTTAATAAATGAGTACGGTTCTTCAAATAATTGGATTTACTTGCCTCGGAGATTCGCAGAGCAGCAACGGAGTCGTTGGATAAATCGCGGGGCATAGAGGTATAACGCATGTCAGCCATGAGGCGACACTGCTTAAAGGACACATTACACCTCTCGTCTATCTCCTAGATGTAGCCTAGCCACATCCATTCATTCCTGACTCTGAAATACAACCAGTGAGAAATGGCAAACGCAAGTGACGTAAACTGGAATAAAAAGCAAGCGTGAGTAATCTTGATGCAATGTATCTGTATCTATAGTAAGCAGACAGTGATAAGTGTTCGATAAAAGAATCCTAGACATTTCGTGCGCTGGTTGAATTCTCTGGTAATAGATGAGCAATCTTATCACGGTAATATTTACCATTCAATGAATTACGTCAATAATTAAATTTCCAGGAAAGAGAGATTAAGCTTTCGGATGGCAGGCTCTTGGATGACTCTGATCTTAAATTACATTAAAGTGGATGTAATTATCGTCCGTGCAATGTCTTATTGGGCACGTATCTTGGCTGCTCGAGTTCGGGACAATCGACTGAATAATACTACAGCCGTAATTATATTCGTTATTGATAAAGTGGATACGTACGCACGTAAAGTTGATTAAACGAATCAAAGTTGCGTACGCTCTCGCACACGTCAAACACACTCAACCACCCAAGAAGGTTACAAACCGAAATATATTTAATTGACATCAAATTGAGGCAGTGGGATACTTCGAACAATTGCGTTAGGCTATCACGCGGTGCTAAGGTATAACTTATTTATTATTTCTATACATACTTGTTATTTTTAGTTCGCTAGGTGGATAAACATTTTTACCGAGGGGGAAAAAAATATAATAACTTGCAAATAAGCTTTTCATAAGTCGATCTTGTGTCATGCGATGTTGTGTAGATGGTCAACCCTGTTGCAATAACAAACCCAAGCAATCGTTTGGGTGCTATTCATTGCAGCGACATCGCCATCTCATTGGCTATGACGTTGACTGGAGAATCTAAAAACAGCTGCCCTAATGGGCTTTAGTGTGACATCCGAAAATCGTCGTGCGCTTGCGTTCCCTAAGATGTTCCAACGGTAGAGTTGAGAACTTATCGCAGAAAATCAGAGTTACCGATTTCGACATGACGCTGGCTGCATTCACCTTCCGAGCGTTGCCTGAAGATATATTCTTCACTGAACGTTCCGAGTAGCACGGTCTTCGCAATTGTAAACAACAAGTGAAACAAGGTCCGCCATCATCAGGTCGGTGTATGCAGGATCCGAATGATTCGTGTATCGCAGGTTGCAGAAATGCGATGCGTCAGGCGGTTGTTTTTTCCCCACTTCTGATAAAAATTGTTTATTGGAATAGAATGATGAAACGGTAATAAAAATTAACCTGGTATTTATTTCGCGTACTTATGTCATGAGTGAAAGATGACTACATGGGGTATTTTGACGTGACTAACATACGTGTCCGGTCTTTTCATTTCCGAATTGCGGTGAATTATAAATGCGTCACAACACCTGATGTGATTGATTTCAACACATCTAAGGTGACACTAACAATCCTCGACTGAAAATTCATACTTAATTGCTCATGGAAAATGCCAGTACCACAGTTCACCCAGCATCGCATGTCACATACTTGTAATCTCGATAAGTTACAAATAAAATCTCACCAGTTTGTTCGATAGGCTAAATAGAGTGAACCGTTGAGTTTCGATGAATTCAAGAATGAATAGGAAGGTGGTGCTATCTTACAATTAGTGCTAATACGTTGCGAGCAACGGATCAAGAGTTACGGCCCATAACGATACACGTATTTTTGGACATTTATCAGCAGGTGCTTTTTCCTTCGTAACTTCTCTCCTGTTGATCCCACGCTGTTTTCGCTGCGTTTTCTGAGTTCCTGGGGGTCCAAATGGTCAGGAAAGGGTCATTGAAATCGAATCTGGGACCAAAAATTTTTCGGCTAAAAAGAAAGCAAGGCTAACCCCTTTGCATTTTTGGCGAAAATTTTCGCGATTTTGAAAAGTGCTGGAATAAATTCTTTCATGCACCATTCCGACGTAATTTTGCGAGAGAAATCGATTGGGCGCAGTCCCAATACGCTGCGATCAACGCATCAAAAGTTACAGCCGAAAAACGAGAACCTGTGTTTTCGACATTTTCCAGCAGGTGCTTTTTCCTCCGTAACTTCTCTCCTGTTGATCCCACGCTGTTTTCGCTGCGTTTTCTGAGTTCCTGGGGGTCCGAATGGTCAGGAAAGGGTCATTGAAATCGAATCTGGGACCAAAAATTTTTCGGCTAAAAAAAAAGCAAGGCTACCCCCTTTGCATTTATGGCGAAAATTTTCGCGATTTTGAAAAGTGCTGGAATAAATTCTTTCATGCACCATTCCGACGTAATTTTGCGAGAGAAATCGATTGGGCGCAGTCCCAATACGCTGCGATTAACGCATCAAAAGTTACAGCCGAAAAACGAGAACCTGTGTTTTCGACATTTTCCAGCAGGTGCTTTTTCCTCCGTAACTTCTCTCCTGTTGATCCCACGCTGTTTTCGCTGCGTTTTCTGAGTTCCTGGGGGTCCAAATGGTCAGGAAAGGGTCATTGAAATCGAATCTGGGACCAAAAATTTTTCGGCTAAAAAATAAGCAAGGCTAACCCCTTTGCATTTTTGGCGAAAATTTTCGCGATTTTGAAAAGTGCTGGAATAAATTCTTTCATGCACCATTCCGACGTAATTTTGCGAGAGAAATCGATTGAGCGCAGTCCCAATACGCTGCGATCAACGCATCAAAAGTTACAGCTGAAAAACGAGAACCTGTGTTTTCGACATTTTTGAGCAGGTGCATTTTCCTCCGTAACTTCTCTCCTGTTGATCCCACGCCGTTTTCGCTGCGTTTTCTGAGTTCCTGGGGGTCCAAATGGTCAGGAAAGGGTCATTGAAATTGAATCTGGGACCAAAAATTTTTCGGCTAAAAAAAAAGCAAGGCTAACCCCTTTGCATTTTTGGCGAAAATTTTCGCGATTTTGAAAAGTGCTGGAATAAATTCTTTCATGCACCATTCCGACGTAATTTTGCGAGAGAAATCGATTGGGCGCAGTCCCAACACGTTGCGATCAACGCATCAAAAGTTACAGCCGAAAAACGAGAACCTGTGTTTTCGACATTTTCCAGCAGGTGCTTTTTCCTCCGTAACTTCTCTCCTGTTGATCCCACGCTGTTTTCGCTGCGTTTTCTGATTTCCTGGGGGTCCAAATGGTCAGAAAGGGTCATTGAAATCGAATCTGGGACCAAAAATTTTTCGGCTAAAAAATAAGCAAGACTAACCCCTTTGCATTTTTGGCGAAAATTTTCGCGATTTTGAAAAGTGCTGGAATAAATTCTTTGATGCACCATATCGACGTAATTTTGCGAGGGGAATCGATTGGGTGCAGTCCGAAAACGCTACGAGCAACGTGTCAAGAGTTACTGCCGAAAAAAGAAAGATTTCTTTCCTAATTTCTGCTTTTGATCCTCACGTTCTTCGTGTCTTTTCTCCGTTTCTGCGGGTCTAATTAGTCCGTAAAGGGTCAAGGATATCGATTCTGAAACTGAAAATTTTCAAGTCTATACATCTTCAGTCAACGTCCATAACGCATGGCTCATTGGTTCGTATATCGTACAAACCGTCAGAATAATTTAGAGGGCGCTAGCTTACTACGCGCTGTATAAGACTCATAAGACTGACTGCACACTGCACAGCGCAGATCGGATTTATTTCCATTCACGTAGTTTGAGCGGACAGTAGAGCCGGTAGTTTCCATTGACAGTACGTGCGTAGGACACGTACAGTACGTATATACACGAAAATTTCACGACTATTACCAGGCATAATTTTTTACAGCTTCTCAAATTTTCGCAGGGTCTGACGAAAAAAGAAGAAAAGTACTGAATATAACAATGGCTGATTACGACCAAATTTACGATCTAGTTCTTAAATTAGTTAAAGAAGGAGGTGCTGTAAGTAACAAATGTTCATAATACGTAATCTAATTATAAGCTTTAGGAAATACTTACGTATAAACATCGATTAGACTGGACAAGTGATGGAATGACTGATATGAAATATAGACTAAGACACTAAGATCCTACCCATATAGTACTGTCTAATTAAATATAAAAGAAATTGTGAAATGTTGCAATACATTTGCAATCTTGGATTATTATATCATTGACAATTTCATTTTTGTTCAAACATTACCTCTACAGCTTGTAAAAGAGACCATCTCTCGACCAAAAAATGTTGAAGTCAAGTCTTGCGATGTTGATTTAGTAACTGAAACAGACAAACAAGTTGAGAAGTTGTTGATGGATGGTATTTCTTCCAAATTTCCCGACCACAGGTAATTGCAATATATATTGTAATTTATAATCAAGAATTGCTGCAAGGTGGTATTTAGACCTTTAGTATACTCATAGATTCATTGGCGAAGAAACAACAGCATCTGGAGTAAAAGTAGAACTGACAGATTCTCCAACATGGATCATAGATCCAGTCGATGGAACAATGAACTTCGTTCATGGATTTCCTCACACATGTATCTCAATTGCACTAGTAGACAAGAAGATTCCCCAAATTGGAATGGTATACAATCCAGTCATGGAGCAACTTTTTACCGCACGGAAAGGAAAAGGAGCATTTCTAAATGGCAAACCAATTCATGTGTCCGATGTGAAAGGTAAGCCTTACCAAAAAATATCGCTGACTGTACAATTATCTTTCCCAGCTTGAATCAACAACTAAATTTTTTTCACAAAACACGTTTCAGAAATGAAAAAAGCCATTCTTATGTTTGAAATGGGTACTAGTCGTGATCCAGCCAAAATGAAAATTGTCATGGAAAATTTAGCTATTCTAGCACCTCTCATTCATGGGTATGTACTGCAAAGCACCAGCAAACTTGACTCAAATGATGAATATATTTATGTTTACTGAACACTTGAATGGAATTTTTATAGAACACGAGCTTTGGGCTCTGCTGCGCTAAACATGTGCATGGTAGCCCTCGGTGGTGCTGATTGTAATTTTGAATATGGAATTCATGCTTGGGATATCGCAGCTGGTGATATTATTGTCCGAGAGGCTGGAGGTGTTTGCATCGATCCGAGTGGTAAGAGTGGCGCAAATTTCTCAATTTTGCATCATTTAATCCTGATTTAAACAACTATTGTTCACATATTGTTTGTGGTTTTAATATTGTTTGATGATATTTAGGAGGGCCATTCGACGTGCTGAGCAGACGAGTATTGTGCGCATCGACGCAAGAATTAGCCGATGAAGTAACTAAAGTATTAGTACAGTATTATCCGGAACGAGATTAACGACAAACTGAGCGATCGCTCAGTTAGATAATATTCGTGTCTTTCTCATAGATCTGTAATTTATTTTCGTCACAAAGTGGTGTAACATTTCGATACCAAATCAAAACTGGTTCTATGATATTTGTTACCACAAAAATAGCCACATTACAACAAATAAATTCCAATTGATATTCCAATTCTGAGATGCAATTTGCGTCACTTTTTTATTGCATTTAGGTACCACACAAGTACCGATAGTTCACTACTACTGAAATATAGTTAGTCCCAGTTTGGTATCCTAATTTTTGTAACTTTGACTTAGGAGAAACGATGTAATGTCCGATTCAGATAGATTGCATAATCCTGTATAAGTAGAAAAAGAAGTGAATTACTTGCTACCTGAGAATGTTTTCCTAGTTGAAACTAGGCAATTAAAATGTGCGAGTGCGGTAGTACGAAGGGCAATACCCTGTTTAAGATTAGGAAACAAAGATACCACATACTTTACCAGAGATATATGTATTTTAAATTATTCTTCCAATAACTATCATTATACCTCATATAAGTAAAATGTAACTGGTACTTCGAAATAAAAATGGATCATTGGTATGAAGCAATCATTACAATCTTTCATTTTTCATTGACCAATCAATCAAATACTTCCCCCACTCCAAAGTGTTTTGCAATTACTATCTACAGTAGTTATCAAGCCTTTAGCTAATCGAATGGTTAATTGTCGGGAAAAAAGTATAGTACGAAATTTAGATAAAAATTATTATAATCATCTGAATCCACATGTTACATTATTAAATGTATTTACATTATGATAAATCTTACGATAACAAAGATTCATTCTTTGCTCTGCGACTACCAAGTTTACCTCTGTCATGACTGAGGTGAGGCAAATCTGCCGATCTTATATTGTACTAAAATGCACACACAGTGTCGATTGGTGTATTCTATAATGCATACGAGTGCATAATAGTTGGCTTTTGAAGTTTCCTATGATGCGTTCAACCATTATTCGTCAAGACAGACTTAGTTGGTAATTAGAAATTTTAGTTTCATTCGTTTGAAACTAACTTCCATCATTCATTACGAAAAATGTAGTTCTCTCCTTCATCTGAAAATCAAAAATGTAATCAGTCAGTGAATTGATGTATTTTAAATAGGCTCGAGTAATAATTTAGAAATTTTCACAAGGCACGAAAAATGCGCGACTTGGCATAACTTCAAGTAAATGAAAGAATACTGTCTTACGATCATTTTGTTTCGGCTAACACCTCACCTGTATGCAGATGGATACTCACGTGTTTCCTAATGACTTACACTGACTCAGAAAAACCTGTATCAAAGTCATTCAAGTTATACATCTGACGATCTCAACTTGGTAGATATGCATTATCTGCCGTCGAAGCTGTCATCAAACCGGGATAAGACAGCCAGGAGATTTGACCAGATTCCATCATCTTCCATTGCCTCCCCTCCGCTCAGGGAGGGCTATAAGTGAAACATTACCAAATAGCAAATTAGAAAAAAGTTCAAGTTGGGAAGACATGGTATCTTTACTTCTGTACCAAATCCATCCAAATTTATGTACGCAAATATTAGTGGTATTACGTGTGTACAAATTATTTGTTCAAAGTCGTGAAAGCGAATGTTGAAAAATAATTTCTTTTCAACTGAAAGAATCATGTGGCCATTTAATTGATCAAATTTATGAAGGAGCCGGATTATCACAAGTAATTATTAATTTTAGTTTATTGGCATGGGATCTGTTATACATGTTGGTGTTTGTTTTACTAGCTCAATTCAGGTTCTCGATAAATCGATGTTTTTTTTTTTTTTTTGACTACTTAACGTCGCAAAATAAATGCAATAAATTTACGAGAGAATGTGAGAAAATAATTCCGTAATTCAACGAGTTTCTCAAACATCTTCCAGCGACACTCGTATGTTTGTGTAGTAATATTTACATGTCTTATGTGAAGATAAGACTCTTGCGATTAGAATGCAGGATACAAGTCTATTTCAAAAATTGAGATAGCTCCATTAACATTCCTTGTAAAATTAAAAATATTTTTGTAAAAAATTGTAATTACTACTGTTTTTTCCTGAACGAAATAATAGATTCAATGGAAAATTTCGTGCATCCAAAATGATTCATTATTGGAAATGAGGTGTTTTTTTAGTTGTAGTACGTATCTATATAATTTTTTTTTTGTTGAGGTAGACAGCAAATATGAAAATGGATATAATAAATATCCCATAAGGCAGTCCCCATGAATACCTTGCAACGGGAACAGCGTTAAAGGCCCTTGAAAGGTCCGTCCACACTTAATGCTGATTTTGAATCGAAGACTCATCTGAAACATAAGCAGCTTCGTACAATTTTGCAACGTTTAAAGTGCTTTCCGAGATCGATTTTTTTTTTTTTATATATGCTTTTTTTCTCTTCGGTGCAAGTAACAGCAGCACTGATAGTAAATACAATTATGTTGATTTACTTTCTGTTTTGCTCTTCTCAATTTGATAAGATCTATGATCATACAATTAATACAATTATAAATAAATTCAATAATCCAATTTGATCGACCATCATCAATACTTTTCAGATAACGTTTTAACTGAGAGGTATAAACCAGATATAACAGCTTATTATTAAAAAGCTCCGAAATGAATTTCAAACCTCTCTCTTTGAAGAAAAGATATGTAAACGATTAATTAAGTAGTATAGAACAAAGTAAAATTCTTAGATCCTTTAGTTAACAAAGTAAGGTAGTAGTGAAGAATTTCATTCTATTGAAATTAAAATGCAGGTCAATACGATCTTAATTATATTTTGCTGTTTCAAATATGTATGTATTTATGTATGTATTATATAATTATTTTCTTCTTTTTTATTTCAACTACAGTACTACTTACTATACAATGTATTGTTAGTACACCAAAATTCACCGCTAATGCTCGAAATAGAAACATATTGTAGTCAATGGTTTAAAAAAATAAGTATAAAAAAAAAAAATCATGAAATTAATTCAAATGAAGTAAACGTTGAAAAATGTGCGGCTCGTATTGCAGAACCTCTGTATTGTATGACAGAGAATTTTTCTAACTTCTTTGTCCGTCATTCTTTCCACTACATTCTTTTAAATAAATAAAGTATGTAAACGGCACGAAAATATTATTCAGTTATAGGTATATTGTACATGATTTATATAGACACTATTAGGTGGAACTTACACGAGACTTTACGATCTGAAAAAACAATTTTCTATGTAAAAATTACACTATGTACCATGTTCAACATTTCATGGAAATGGATAAAAATTTCGATCAATTTTATATAAAAAAATGTAATTTCTTTCCCAATACTCTGCGCACTATCATTAGAGTCTACATGCGGAAGTCTGGACTATACTACCTTCCCTCTGTTTAATAAGGTAGACGTTTTTCGCATCTTTTATAAGTTCCCTCAAACTTCAAGAAAATATTCATTCCAGAGTATGGTACATTTACAATTGCAGTCTAATCTAGAGAATAGGACTTCTAAAGTGTTCCGGTATTCATGTACTTTGTCCTTTCAGAATACGAAAATATTTCTATACCTCAATCAATGGGTTTAGACAATGACGGTATAATTGTGTTTGTATCCAATGGAAAAAATGATTCGTCGGCAATTGATGTTAAACAGAAAAGAACAATATTCGAACTTGATAGTTGAACGTAGAAATATATATGTGAACCACATCTTGTACAAACGTGTGAATCTGTCGACTTATTAGTCATTGAAAAAACGGCCAAGTGAAAATAATTGGCTATACGGATGCAAGTGTTAATTACTTTATTATAGTAATCGTTAAATGTTAACGGGAATAGAATCCCTAATCACCTCCCTCGTCATGTAACTTACGGTAAATAATAATTGTACATTATTTTGAAATTGTGAAAACACCGCGAACAATTTTACGAAAACCGTTTAAAAATAGCAACGTCCGGTTCCACCTATTTCCACAAAGAAAAAAAAAATATGAATGATTTTACATTGGAATACATAATTATTTACCACATTTTTAAAAACGAGTGCCATTACTATAAAGTAGAGTAATCGATATTCAACGATTTTTCTCCTAGTACTGATTATCAGTTGTAGCAGTGAATAATAAAGATTTTCAATCAACGTTTTAATTAAATCTCCGTCGAGGAAGGTCCCCACACGTGGGGTTACCTAGATTTTCTCTTGTATAAAAGGATGAGCCAAAGCATGGTTCACGGTTATGCGTTTTCCGGCATCCAGCATCAGGGTACGCTCCAACAGGTCCCTTAGTTGGCCGACTTTACGACTTTGTTCAGGTGGCAGGGAATTACCTCCCAATTCGGTGCCAAGATCACGGCTGGCGGAAAGTGTCGACATTATTACAACTTTTTCCTGAAATAGAACCGAATCAGTTTCCATAAAAGAAATGATAATCGATACTCAGATAAATCTATTCTGATTATATACATGTGTATTATCATTATCAGTTAACATCAAGTAGCTTGTTGGAAGTCGCTTGCTGCTATTATTTTTGTTGCATCAGTAGTTGCAGTTCAGTTTAATCAGGAGGAGCGGCACCACCTTCCCTGCTCATAGCAATGTTACATGTACAAACGAAAAAAAGTTTGAAAAAAAAAAAAAAACGAAAGAAACAAATCTGTGAGACCATGGGCAAAAGGTTTTGAATATTATTGCTCATGATTAAATAAATAACACGTAGGAATGGACAATTTAGATTGTCAAATAAATAATTAATATTGGGGATAATTACCCTTTCCGTAACCTTGTCCACTTCGTGATAAAGGAAGTTGCAGTTCGCGTCGAAGTGCTGATCCTTGAAGGTACCTTTTCTTATAAGTTTGTTGGGCATTTTTCCCTTCAGATCCATAAAAAACTTCAACATCTGATTATTCGTTTTTCCCGAGAACATTATTTTTCCGGTATAGAGTTCGTAAATGGTGCAACCAACGGACCACATATCAATCCCGAAATCATACGGTATACCAAGAACTAGAAAATATTTACATCAATCAATTTGTCTTAAGGGGGAAACGAGGTATCCCTATCTATCTTTGAAGCAAACAAATTGAATAAGGAATCGAAAATATTTCATGAAAATCTTATGACAACAGCATGTTGCAATTTACTATAAACTTTTGTCACTACTCGAGATTTTACCTTGTCAATAAGCCACGACGGTAACTTTGCAATACAATTTCAATAGGGCATCTGCTTTGCAATTCAAAGATGTACATTTCTCAAGTATTTGTGCATATACTATAAGTGGATTACAATTGTTCTTAGTTCGATAATAAAAGATACTTACTTATTTCCGGTGCACGATAAAACCTTGACACCAAGTAAGGCGTTATTTCATTTTCATGGGCGTGCGAAGCTGAACCAAAATCGCAAAGTTTTAGCACCAATTTACTTTCACTGACTAGAATATTATCTGGTTTGATATCAGCATGTAATATATTAGCACGCTTCAAGAGTTTCAATGCTAAAAATAACTGTTGGGTGTACGATCTCACCGCTTTTACATGAAGACCAACGTCTTTTCCATATTTTTTCAATACCTGAAAACCAGATTTATTTCAATGTATTAAACTGTACCAGAGAACAATTGAAAAATGTGCGAATCTCAGTTTATGTCGTGAAAATAGCTCACCTCTCTCAAATTCATAGCCAGAGGTTCAAATACCATACACAAATGATTTTTGTGGAAAAAATGTCTGAAAAGACGCAGGCAGTGGAATCGATCCTCGGGATCTGCATCGTTTAGCTTCCGGAGAATCTCCAACTCCTTGAGACCCGTCTTATGCCTGCAATAACAAGTATCATTGGTTACGATATAATGTAAGGTATGCGAAATAGTATTTATTGTGTCTTCAAAACGCACATTATTTCGTTATTTCTGATTATTTTTACAGCCACATCCAGATTCCCTCTAGCAGAATCCCTCGCTCTGACAACGTTACTGAACACACCTTGACCGGTATAACCGTACACTATATAGCGAGAATCCAGTGTTTCTCCAACTCGTACTCTGAAAAATATTACAATTTTTAGCACAAAAATAATCAAGATGAATAACAAAAACTACGAATACGCAAAATAAATTGAACAAACCTGTAATATCCTTCGGCATCGTCCCAATTGTCTGTTAAACTTGGATTATCTGGGCCACCAGGCCTCTTGCCTTCTACTGTAGGACTCTGAAATAACAAAGTAAAAAAATTGTGATGCGAAACGTTCTAGAACAATTAGTAGGATAGATGAAATATATGGGATGCAAAAAAGTGTCAGGCTTACGTTAAAATCACCAATATTGTCGGCTTCCGCAAACATGTCCCACTCGTTACTTTTTTTAGGATTTTGTTTCTCATCAGATTTTGACTTCTCTGTAGGTTTGATCTCCTCCTGTTCCTCCTTATTTTCACCACCGACAGTGTTAAATCTGGATTTTCGCTTTTTCATAGATTGTTGAGGTGATTTTGGTTTTTCTGGTAATGGTGGAGTGTGGCTCTCTGAGTTTGATTCATTATTGTTTGAAATAATATCTACTGATTTGTGGGACTCAACTGACACATTGTCTGACGGTGGTGAACTAACTACTGTGTTCAACTCCATTGAGAGATTTGAATCTTCGCTTGGCCCTCCTAACCTCTGTAATACACAATATAAGAATCTGGGTAACACAATGTGGATGCATGCCTACTCGATTGCTTTGGCACGACCAAATTCTACATAAATTCTTCTCGTAAAAATCGATAAATTGTGGAACCTGGATACTTACTTTCAGGAGTTCTTCTCTCTGCTTCCTTCGCCGCTCGATAATTGCTTCCTCATCTTCCTCTTCTTCGATATCAATGTCTTTGATGTCCTCTTCACTGGAACTCTCCGAATGTTCTACCTTCAAACCCTCTGACAAGGAATCCTTGTACTTATCATTTTTGTCTCGTTTGCCATTCTTGTCCCTCTCCCGCTCACCATCGCGTCCATGCCTATCTCTATCCCTACGGCTTCTAGAGATAGATCTAGACCTTCGATGACGGTCCAGACGATCTCTGTCGTTTCTGTCAGTTCTATCATTCCTGTCATTCCTGTCATTTCTGTCGTTTCTCTCATTCCTCTCGGCTCTCTCATTTCTGTCATTTCTGTCATTCCTGTTTCTCATGGGACTTCTAGACCTTCTGTTACTCTTTGACCTTTCACGTATTCTATCGTGATTTCTGCTGTCTCTTCTTTCCCGACTTCCTTGTCTCTCCCGATTCAATTGATGGTCACGATTCAACTGACGTTCTCGGCTATCCCTCTTCTCTCGACCAGAGAACCGGTCCCTACCACCTGAGGTATCGTGATTATCTGATTTTATAGTACGGTGTCTCGAATCTGACCTTATGTCTCTGGCCTTGGATCCATTGCGAGGTGAAGGTTCTCGCCTTGTAGCGTGCCTATCAGAATCACGTTTGCGCTCTTCTTCCCTGTAATAAAAATCAATCTATATTCATTACGAAAACTTCGGTAGTTGAATAACATCAGAGGTCTTAATTTACCTTCGTTCATGATCTCTCTTGCGCTCTTCCTCCTTCTTGAGCATTTCTTTTCGCCTCTCGTCATCCAGTCTCCTGCGTGATTCTTCACGTCTTGCATCCTCTTTAGCCCGTTCAATTGTCTTTCTCGATGTCCTGTCTTCCCGCCTTGGTTCGTCTCTACCCCTAACTTTGTCATCTCGTTTGCGGTCAGTATCTCGTCTTTTGTCCTTCGCCTCCTCGCGACCCCGTCTGTCTCGGGACATATCAACAACTACACGCCTCTCAAGTTTTGAAGAGGGCACTCGTTTTCTCTCTCTACTTTCTGATCTACTCCTTGGACGCTTCTTACGGCATATGCTATCCTCGCTATCATCTTCGACTAGAATTATATCAGGTGTTTCAGCCACTTTCATCACACCTTCCTGCAGTTGAGTTTTACCCTCTTTCTCAGAATCATCAGATAAATATTGCACTAAACATGCCTGAAGTCTTTCCTGTAAAGAAAACAACAATAATCATTCTTTTTTTTTTATCACTCATGATTCGTATTTTTCAATAATAACCCTACATGAGTTATGAGTATGATTACTGAGAGAAGGACAAATGTACTAATTTTACCTTCTGTTTCATTAATTCCTCGAGATCAATGTCGTCTTCGATAATAGTACAGTCAACTTCGTCCGAATCCAAGTCGATTAGTTTTTCATCTTCACTTTCCTCAGAGGAAACTACCTCAAGTTGCGAAGCTTGCACTTTGCCATTCATGTTGGTCCCTTTAGGAACATTTGTATTTTTATGGATGTTGGATGACTTGACGTCAACTGGGAGTGGCTTTTCTTCAACAGAACCATTTTCATTGTCCCTGCTCTTTTTTGGACGTTTGTGCTTTTTATGTTTCTTTCTAAAAAACATACTCTACAATGACATATGCAGGCATAACAATATCTTGGCGTTATCATAATTGTGTCAAATAATCCCTTTTTAAAAACTATTAAAAATTTAGGTATGGTTTGTTTACAGGTATAACAATCATTATTATTTATCTTCAGAACTAAAATTACAGAAATGCTTGATAGTCTTACCTTTCTTGCCGATCAATCCTTTCCTCTTTCTCCACAGTTTTGTCCTTCTTGTGCTTGTGATGTTTGTGCTTCCTCTTCTTCTTTTTTTTCATTTCGCCTAATACCGCTATATCAGACTCATCCATCGAATCAGTTTTTGGATCAATGCATTCCAAGTCCGAACTTCTAGCAATGTAAAACAGATCACAGAATTTATAGTAGGGAATCAAACTAAGCTACCGCTTATTAATAATTAAGAAATAACAGATATTGACTACCTAATACATAGTTGAGAAGATTCACAACAGCAGTGAAGAGTCATTTGCACGTGTGGATTAAAATCCGAATCCGATATATCAGATCTGAGCTAAAGTATAAGGTTGTCTGCTCTTCGGTTTCCTTGTTTGACATTAAGAATTGGGGAGCATAAACTGACCTTTAAGATCGCAGATTGCTAGGTTTTAGGTTTGGTCCAGATATAATTAGGTATGTTCGAATTGTGGTAAATTATATTAAAGTATGAGTACAAAAAAACGGAGGTGTTAGACGAGAAATAACTGCGCCAACAGTCTCAATGAAAATGATTAGATTTTCTCAGAAGTTTACGATGAATTAACGAATGTATTTTGTTTCGGGGCAGCCAAAATAAACACATGAGCGTATTACGAGCGATACGAGGGCAATTATGAAAACTAATCGGTACATCCAGCCAAATTAGGATTAGAATTAAATGTCCAACTCACCCCATCTTGGCTTTTCCAAACTATCACAAAGAAAATCCCACTTATTAAACCGCAAAACGATTCTCGTACGTAACGCTACTCTCTCAACAGACCGCCATTTTCATTTCCGTTCTCCTCGGCCGCACAAGCTTCGACTACTCGCCGAACGACTAACAAGATATAACGTGTATTTCCGGTTTAAGGATCAGAATCCGCGGGAGGTTGCACAAGCACTTTTTTATCGACGGAGCTTCTTCAGATTTTCCGACGACGTATGACTTTGTATTTCTCTAGGTATTTCAAATTGCGTTTGGCGTTTACAACTGATTCCTCGATTGCCTTGCACAGAGCCTGAAATCTGCTATCGGCCGACTGGTTCCCTGTTTGGTACTGCTTTCAACCACAGTACGTCTTTTAACTGCTACAGTCGCGGCTAATTCGCAGTTCACCGGTGACGCCGCCGCCATCTTACATTGTGTTACATTTCACAAAGAATATGATTTATCATATTTCTACACATGTTATAGGATGTATGTTAACATTATTGAAAGTTTAATTAATGCAATTGTAAAATTACCCCTTTGATAATCTGAAAGTCACAGGTACTTGATAAATAAAAATGATTTTCAGAATTCTTATAATTATCTCAGTTTTTGCAATGAGTTTTCTGGCACCACGTACTTTAATTAAAATTACTCTAATTACTTTTAGCCCTGTACCCTTAGGCTTCTGTGAATTTCATCATCACAAGGAAACTCTATGAACCTGCATGGAACGCTGAGTAGGTCCATCTTGAGTATACGCGTAGGCCATGACTAGGGGTGTAACAGGTGCAGGCAGGAAAATGTGGTTCTTAACCGGTTTTGGAAAAATTAAAATCGAAAACGTTGGAACAGAAATTTGTATATCATTTTTTTTTTTAAACATATTAAAGATATATATATAATATTGTTGAATTATATGTATTAAATTCAATTTACTTCAGATTACTGTTCTGGATTTTTTTCTGTGGATTCTTCAAATCGTCTATCATGAAGCAAACTGGGTTTATGTTTATGAACGATGTTCTGTCATTGTATAACTTGGCAGCATATTACACGTATTACAGCATCTCCTGATATCATAACGTTTGAATATTTTTTTGCATGCACGTCTGCTGATTTTTGCATCCTGGGCCTAAATTTGCAAGTCGTCTTTGGCACACACGAACAATGGTTGAAAGCAGTTTTCCGCATAGGCTGGCAGCATATTGTACCATATTCAAATGCATCACCTTATTCGTGTCTTCATTTAATCAGCACCACCTTTGATTCTAGCTTGGCGGGGGTTGAATTAAGAGTTGACTGGTACTGACAACCTAGTGAAAATGAGCCAACTATAATACAAAATACTGATTATGCATACTAACTTTTCCCCAATTTCTGTAAACAAAATATGATTCAAACAACGAATAGTAGTAATGAATATGATTTCAATACCTGTTTAGTCAGTGTGAATGACAAAATCCTTGTCTTAATTCAGTATCAAAGCCCATGCCCGTTTCCAGTTTCTTTGATGTCAGTAGTTTCTCTCTTCGGTACATACTTTTTCATTGTTCGTTGTCGAATTTTGTGCCGTTGCTTGAAACGTTTCGCCCATGACTCGGAAGCCTGGAATTTTAATTCCGGAAGTTGGCTGGCAGCAGCGAGACCCCATTGCTGCAAATTTCTTGTTGTAACAGGTTGGTTCGATTGTCGAGCTTTCATGAAACGATTGTAAGTGCAAGAGTCGATTATTTTGTATTTATCTTTGGTGGTACCACCACTGGTAATCTGTTTCTCCCACACTGTTAGTTGGTTCATTCTTTTCAAGCGGGATCCTCCTTTTTTTTGGAGGGTCTTCAGCGACCATTTTGGGTGCGATTTTGCCATATTAACGATCTTTATCTTGTACTCTAGTGGCACGTGATCAATATCCGGTTTTGTGTTTTCCTCATCGGGCTCGTACTCATCGTCCGATGCGGATCCAGATATGGAACTTTTGACCTCGTGAAACAAGCCTTTTTCATCTGACTCTTCAACACTAATTAACTCGTCTTCATCAATGAGTGAATTTTCATCCAGAACCTCTAGAATTTTGCTGTAAATTTTCTCTCCGATTTGGATATGCTCATCCTTTATTTCTGCCAAATGATGCGCAGTAATATAATTATTTTTAAAAAGAAGCTGCTCACAGTATACCAGTGCAGTTCGCAATCTTTCTTTTGACTCTTGACTGCTACAGGAATCTGCGTCAAGTTCACTCTTTACTTCAGCCACCAATGGTTCAGGCATTTCAAATTTTATCATCGTAAGATCGCCCATCTTGTTTCGCTGCTCAATGTACCTCATGTAACCAAATCAAGAGCTCACAAAAGAATATAAAGCGGCTCCTTGACGCCGCTGCCTCTCCTAACTGCCCAAAGTCTTTTGTTCCCGTACAGCTGACTCCTGCAGGATAAAACCAAGTTGGTTATCTTTGTTAACCCGAATTGTAAATTGAATTTTTGGATACTTATACTCACAATTATCGTTCTATGGGCCAAGGATTACTGTGCGGTTATTCCGTTATCAAAATGAATTTGAACTCTTAAGTAAATGACAACTAAACTCAGGTGAGACAAGCTTTGCGTACGTTTTTCGACATGTGAAATTACAATCAGTAGAATCAAATGTTTTGAACAATTCGACCAGACTGCGATAGATCGAAATTGGATTCATTGAGCATAAACTTTAGGTCTATTAATGAGCGCCAGCTGTGTGGAAGTATTGTGAAGTATAAAAATTGAGTGGTAACGGAGGGTCCACAGAGCGCATGATAGAGCGTCACCTGATATTACAGCAGATAAGTAAGTGATCTATAGTGCCGGCGTAACCAACTAACAACCTTCCCGATAATCATTGCAAATCGTACAATTAATTACCAACGAACCTTTAGTCTATAGAGCTTGTAGACTTCCTGCCATGTATCGTGTTCGTCACGTTGTATAATTCTTGGTTTCGGGGCGGCGGGCCGTTGATTTCAAATTTCTAACCTACAAATTTCGAACAAATGTACACCCTATACATCGTAGTATAGCAAGACCCGCGACGGGCGGAAGCCGTCCCTCTTTCAGGGTGGAATCGGAAAATAAATAACCGTGAGGATGCTGGATCTCTCGACGATCGGTGTAGCCCTACGCTGGTGGCTAGTTGGGAGTAGTAGGACCGGCGAGTTCATTGTTTACACCGGCATTTCGTTCGTAGATATGCTGGTGAACGCTGTCAAAGCCTTCAATGCCGTCTGCGTGCTACTCTATGAGGGATCCACGCTCTGGCTAAAAGACATTTACGATTATTTTTGCGTCGTGCAGGAGACGATTCGTACTGCGTCCGATTACTCTGTGCACATGTTGTCTCTCCTCGTCGCAGCTGCTGCAAGGGTTGTCTGGGCCCCATTTTCGTTAATAGCAGCAGTCCTGACTTCGATACGTGAGCTACTCCTCCTCCTAGGATCTAGTTGCCTGTTTTTGCTCTCCTTACCACCCCTATTTTTATTCTATCTTGCTGACTCGGTGTTGCATGCATTCAAAGTGCTTCGTTCCTTCACATTGCACGTCGGAGAAAGGTAGGTTGATCTTCGGATGGTTTTTAACTTGGAGAATGAGCTGATCTAAAAATTTTTAATGGTGAATAATTTATGGGCACAGATTGACGGAACACGCAGGAGACATTGAAACACTCGAAGTACTGACCGGCCTTGTTGTGGGATGTGGTTTAATGATAATAGCGGTGAATGGGATTAGGTTGCTCGTTTACTGGTACTTCATGTTTAAGACTAGAATGTACAGACGCTTCCTAACATGGGCAGGAACAACATGGAGAAGAGTCAAAAGAGGAATGACAATCGCTAGGAGGCGCCAAGGACAAGATAACTATAAATTACAAGAGACTGAACTATGTATAGTATGCTTTGGAAAAGCAAGATCTGTGTGTCTTTTACCTTGCCGACATTTGTGCCTTTGCACCAATTGCACCCAACTATTATCCCACCCATTACGATGTCCGTTATGCAGGCAGTTAGCCGATGATCTTATACATGTTTACCTTTGATATTAATTCTATCCAAGCTCAATTAGATGTTCAGTTTTAAGGAAAAGAAATTTACACATACTATTTTTATACAATAGAGTACGATGAGAAAATGTGATGTGATTTCACTGTGTTCAGATATAGATAATATAAATATATTTCAGTAGTGATAAATGACCAAAATGTAATTAATTAATCCTCATCCATGTTCATTTTTGGACTTTCTGAGAAAAAAGAATATTGTGCAGTATAATTCTTTTTGAATTTTAAAGCTTGTAGTCGGAATAAATTAACATAGTAGGAAATGTCGTAGTTCAACAATAAGCCAAAACACTTTTTTTTACCCAAATAAGTTGTAGTATCATGTTACAAATGCCGATATCACGACGAATTGAGCAATTGAAAAATTTCTTTGTTTCTTACATGTTTTAATCTGTAAAATCGTTAATATCCGTTTAAAAAAATAGTGTTACAGTCATGCAATGAGGCTGAAAGCTTGTATTTTAAATTTAAATTGAATGACAATTAAAATTGTTAAATTAAAACATACGTATTTTTGACGTCGCATTCAGCATAAAAATCTGCTGCCAAAATTCAGTACATTAGGGCACATTGCTATATAAATTAATTATTGATTTCGCGGCGTATTATCGCTACCATCTCTCACCACTGGTTCACTGATAATCAACCGCGTGCCTATTACCATAAAACCACAATGCCTAATGTATAAAAATAAATTCTTACGAATTATTAATAAATATTTAATGTTTTGTACAGGAAATATATGAATCATTCCGCCATCAGACTAATTTAATTCAATCATATTTGGTCGAGAACCTTCTTGAGAGAAGCCTTAACGTTCTGAAATGGGTCTACCCTGACTTTTCCAGTTTTTATTGGTAGTTCAATGAATACTTTTAGGGCATTCCTAGTCTCTGTTAGAAAATAATCCTTGGTGCTTATTTTCTCCAATGCTTTAAAGCATCCCTCGAGATTCCAATCAATTCTACCAGCAGTTTTATCCTCACTCTGAAATTTAATTAAATTATTGTATTAAATTTTGGATCCATTTACCAAGTATTTTTCTTCTCTTCTACATCAAAAAATATCTGCTATATCACATATTATATGAAATACCTTAATCAAGCCCAAATTAATCAGAAAAACATTGTTTAGTTGGGAAACTTGGTCAGTTTTTGTCGCATATGCAAACAATTCCATGTAAAGCCCGTCTGTCACTCGTTCTGCCTCTATTCTGGCATCCATATAGCCGCTAGCACACAACGAAGAAACCTTCATTATAGATCTAATAAGCACTTCAGCATATGTTTCTTTTTGAGATTCGTGTCCGTTTACAGACTGACTCTGAAAATTTACAGAATGATTTTAAAGTTTTTAAAAAAAATCGCGAAGAACTGAACAGAAATGGAAAAAATAGTGATATGGATGTGATGCATGCACATACCTTAGCGTGTTCCAAGAACAACTGTATTTTGTCGCCTTGAAGTCGGAGAAGGTTTTCAGCAGTTGGATTTTTCAAAAAGTCCTGAACCGTCACGTTCTGTTTATCCTTTTCGATCTTTGATATCTCTTGATCGTCTTCCTTTTCTACTTCAGAAGTCTTGTTTTCATCGTCGCTGTCCTCACTTTCAGTTTCCTCTCCACTTTCGCTATCGCCTTCGCTTTCAGATTCATTCTCCTCAAGACTCCCAAGAACCGATAGTTTTTGCGAAGCAATAAGTGCTCCTTCTAAGTTTTCTCTTCCTTTGCTACCAAAAACGTTGCCATCAAGTACTAAGCTCGTCAATTCCTGCTTATCCGCAACGGCCGCTACTATTGCATCGATACTAGCCGCGCCTATTTCGTTAAAGCTCAAATTCAATTCCATCAGATTGCGGTGTGCGCCTTCGTTGGCTAGTGCTTCAGCCAGCACTGAGGCTCCCCGTGTTTTGAGCAAACAATCTCCAAGATTAAGTTTTTCCAGGTCTGGCAAGTTCGGTAAGGATTTTGCTAGAGCTCGTGCTCCCTCTGGCCCAACTGTGTTATCGTTGAGGTTTAAAATCTTCAATCTTGGATTGACGGAGAGCGCTTGTGCTAGAGCAGCTATCCCTTTGTGGTAAATCCCATTTTGTGGCATCGATATCTCTTCCAGGGTAGTCAGCTTTGTGAACACCTCAGCCAGTGCTGCAGCTCCATCATTTTCTAGTCTGTTTCGTCCAGCAATGAAGACTCGCAAGGCCAATGGTGCTGTTCCTACTTAAGCAAACAAAAAAAATCACAATTCACTGTAAGCAAGTGAGATAAATTTTAAATCAACTTTTATATAAATGTAAAACACCGAAGTGCCAAACATTATTACCGTTTTCCTTAGAACTATTTTCATGACAATTTAGAAGAGCTTTGGCTAGCATTTTTCCTCCCGTTATTCCAAGTCCATTGTTGTTCAGTTTGAGTTCACGTAGAGTGAAACATGCGCTAGAGCTGAGTAGCGTGGCCAACCCCTTAACGCCGACAGGGCCAAACGCATTGTCACTGAGATCAAGCTCGACAAGGCGAGTTTGGGCTGCACATAGTCCTGTACCTAGATATTCCAGGGCAAGAGGAATCTCAGTCTTCATCCGCCCTGTGAACATGTCTTTCCACAGGGCTCGTTTGAGCGAAGAACCCTTCGCTTCCAAAGCCTTTGCCACTGCCTTGGCCGCATCGGGACCAAGCGTGTTTCCTTCCAAGTCGAGGTAATCCAATTTCTGACATTGTTCAATTGCTTTGACGACTTCCTCAGCTTTAAAAACACAGAAAGTGAGCAGATGTGATTATTTAATAAAAATGGGTCAAATTTGGTGTGATTGAGGTATTTTGGGTAGATAAAAGGGTAGGTAGAGTTCGCTGAGAGAACCGGCGTCTGATAAAAGTTTGGTTATGTGAAGCAGCACGTTGAGCATCGAGGATGACGCGGACTTTTACGTGAACGATAATTGGTTTGTTTAAAGCTGAGTATGAAGAGGGTTCGACTTACCGTCCGCTTCGCTGTTTAATTTCAGTGATTTTCCATTAAACGAAACACCACTTTCAGGAGTTTTTTCACTGGCTTTGTTTAGCTGTTCTTGTATTTCGGTTAGATTGAACGTGGTCATGATGTTGATGTTAGTTTTAAATCACTAGCAAATGAACCGCCACAAATCAGTAGCTAGTTTAGATCGTGCTGTTACAGAGTAGAAGGATAACACTTTATTTCATATACTGATGAAATAATACTAGACAAAAACAAAGCCGCCAGCCACAACCACTTTTATACCAATTCGCGGGAAACTCACCCAGGGTCGATTTTATATCTAGTCCCGAGACTACGTGCTCACATAGATGGCCTACTCTATGCAAATATGGGACTGGGCATCTGTTTGACTATCAGCGACAAGCGATTTTTTTACTAACTACGTCCAGCTAAGTGAGCTATTCGCACGATATTCAGCGGTCGCAGAATTTCGAAAACTGGGGCCTTTTTTGAAATGATCGCGAATCAAGCAAATGTATATACATTCCGAAAAATCGGTTTTAATTTAAAATTGATCCTTGATAACGGGTTTTGATTTTTACTCCCAAGAATCATCCAAGTAGCTTCTATACGTATTGGCTATTAATTGTTTGGATTAGTCTACGATTGCTGGGGTACAGCGTTTATTGATATAGTAACTCATGTAAATAATCGAACCTTGTATTTTTTGAGATTTTTATTTATTTATTAAACAACCGCAGGTGTCTGATACTCAATAAAAATTTGATAGACACAAACAGCATAAAGTAAGTGCCGTTTTATCGGTTGGATTTGGCGACACGTTCAAGTTCATCCTTCTTCTTGATGGCGTATGAATTTGATGATCCCTTTGCTGCGTTGATTAGCTCATCGGCTAAGCATTCCGCGATTGTTTTGATATTCCGGAAAGCTGCTTCACGCGCGCCCGTGCACAATAGCCAGATCGCCTGATTGACACGTCGCAGTGGTGACACATCAACCGCTTGACGACGCACCGTACCCGCACGACCAATACGGGTTGAATCTTCACGAGGTCCAGAGTTTATTATCGCAGTCACCAGAACCTAAAGTTTAATAGATAAGCATGAAATAAAACTTAAAAACAATTAATGTGCCTTTGCTGCACTTGAAATTATAGTTTCTTTATTTTACAGTAGTGACTCTGCGCTGTCAAAATTATTGTTGAAATGATATCTTTGGTCCAAGAGTAACGTTAAATCCACATTATTTAATATAATGAAAATCCTTCGCTGAGCATCTATTTGGAAATACTGTATACATACTAGTTTGAGCAATCATTATTTAATTTTCTCCGAGAATGTTCAATTCTGAATGTTATGTATTGACAACTAAGAAATATGTTGTACACAGTTTACATGTCAAATAATTCAGGAATGTGTGACATAAGCTTGTGCTACTTTTAAAATAAGAAAAAAATTATAAAGTTAAGGTTTAAGCAATGCAACTTAAAGCAATAGGAATAACACAAGACCATGAATATGTGTTGAAAAACCAAGTTCAAATTAAGAAACAATAATTCTTTGATTTAAGTTCAGCTTCAAGTTGTTTCAAGTTACAGATTTTGATGTGATCAAATCCAACGACGTCAACTCCAATTGTAGCTTTGAAAAATGCTAATTCGATAATTTATGAAGCTGAATCTAGCAGCCAGAGTTAGCAAGCAAATGTGTTGAACGTTTTTTGGAAAATAGAAAACCGCAGGTTGGTTTTAATCTCATAATTCTATAATAGTATCGGGGATTCAAGGTATTTCACACAATTTTGATTTTCGAACTTTGCTACCTTATTCGGAAAAACATTACAACATTTTGCTGCCAGCTTCAGCGTCGCGGGTCATTTATCCATATTGATATTTGATTGAGAAAATTACCCATCCAATGATTTTCCAATTTATTGAATCATATTAATATTAATTAGAACGATGAATGTGAAATGAATATTACCTGCAGAGGATTTTCGCCTGTGAGTAGATGGATGATCTCAAAGGCGTGCTTGACGATTCTGACAGCCATGAGTTTCTTTCCATTGTTCCTACCATGCATCATTAAAGAATTGGTCAACCGCTCGACAATGGGGCATTGCGCCTTGCGAAAACGTTTGGCAGCGTATCGACCGGCAGAATGTGGCAGGTACTTTGCGTTCTTTTCTTTGACCGCAATGTAATCCTGAAGGGACATGTCGCTGACCTGAACGTCATCGCAGTTCCACCGACCGAACAATTTGATCTCTGGCAACTCAGCGGACAGAGCGACCGGCAGAGCCTCCAAATTTGTTACTACGACATCGTCGAACGTTTCTATATCCGCCATGGTTCACCTAAAACGAGAACGTCGCTTTATAAATAATTAGAAAACAGGTTAGAAAAATCAGTTTTATTCTTAAATCTTGTGCACGTGCTTGCGCAGGCCAGGGCGTATAATTCAGTATCTAAGTCGTATTCACTGTCTCGGAACTTCAAAGTATAAATCGAATAAGCCCCTCACGCGACATTTAACGAAAATCAAAAACACCACATGGTTCGAGCGATTCACTGGGTAAGATCATGCGGCGCCTGTCGGTATTTAGACGGTTAAATGGCACATCCAGCGAAACATTTTTTAACACGCTTGCACAACGCGGGTCTTTGGCTTTCCGATGAATCGAAAACGGAACTCAGATTAGCATTTATTCTTAACCGAAATACCCTCACCTTTATTCACGTCTTCGTTGCGGCAAGCGTGAACCGGAAAAGGCCATGACACTTTTAGCCATCTTGGCGCTGATCCGAGTGGCCAGAGTCGTAATTATACGATTCCATATCCGCTTTCGAAGCAGCCAAAAAACATGGCGCAAAGGGACCATCGCAATAAGGAGCTTTAAATTTTTAAAAAATACGAATGCAAAAGAATAAGCAGTTATTTTCCTCATTGGAAATGGCCAATGTTATATTTGGAAAAATCTAAACACTCACAGGGACAACAGTGCTTTCGACCATGTAATGATAGATGCGATAACTGCGGCCAAGATAAGAACTGTAGCTCAGCTTTACGTTGAGTTCCAGTCATGATTCTTATTTGTTCTGGGACGAAACTTTGAAACATGTCACGTATTTAATAATTCGCGGTTGTGTTGTTGCCGGTGCGGTATGAATTCGTAGAATCAGTTTAGGCCGTGTGGGTATAACAAATTGTAGATAAAATAGTCAAGCGTGTTAATAGACTTTGCCGAGAGTAGCCTCAGGCGGCTTGCAGCCAGGTAAAAGTGTTTTTCGCAAGCGGACACCCATAAGTATCCCACGTATGAAAACGAAATGCAGGCCGGGGTTTTCAGGCCCAGAATATCGGAAGTAAGAAGTAGCCGAGGGAGCTAGGCTAGGGTTGACATGATGTGCGCTCTGAGCGGCACGAGGTTATGTTAACGGTTACGACGACCCTGCGCGTTTGTTGCAGGAGGCCTTTCAGATCCTCCTCGATGTTATGGAGAGTAATTTCGCGGCTCTAAGACTGCCTGCCGACACAAATCAAAGCACCAAGAACTCGTCGAAACGTCGAAAACTCCCGGCCCTGACGCAGCAACGCTCCTGCGGGCAGAATTGCGTCCTCGCAGCTTACTGCTACGCACCCATAATCGATCAGAGTTTTCTCAGGTTTGCCCACCTCGCGACGAGCGGGAGCCGAGAAGAATTCGGCGCCGTATTCCAGGTGATCCTGCCGCTTCCCCGGACCGTAAAAAGCATAACAAGTCGGGCTACGATGAGGATTAACAAACCGCTGGACGAAAGTCAGGAGCCGATGGAAATCGAGGAGATCAGCTACACGGAGCCATCGATTCCCGTCGTCATCCTCGATCCGTCAGCTATCAAGACTGAAAAGCTCGACGAGGAGGAGACTGAGCCTTCCAACGTTCGGCCGAAGGTCATCCTCAGGGAATCGAAGCTGTCCAACATCCGGGAGGGTCCGTCGACCGGACGCGAAGCAGCGGAAGTCGAGGAAGTCGCGGAAGCCGAGGAACCTGAGGCGGAGGGGTTGACGAGGTCGGACGCTTATCAACGAACGAAATCTACGCTGCGGTCTCTCGTGCGTTCGAAAGAAGTCGCCGCGACGGAAACGCAAGGGAGGAAAACCAGGTTCTACTATTTCTGGCAGACGACATTCTTCGTTCTTTTTCCCATCGCCCTGATCGTTGCCGGAGTAACGATATCGCGGGACGAGTCTTACGACCTTGACTGCGTCCAGCGTTTCGACCCCGCCGAGACGATAAGGGAGTTGGAAAACCGCGTCTTCGGCCAGGCCAAGGCCGTTCAGGAGCTCGGGGTCCAGCTGACGACCCTGGAATCAAGCCGGTTCAAGATCGTCGTTTTGATCGGAGGAACGGGGATCGGGAAATCGTACGCAGCTCATATTATCAGCGAGAATTTTCCCGCCCGAAGAAACGTTTTCCACTACATCCCCCGCCTACAGCCGATGGAGAGGTACGCTTGGGAGCTGCTCTCCGACTGCGGATGCAATTTAATTGTAATCGAGAACTTGAGCAACAGAGACATCGCGGATGCGTCAGATTTCGCGGCGCGATTGGCATCGCGGATAGCGCAGGGCAATTACTGCCTGCTGATTCTCCAAGTGATTAACGTTGACGAAATCCACGACGACCTTAAGCACACCGTTGATCTCGCGAGGAGTACCAAAGAGATTCAGGACTATTATAAGAGCAAAAATTTGAACGTCAATGTCGTCACGTTCGAACCACTCAGCAGCGATGACGTCGACAGGTGCATCGCCGAAGCCGCCAAAGAGCGGAAACTCACCCTTTCCGATGACGAAATTCGCCGCGTTAGGCTCGGTTTGGAAATTGCCGGCAGTGGGTGCAAGGGGGCTTACGCGAAGGTTCAATTATTTGACAAAAAAATCGATGTTTAGATATTATTTTTCACTTTCTTGCATTTTTTTTTTTTTTTTTTTTTTTACAAATTTATTACGCAGTGTGGATCGCCCAGTTCTTAATTTCTGGGATTTCAGTTTGACGATTTTTATGAATAGACATCTCAATTTTTTTTTTCCTCACATACAGCCGAAATTAGTCGGGGTTCTTGACGTATAGACTCAGATTGAAATTTTATGGAACGATGTGCTGAATTGAAAGTCACTGCCTTTTCGTTGATTTCATTACGAGATAGTCGGACATTGATGATTTATCAAATTTATATAATCGTGAGCAATGACGATTTTCCTAAAAATTCAAGATAAAAAAATACTGAAATTGTAACTACCGAGCTTAGATATCGATTCTTCATTTCAGATCGCTTTGAAATGGAAAAAATTTTAGCGGATACTTTGTCTTGCACTCCACGGTGGCTTATTTAGGCATGATGGAATGAAATCGATTAGGATTTGAACCATTTTAAATTGCTTTGAAAGAAAAAGTCGATATTTTGGCTTTAATTTATACAATTTTAATGTTAGTATTTTTTCCTGAATTCTTAGGAAAATCTTATTTTCGAATTCGTGAATTTGGTGGAAGCTCAATGAGCGACTATCCCGTAATAAAATAAGCAAATAACCTTGACTCTTGGCTCATTATTATCTGTGAGTGACATCGACGACATTGTGGCATTTGAATGAAAGAACCTATAATCATGAAACGTAAAAAACTGCCGTTGACGCAATATTTCCGCTGAAATTTAAATTCTGCATCTTGGCGTTCGTAACCCGATAAAAATTATCGAATAGCCTCTTAGGAATGACTAGATATAGTATATATATGATAAAAAAAAATCAGGGTCCTTTTTTAGTGGAGTTCAGGGAACATACTCGCAGAATCTTATCCTTGCTGACAGCGAAATCGACCACATTAAGAACGGTCTAAAAATTGTCGACAACAGGTGCAAGGAAGCTTACACGAAGGTTCAATTATTTGACCAAAGATTCGATGCTACATAATTAATGATTAAAATCAAGTACGTATAAATTGATAATAAATTGTTATAATGGCAAGTCAGGGTTGTTCTACGTTGCAGTTAAGACGTACGCATAATTTTTTCTTAGATATATTTCAAACTTTTGAAGAACAATATTTTTCGTTACTTGAGCCGTGTAGGTCTTTTTAATTCTGTGTCCGTTATTAAGATATTTTTCGGCGTTTTTTTTCCAGATTATCAGTTTATCCATAGAAAGCATTGTGCCAAAGCGTATCAAGGATTTCACAAAAAGTGTTCGAGCTTCCGTCTAATTATAATTATAGAAATTAGTAATAACCGTTTATTATTCAGCACCACGTACTCAACAACGTTTAAATATCTTGATCAGTTTCTTTCAATTCGCGATCCAATATGCACTAATTGTAAGTAGTAAATTAAAGTACGTTGCTCAATTATCAAAGACTTGGAATTTTAATATAACTAATATAAGTATACAACTTGTTAAGAATTCCTGCCTGATTTAACGCGATTGTGAGAAATTTATCCACCTCATGTTTGTGTGAAACCGAACGAGACGAATTGGAAAGAAGTTACTACTAAAAAAAATGGCGAATGTGTGGTCTTATTAACATAGAGATTGTACAATTATTATATTTTTGGGTATATTTTCTAAATAGAATTTAGGTGATATTATACTGATACTGCGTGTGCGCATCATAAAGAGTGATAAAAGACATTTCTAAGCAAAGTTTAAGTATAGCTGTGAACTAAGTTGTTTGTTATCGACAATACAATATCGATTCTTATAAATAAAAAACGTCACTTTTTTTAAACCAATCATTGCGTTCCGTACCCATTACTTCGTTACCTCAACAGTTACTCGTCATTATCTAGCTCAAGTATAAACGCTATTTCCTTCAAAATTTAGTCGCGTAAGATTGATGCAATGTACAAAGAATCTCTCGTAAAGAAACTGGAAGTTCGCAAGGCGGAAATTAAGACGCTAACGAGCCTTCAGATTCAACGCGCGTGTTATGTTAGTCGTAAATATTGCAATTTCTATTTTTTGCAATTTTTTATTTTTCATCTGGACACAGATACCGTGCCGGTATGTATAAAAATAACGAGATTCAAGTCCGAATGGATATTTCAAGGACCGAGAAAGAAAGAACCGGGTACACGCATACCTAGAATAATATTCGCGAACCTTTCACTTCGAGCGATTCGAGAGCTAGAGTAACGTAATTTTTATTGCTCACAATCAGTTGAATAACGTCGCCTAGTCATATCATGCGTAAAGGTCTATTGGTATAGATAGAGACGGTCTAACATAATCGCGCAGCTTAGCCACCCCGGAAATTCGACCAGTATTTATCTATGTACCAAGATCCTAATTGTCCATAGCCTGTTATATCAGATCGCCAGAGAAGCCCGCGGCTCCAGTCACCTAATTTCACGTCACTGTCATCCGATATGCTAATCTCGATCGCGGTAATTCAATTATACTTGGTCTTTTTTGCGCCACAATAAGGATCAACCCTTTTCTCCACGTCGCCCGAGAAATTTCTCCAGGCAGTTAATTTTGGTAATAAGCGGTCAAAATTTATGTTGCGTGAATCAAGTTGATATTTACTTACCACTTCGTCCAAACCAGCTTCTCAAACCATCGGAAAGAAAACGGATGGCAAAACAAACTGTTCATATATATGTACCGATATCATGTGGCAGAAGTAAACGAGTACGGCACTTTTAGGAAGTACAGTTCACATGGATCTAAGATTTTCTCTCATAAGACCCGGAATTACGTAATTTTCAAATAATCGACCCTTAGATTTGAAAAGGCTTTCGATCCCAGCTGTTCATCGCTTGTGACTTAGCTGTGATCGATTACTTGATGCTTGATGATGATCAATGACGTTTTGTATAACAGACACAAACTGAAGGTTATAAGGTTCGAGTACACGTTTCAAAAGCAAAATCTGCGTGCCCAATTGAGCTTGCTGAATGATTTTATATCGAGATCGGAATGGGCAGCAGGACTTGATAATGAGAAACGATTTGACTAATTCATAAGAGTGCAGACTTTGTTTTGCATGCCAATTTCCCTCCCGTCTGCCTTGTCTACGCATGTTACTTAATTGTTACAACTAACGCGACGATCAGCAGTCTGCAGAAAACCTGACCGTGAATATAAAGACGTAGCAGAATGATTATTCGGTTACTCGCGCCTTGTGCAGGAGCGAATTCCATTCGCGCATAGTATAATTACCCATCGAATTTATACCGAGGTGTCAATAAGGCCTTTTCTCAACGTACGTCTTTGCGTATACGCTCTCCGGTTATCAATGAGATCAAAATCGATCTGTATAACCGTAGATAATTCAGTATACGGCGTTTCGAGTTTCTAATTCTTATCTGATATACAAACCACCCTGTTGTCGGTTGTTCCATTCGATTTATTTTGGAGGGACAATTTGCGATCGAAGTGATTTCAAATCCTCTTGAAGGCTGCTTCGAAGCCACCTCATGGATTTCTGTATCGGGTTTGAACTCCCAAAACTTCTGATTGTGTTTAATTTAACTATAATCAGGATCATCCGATCTTGGCGTCGAGTAAAATGTGATGGGAGATTTTAACGGTGCATCGGTCAACTTTCACCGTCATTTGACGCTGTTACTCCGTACCTCCATACTTAAATGATATGTCCATTCCAGTGTTATAATGATTAGGTAACCCGGACTAGAATATTGCTAGCGTAATAAAAAAGAAACCCATGATCCACATGCACGAGTTTATAATATCCACGTAACCGAGGATCCTATGTTCGTAAGATTCGTAATGTAGATACGTGGGCAAGTCCATATTGTGCGTGGCAGACAGGCTGACCTAACGCGTATATTACGCATGCAACGATTATGCTCCTCAAACTCGTAATCATTCGGCCTGTTTCCGCTCTTGCGACATTCGATACGAGGGTGGATTCTCCCACAGGTTTTTATTCGGACCAGACGTTGCTGCGATCTATTTTTTTTTTTATTTTTTTTTCAATTCTCTAATCATTACAGCTTTCCCAAATTTATTACAAGAAAATACGGAAACGTAAAACCGATTCTCGCTTCCGCATTGCAGTACGATTGTTATGTCAAGAGCAAAGCTGCGGAACGTGAAAATAACGAATGTAAGTTAGAGAAAAAATAATGCACGAACGTTGATTTCGTATCAGTTGAAATCCAAATACGGTATCTCCGTAAAAAGAAATGTATACTACCTTGTTTAAAAACTCGGAATCAGGTGCCCGGATGAAGCCCCTTATTGGAGAACGGAAGTGACGCAGAGCTTGGACCAGTTTAACATCGACGCGAATCAAGTTGCCGCTACTTAGGCGTAAAGTTATATTTTCGTTGCAGGAATTGCATTGAGTATTGAATTTTAGGTGTAAATCTCCGTGAAACGATAATAATTAATGCTTGCTTAGCTAAAACTTCGACGACCGGTTGAGTCAGCGTGTCAGAATTTATGTCAAAGATTTTCATAACAAGTATGTATTAGTATGCTTAAACCGACTGGTGGAAGCGCGGTGAGCACAATGCTGCCCTAGGAGGCAAAGGCAGGTAATAAACCGGTAACACAAGTGTAAATGTTTACGTGCGAGGGTAACGGACGACGGGTAATAAGGAGAATACGTAATCGGTATGGCCAAGTGTCCGTAAATTACGACGGAGCTGAGCTTGTGTTGGCTAAGTCTCCAGTTGGAAGAGCGAATTACTACATATTTGCTCCCCGCACCGCGGATAGGAAGGCTCTGTCAAAGCTGGGTAGGAAGAAAGAAAGGTGGCGAGTCCGGTAAATTATAAAAGGAGTCCAGCGTGCCCGCGAAAGAGGCAGTCGCTTCCTACTCGCTACGAAGTTCCTTCAAAGTCAAAGTGCGCGTTACGAGGTAGGTGAACACTGGGAGAAAAATATAGATAAGCACGTTCCATACTGGCATGCCTTGCATATCATAGTTTCACCTCCGGCATCATCTTCCACAATCGTTACTTGTTCACCGGTTCATTTTTTACAACCGTGAGTGTGATGTACCAGTACAGGGGGGTGTGATTTTTCAGTATTTGCTAATATTTTATCGCCACCTTCGGGATATCGTTATTTGGTACATAGAAGTAGTACGGCCAACGTGACGATACCGTATGACAGTTCAAATCTCGTGTGTGATATACGATGTGCGTAAACTGCCTTTTTTTGCTTCACTTTTTCACTGTGATTCGCTGTAGTCGACATTTTATGGTCAGTGATGCTTTACTGACGGATTATGAACGTAGAAGATGAAACTTTTTGTCCTACATAAGAATTTCGAAAGGAAGAAAATTAATTGTCAGTATTTGTTTTATAAATATAAACGTGTTTCGAAGAAAATTTTGGTACCTTTCCCAAGACGGTCTTTTGCCTTTATTCATTAAGAATCGTGATTTTGTCCAACGATACAAACGATTTTCATCACAACCATATAGATCAAGAATAGAGGTCGATTCGTTTGATCCGAAAAAAGATTTTTGTTTCAAGTACGAAAAGAGTGTGATCAAAAGCTATTTAATACATCGAAGCAATTTAATCGCTTGATGTGAAACATTGTTAACATTAAGAGAGATGGGTTTGTTTGAGAAAACTAGTCGAATGTAAACAAGCCTGTAACTGCGTTTTATTTTTTTAAAGAAATCCTTTCTCTACACTCAAAGACACTCGCCCAGTTTCATCTTCGTGGATTTCTATTACGGAAACATGCAAATTCAACCACGGGCCGTTTAATGGGTTGCGTAATCGAGACCGGCTGTCTGCAGAATCGTGACTAAAGTACCGCAATACATGCATGAAGCGATACCATCCATGCGTATGAATAGCATACGATTCGAAGCCATTAATGTAGAGCTGATCGCACATCACAGCCTTTGGTACCTGACGGCAGTTTAATAAATTATTCACCGTTGTCGAATAATCGATGTCTGCATGAACGTCATAGGGCGAAATCAATTCGCAATCGAATCACGAAACAATGCGACTATTTGAATTAAGACGATGTATCCTGCATCATAATGCGCCCACATTCTGCGTCAATCGGTGTGCATCGAATAACGATACCGATTGTTGACGTTCCGTCTAATCCACCACGGTCTTATCACACTTACAGAGTATCCCAGAGTATCCCTTCCGATTTTCTGTCCAATAAGGCCTTCATTACGCTTTCAAGGTGCCTAATTGATGTGACAAAGCGCATCAGAGGTGTATCTTCCTTGAATCATGATTAATGATCGCGCTTAATTAATTCGTTCTTTATAAACGCTGCAATGAACTCAATCCTTGTCCGGAGAATGTGGGTCACGATTTTTTAAGTAGGGCATGTTACCTGTTTCCGCGTAGAAAGTATCAGAGACCGCAAGTTAGGACTTCGGAATAGATTAACGCGTAACAATGATGTAATCCCACACGGCATCGTCGCCGTGAGCTTAGGGTGGTGGCCCAACAAGATGAGAGTAGCAAAATGCGGTTTAGTTAATGGCTCGGATTGTAATTAAGTTACGTTAAAGTTGATTTTTTGAACAAACGAAAAAAAACCAATAGCATAGAAAATAGTTGAAGATTCAGGCGAAAGCTGGGACAGTATTGTTGCATGATTGAGGAGACGGCCGATTGGATTGTTGCCGAAAAGGCAAGAGTCGCTCTCCGCTTTGAGATGATAATTTTCGAAGTTAGCGTCGAGAAATTTACATACGGGATCGGGTGCGTGCCTTCTTTGTCAGGTGTTGCGTGGTCCAGTCGAGTGTTTCATCATGCGGAAAGGGAAAGAAGGATAGAGAGAAAAATAAAAAAAAAAATACACGCCAAAACCTGTAGGTGCGGTTATGCATTTGTCGTCGGACGCGCACGTTAGAGTATATATGAGACGTGTGGAACGAACGTCTATAGCATAAGCGGTTGTATAATCCGGGAGAAAGTTGTTGCACAATTAGACAATCAACAGATATTATATCAGCCCAAGCGGTTACGGGATTATTCATATGTAGGTATATTTTACCCGCCGCAGTGCATATTACGTGAATAGTGCGTGCGTTTAAGGCCTGCTGAGCGTGTCTTCTTTCGAAAATACCACGAGGTACCCTAGACCATATGAATGAAGCACGTAACAGTTAATTTTTACACGCTATCATTGTTCTCGTACTTCGCTGACAGTCCACGCGTCGTTGCAGGATGCATTTTACTGTCGGAATTGCGCAATTATCCTGTAAAGATTACGTATGCAAGTGTAATTGGGTCGTATGTGACTTGCTGTTTTCAATTTCCTTTTTCTTGATGAAGCCAAAATAAGTATTCGATTTTGACGTGCACGAGAACTTGAGACCCCTTTGTTGGTTGAATTGTAATTTTAGATTCATATCCGTTACCGCGTTAGAAATTGAGAGAAGAAATTCTGGAGTGAAATTTCCGAGGCACTTGTCCTTTTTCATGGTATTGCATGCGCCATTTGGCATGAAATTTCCTTTGCATATAACCTTCGCGGACATTATGCATGAATTGCTCAGGGGATGTTACATCACTGTGACTGATGCTCAGTAATATACTCAGCCTAGACCTTCTTGCATAGGTGATGGACTTTCATTTCCTAGTTAGTAATTCGCGTGTAAATCGTGCTCCGTACGTCATTAAAAATCGGCAAGCCCTGGTAGAGTAAAAGCGTCAGCAGGCCCGTTATCGGGACTTTTCGCCAAGTGTTTTCGTACCTGTCCTTGGGTCGTAAACTGGACTCTGTTAATACACATCGAGACTCGCCATGCACATGCCGCGGCATTCCCTTCGGGAAAGAGAAAGTCGACTCGTTCTGCGGTAAAACAGGAGCTGATGCCCGCTTCAAAGTAGGTCTTTTGGGGCCAGTGCCTCTGCATTATATCGCAAATGCCACTTCCGTAGGCGTGCACAAATTGACTCAGCTCGCGGTCGATGAGACAGTAGTCTTAATATCAATGTTCCATTGTACTTTCAGGCTGACAGCTAATCGTCCAACTCCAAGCGCCGATATTCCAAAAGCACCGTCAAACTCCGGAACAATGGTGGTCGTCGAGTGGGTAACCCCTGAGGATGAGTACGTTTGCACCCTGTCTAGGGAAACGCAGGAGGTCGCGAAGCAGGAACTTCGGGAAGACAAGAACTCCAGGGACCAGGCACTGAGGCAGATCAGAGAATGGATCAAGCTTAATCCCAGGATCGAGAACTGTCGTCTTGGTAAGACAGCTTGTGGAATGTTTGTTGCGTTTGCTTACTTTTGTCCTACTGAATTTTTACGATAATCTGAACGATCACGTTATTCAATTCCCTCTTCGCATCTACCCTTTTACAGATAGTCAGTTTCTCTTGAAGTTCCTGAGGTGCAAAAAGTACAGCGTTCCCATGGCCCAGGAGGCCATCGAACGATACCTGTTGCTCAGACAAGTTTACCACCCGGCTTTCAACAATCTGGACATCATTGATCCAGTCCTCGAGGATCTCTTGGCACTTGGGTAGGTGGTCTGCGCGATTAGCGTCACTGCAATTTAATTCCAAAAGTTCCTTCCGTAATTGGTACCGACGTAGCTTTTCCCATATTTCCAAATGTTCATTTTCAGACAGGGAAACGAATAGAAATTTTAGCTAATACTTGGCAATAACCGCTAATTTACCGACCAGACATTAAAATTAATTCACACTGCAGGTACCTCTTTGCGGTTCCCGGTCGCGACAGGAAGGGACGTCGAGTGATCGTCGCGAGACCAGGTACGAATCAGTCTCTTCTTTTGTTTGTTGTTGAATCTGTTTAACCATGTTCGAGAAATCGTCTTATCCTGCTGGCCGTTTATTTTCCGACGCAGGGGTTTTCGACCCGTATAAATACAACAACGCTGACATGTGCCGCATCCACGCGATAACTTACGAGGCGCTAATGGAGGATGAGGAAAGCCAGGTGCGAGGCTTTGTGCATTTTGCCGATGGTGCCGGAGTCAGCTTTCCACACTTGACTCTGTTCACCCCCAAGGAAGCAGTCCGCATAGTTAAGAACGGCGAGGTACTGTTCGTTCCAACTCTTCTCTCTGCGTTCCTCTACCTCCAGGTGTAAGATTATAAGATTCAATAATTGTTTCCGATAACACAGCGTACGATTCCGATGCGGCACAAGGAGATAAATGCCATCAACATCCATTCATCCGTCAAGTTCGCTCTGGACTTTGGAATGTCGCTGATATCGGAGAAAATCAAGAAGCGTGTCAACATCTACACCAGCCTTAATGATGCTTCGAACAAAAAGATGGACACGAGTATCCTCCCGAAGGAGTACGGTGGCACCATGCCCATGAAGGAGATGATCGGTGAGACCAATTTCTCCCGAGAGTTTCAATCTTAATTCAACATAGTGTTCGTTCGATTCTTCTAGAGTTGTATAATTTCATGACATTTCAGACCTATGGAGGAAGGAGCTCGTTGCCCTTCGACCCACACTCCTGAGTCACGACAAGATGAGGGTCCGTCTGGAAATGTTTTCCGAGAAGGCAAGGGAAGGTGCAGTGTCGGCCCTGAAGCAGGGCTTCGGTTGTGCCGCAGTTGGTTCTGGCGACTCGATACAAGGGATAACGGGGTCGTTCCGTAAGCTTGAAGTAGACTAGGGAAAGTACAATGTAGTTAGACTTACATCACACGAGTTATTATCATATTTTTTAAGTTTGTTGTTTTTCACGGATCACAATTGTATATCATTTGTATTGTACCTTATAACATTATATGAGATAGGAGGACATGCCTTAGCTTCGCCGCGTCGGGTCGACGCCAAAAATTGCTGCACATAATAGTAAATATATAGTACGGGAGGACTTCGCTCACTGACGTAAAGGAAAGCAAAAGAAAGCCACGGCTTTCATAAAATCAAAAGATACACGCACGCTGTAGCACCGTAACATCTTAGACGCTAACAATTGATTTTTCATACATCATGACGAAGAACTAGCGGGTAAAATCGTTACTTTTTCGTTGGATTCACGAGTAGGGAAGGGCCAAATAGATCGTCGGAACATTGGATCGGTCGGTAAATTGGGAACGAACTTGACACTGTTGTGTTATAAGATAGTAATTACAGGTATGTTTATAACGTTGGCGTGATAGCAGTAGTGTTACGTACGTTCTTTTGGCTCTAGATATCATCGTTCTACCGTGGAATTATAATTAATGCTTATCGCAGCACACCGGACAAGCATTTGTACAGAAGTCTCGCTCCGTGAAGCGCGGTAAAATTAGGCTTAGAATTTAATACAACGACTTAATGTGTTTTTACATATGTTTTTAGATTTAATAAAAGATTTTTTTCTTCCAACGGTGTGTCTTTAAAACTTTCTTGACCCACCTACTTAATCATCATGACTTATTACATATTATTTCACATTAATTCAGTGTTTCTTCTCCGACCACTAGAGGATGATCTTCTTTGTACTCAGTCGAACAGAAATTTATTACTCTTCAACTTCTTTCCACGTATATTAAACTTTACATTCTTTTGCAATGTATAACAGAAAAATCAAATTGTAAGATGTATAACGATAAGCCGAAAAATCGTGCCAGGGAGTGCCGATAGAAAAGGAAGAAAGGGCTTAGGATAACCATTGGCCAACTAGTTCACGGACTCTGGCCTTGGCTGCGGTCATCTCTGCGGAGTCCGTTGAGAGGTCGCTGTAGAGATCTTGGCAGTGAGAGGTTCCTGTTCGATCAGATTAAGAATTAACTTTGCGGGTCGAGGTAGCGCAATGATATGAACAGCCACGTTTGTACATACATTGCACAATGTTTTTTAAACATACAATTGCGAAACAGCAGCCCGCTCATGATCGTGAACCTGAACGCTTGCTCTTACCCATAACCAGAATTGCTGGTGACGACTCGTTCAGATCCTCGAGGACCGAGAGCGCGTGCCAAGGGTCGAGATCTCCGTTGGTAAATATAACGTTTGTCACCTCCGGTCTAAGCCCACCGTATACGATATTCGTCCTGGTGACGGCGGAGTCGAGGAGATACTCGTTGTAGCTGAAAATCGACACGGTAAACGTTTAAAGAGATCTGCCATTTTCGGTTCCAAGATAAGAATCAATCGAGTTACGTCGTCCGACTCACTAGTCACCGTAGAGGTCTTTGCAGAGTTCGGTGAAGAATTCAATCTGAAACAGGGTGCCAAAGACGGACTTGTCGGAGTTTGCCGTTTGGTAGTAGCCGTACTCGGTACATGTTTGGTAGTACCATGGCCGCACTGGAAATTGAAGACATGTTTAACTCAGGCTATCGCGTCATTGCGCATACTGCAGTAACTATATACTGACTTGCACTGGTAGCTGCATAAGAGTTCCAGTCCTCGTTGATGTAAGCCTCAACCAAGCTCGCGTAGCTGGTGTCGACGCAGGTGGACCAGCTCGTCAAGTACGCCAAACGCTGGAGAGGCGAGCCTAGATACGTCGCCGTCATAACGTCGCACATCCTTCCGACGCTCGACTGCCCCGTGGAATCAACCGCGTCGTACTGAACGACTCCAGCGAAAACCTGCCGAATTTAAACGAGATCGCAACACATATGTTACGGGTATCTTATTAGGGATACAAGGAGAGTTCTGGATACATGTTCCCATACTGACGTTTATCAACACTTTGCCAAGATACAAACCTTTCTTTAAAACGTTCGAGGATGGGGTGCATTTGCACTCTAATTGATTTTATCTTAATTCCGATCATTTAGCTGTCCGACCTTATTCATCAGAGTGCGAATAACCCTCGCCCTGAAAGATTCTAGAAAAAGGTTTGTGTCTTGACTAAGTGTTGGTAAATGTCAGCATGGGAATCTGTATCCAGAACTCTCGTTGTATTTGTTTCCACCTACTCACCCCGGCAAGCGTGTTCAACAGGGAAGCCACATCTTGCCAGGAAGACGTATCGATGTCGTTGCAGAGGCTGCAAATTCGAAAGAGGAATAAGATGTAATATTTGAATTGGAAGGAAATAAAGAGCACGGCTTCGGTTGTCACCTACTTGAAAAATCTCTTCAGCGTCTCGGGACCGGTGCTGGTTTGCAGTAGCTCTTCCACGGCCAGGAAGGCGTCGTTTACATCTACAGAGCACTGACTACTGTACCTGGACAAAGCCACCGTGACAACCTCGTAGTATTCTGAAACAATTGTAAGGTAGATTGAGACGATCTGAAGTGGTCGAGTTGGAGGGCTTACCGTAAAAGTCAGCTTTCGCGAGAATGGGAGCGCTGCTGGCCAGAGCACCCTGTCAACAATGTCAAAGGGATGTTAATATTTATCGGTCAAGTAAAGATGATAATTTTATAGGCAGAGCAACCTTTATCAGATGAGGGTATTTTATTCGAGCCCAAGCTGCCATGTTTCCGGCGTATGAACCACCGAAAAGCACGACCGTACTGTTTTCAAGGTTTCTCTGTTTCTTCACGATCTCGATGAAGTAGGCCAGATCTGCTAGGGCCTGGTCCACGTTTAGGTACTGCAGATTCTCGGAGCTCGTGTTACTGCGGGAAAGTACTTTAATTGCATATCCATTTTCAATTGCGGTTGAAATAATTTGGATCAAAATTGTGATTTTCATTAGGCATTAAGAATTCATTGATAAATACAGATTCGTATCGCATCTATCACTGCATATGATACAAGTATACAATATGTATCTATAAAACAATCTGGGTTAAATCATTACGATCTCATTCTTGCAAGGGCCTTGTCTACGTTAAGCAACAAGATTGACACGATTAGATAACGCGGGTCGGTACCCGTAGTATAATTTTTTTTAATCAATCAAACTCAGCTTCGGCTCATCGCATCAAGTGTCAGATCATGTGCGGCACATGACAGTCAAATCATATCCGTATTGCGATTCTGTAAATTGCATTAATTAAATCACGAGCTTGATGATAGCCTAATAATACGGAACTGCGACAGCGAAGCAATTTCATGGTCGAACATGAACAACACACCAATTACACCGAGGTCAATTTGCCTCATAATAATGCTGCTATTTTTCTGGGATATTAAGATAGAGAGAGACGGTGCTTATTTACCCTCTGAAATTCAGGCCAGATAAAAGTATGGTAATGATCAATGAGTGGAACAAAGTTCACAACAAGTTCTCTTGAGCCAGCTAATCTCTTCAGCAGACGTTATACCTACTTGGTTGGATAACTTTCACCATAGTATCGATGCTCCGTATAGTACATCATCGCACCATAAGTCGAAGCAAGGTTGTACATCTGACCGGATCGCAGCCACCCTGGAGTGATTTCCCACTCTCCACCGATCATTATGAGAATTGGGGCATTCGATTCGGAAAGGAACTGATCATTCTCGTAGTATCTCTGCGAAAGAACCTCATTATTCGCGGCTTAGAGTCAATCGTAGTGAAGGAAAGGGTTCTAATAAGAAATGAGCGGCTTCCAAAAGGCTTTTCTAGTTGAACTGCATCGCTCAGGGTAGCAGAAGGGCCCCAATTCTATTTTTGAACTCTTTCCTCTGTGACAGTACGCAAAGAGTGTTCTTTAATCACCATGGACCACGTTCGATTATCACGGGGATTGAAGTGGTCGACTGGCTGCTCTATCCACGCAATGCTTGGCGTCCCGGCGGATCTGGCAGCTGGAGGATCCGGCAGTCCTTCGAACCAGAAACTGCGGGACCCGAAGGCATCTCCAGAGTTAATTAGCAGCGCAGCTGTCGCCACGGAGAGCAGCCAAACCGAAGGGCGTCTCATTTTCTTGACTGGTCTGGCAGGATTAGGAAAATGAGTGTCCACCCTTCTCTATATTTACAGATCAAGTTTTGTATTAGAGATTGCAATTGATAGTGATAATTACATACCTGTTCCTGTACAACCGCGGAAGGAGTAGTAAGAAGGGCGAACGATTACTTACCTCGACTAGAGTGACAGAATTACTGATAACTCCAACGTTTCACGATACAATATCTAGACATCTGATAGCACTTTTTTGGGGTAAGCTGAGAGGAGGGGAAGAAGTCAAGCGAATTACACTTAGACTCGCAGACTCGAATTTCTAGTGGGGATGCTGATAAAACAAGTCGCTAAAAACCCATTACTCTTCGGCGTAAATGAAACGGCTTTAGTGTATTCCAGTTTCTTCTGTGTGTTAATATTAAAGGGTTATATAGAAAGCTTTATTGCCTTGGTTATTCGTGTAATCAAAAAATTCTTTATTCCAAGTTTGCATGAGGATACAGTGTCAAAAAATTGGCATTTCACCGTGTCCTCGCAGCCGATTCTGCGGCACTTCCGTCACCTTTAACAGTTTGGCCGAGCACCATTTGCATACGAAGCCATTCGTATGTACGTTTTATATCGATATAAAACCAACACGAAACTATACAAACTTTTCATTTGTAGAGTATAGCGGACAGCTTACAGTATCTTTTTCTTCCTTGATCAAGGTGCACGACTATCTGTGCGGCGTTTTGCTGCTCCTTTCGTTGCCCTCCGAGGCCGATACTTCGGTGGGCTGATCCTGACTCCAGGATCGACTTCGGCTACGCCTGGAAACTTTCCGTCGTCTTCGTCTGCTAATTCCAGAATCGGAGTAGCCCGATTCACTCTCAGTGTCCATGGATTCATAGTTCTTACCGTCCCATTTGCTTCTCTCAGTTCTCTTCGCGGAGTCCTTTTCTTTCGAGCGGTCTTTACGTTTCTCGGTGGTATCGCGACTCTTCCCATTTCTCTCGCATTCTTTTTCCGTCCTGTCTCCACGCGTCCTCTTCTTCTTACTCTGCTTTACCCGCGACTTCTCATCCCTCGGTCTCTTCCGTGGGCTTCTCAATCGCTTCTCCTCCGCCCTCGACGCTCTGGTTGGCGTCTCTCCCCCCGAGTCGGAGGAATCGGACCACCGCCAGTTCCGCGAGCTTTCTTCTCGCATCCAGCTCGAGCCTCTGGCCGATTCCTGATCAGGCCTCGAAGATCTGGCCGAGGCTGTTCTCTGGTCATGGTGACTGGATCCCCGCCTCGTCCTGGACCTCTGGGGGCTCTTGACGTCGTATTCGTCACGGGGGTTGCGGAAGGTATGCAGAAAGTTGCAGGACCTACCCTTGGGGCACTTCGGCATGCCGCAAATCGCGTTACGCCACGACTGGACATTCGCGAATTCGCAGTTGAGCTGCCGGCCCGCGTACCAGCGGCCCTTTAGGCTGCGCAGCGCCCTGGCCGCGGCCCGCTCTTCATAGTACTCGACGTACATGTTGCCTCGGAGATGGATCTCCGTGTTGCGACAACACTTGAGGGTCTTAATCCTGCCGAAGGTCTCCAGCTCCGGCACCACGTCGTTGTAGAATTCTCGGAAGTGGTGCCGCGTTTCGGAGCCCCCGAACTCGAGCGCGATGTCCGTGTCGTACTCGGCTGAGTTTTTCTCCAGCGAAAAATGCGAGTAAAATCCAGGAATGAGGAGCACCCTGGAGAGCGCGAGTCGCTGGTGGTTCCGCGAACACGTGTCGCCGTACCGGCAGGCTCCAGTCTTCGAGAAAAACGGGCAGGGTTCCTTTCCAGGTTGCGAATTCGTCACTTCTCGAAGGACTTCCGGCGTAGATCTTCCTTCGTCGATGTATGCCTCGATATTGCGGTGAACCTCTTCCAACCTCTCGGATTCCTCTTCCTCTTTACGACGCGCTTCCTCCTTCTTCAAGCGCAACACCTCCTGCTTAGCCTCGTACTCTTTACGGATTCGCGTCTCCTGGTCCAGCTGCACCTGACGGGCTTTCGCCTTCCGCTCCTGCTGGATTCTCCACTCTTTTTGCGCTCGAAGCTGTAATTTGTAAATTTTAGAGTACGATTAGCGTGGTATGTCGCAGAAGCGATGGAAATAATCTCGTCAGGAAAATAATTCAAACTGCACTGACATTTGGAAAAAATTCTTTCGAAGTGCAATAAAATCTATGAAATTTAATAATCTGATTTTTACATTCAGGGTTCTGTAAGGCCGACTAATTTCATTGGTTTGTTTTTTCAGGTTATACGAAGTTGTGTAAAGGGTGCATATTTCGCAACTGATTGCGAGGATAAAACTTCTTAGATTGCGTCTCGCTTTAAACTTCGTGTGGGTAGAATTGATCAACTCACAATAAAATAGTTTTCGGGTTCGGATGTCCACATGATTATAATTATATTGTAATATTTCAAATCTCAAGATTCGAATATTTCTACGAGCTTCGTTAACTCCGAGGAGTCTTTCCACGTGTGCAACATTGCAGGAGACTGAAATACTGATTAATCAACGAATTGACACGAAGATTTCACTGGGCTCCACATGAAACGCAAAAACTCGGCAATAGCTTCATCATAACTATTCATCGATTTTCACAACGATTTTTACTCGCCAGTTAACATAAATCTAGTAGCGAAAAAAAGAGAAACAAATATTCCGATCTTCAAAATTTTTAATGATCGCAGAACGCGCCAATACAAAAAAAAACTCGACGTGGCTGAAGTTAGTAACGTTATGGTAATGATGAAAGTTTCGAAAAATCGTTATTTCACATTTGCGGGAAAGTCTAAAATTCAGTAAATCATAAGAGGTATAACGTATATTCAAATTTTGAAAACTTAGCCAAACCTTCAAAGTCACTGTAACTTGCAAAATCGTAATTTTTCTGCCCAATTTTTCATTACGTTAACGTTACTAACTTCAGCTTCATGAAACTCGGCCCTACGCTGAGAATGTAAATACTTGTGTAGGAAAAACAAAAAAACTGTAGATGTTTGATTAAAAAGTGTAAAATAGATGATTTACCTCCTCCTCGAGCCACTCTCGTTCCCGAATCTCGTGTTCCCTGGCTTCCTCCTTGTCTCTGCGTTCCTCCTCGGCGCGCTGGAATTCTAGCCAGTTTAAATACTCGGAGGTCTCCTTTAGTTTAGCGTCAAGCCGTTCGGCGTCAGCGTCGCGAGCGCGAGCTTGGCTAGTCCGGATTCTTCTGCGCCGTTCCTTTTTCGCTTGGCGCCGCCAAGTCTTATGACTGAGCCTTTCGACGATCGCTGGTTCCATTATCCAGCATCGTGAGTAACTTGTGTCGTTTTCAACACGGGGCTGGCGGTACAAATTGATTCAATTATTCTCGCGAGACATCTCTCCGGCTTGACAGTTTCATCTAGCAGACTACACAACTGGCATGGAGGGCTAGATTTGTAACGGCGGCCATATTACCGCGCGGTAAATTAAATTCACTCACAATCAGTCTCACTCGAACGATTTTTACACCGTATTCGTTCACTAGTAACAGTTTTAAAAAATCAGAAACGCCTGGGCCGCGATATCAAAAGCTTTCATTTCTAACAAGCATGAACGAGCGCTAGATACTGAATCATCAGTCAACGAAAATACCTAGTTGGTCTTGCCACTCCACGACCAGTGCTGCCACCTGGAGTCACGCGGGGAGTTCAAAAAGCACCGTTATGCATAAGGGGAGCGATGAACGAACGGCAGCAGACCTGAGCCAGTGCGATCGGCCCACGTTCCGTGCATTCTATGAAATGACCAGCAACCACTTATGTGTCAATGTGCCACGCGTCGCAAAGCACGGTGTTTCGTATATCAAGAAAATGCGGTTCGCTATGCGCGAGGGATGAGGACGGTAGCTTGTACTTAGTGCGGGGCTGTTCACTTTTTCTGTTTTTCGTGCATCGAAGACCATCCGAAAACTGCAAACCCCCGATTAACCAAAGTAACGATAATTACATGACATACAGCTCCGACGAACGGTTGTTGTAATAACGGTAAACTGATTTACCGGTCAACATTTAGCGCAGTGTGTCAGGTGAGTGCGAAATTGAAACGAAGGATGAGGTAGCTCCAGTTGAACGAAATCGGAACTGCCGACAAGTATCTAATTGTCAGCGCGTCTACAATAGTGCATCGAAAAGAAGTATTCATCGAAATTTGTCATTTCCCACGAAAATTTGAACGCATGTGAAAGCAATGCACAGAATACCGCGTACAGAATAGTACAATAATCTGCAGGTCAGCGGGTTTCACATTTGACAATAAAAGTCTGATTCACTGGGGGATTATTAAACAGAACGCACAAACGGCACACTAATTGCACGGACTAATAATGGGGGAAGCGAATGGTACTCGGGTTGTAAAACGGCAGGTAAACGCTAGTAATCTTGGCGCCAAGACTAAGTTTAGGGCCTACGTGCTCTGGCTTTTCGGTGGAATTTTCGGGGCGCACCACTTTTATCTCGGCAGGGACGACCATGGGTTTTTATGGTGGTGCTCGTTAGGCGGATACTTTGGGGCCGGCTGGCTGAGGGATCTTTTCAAAATACCTGGCTACGTTTCGGACGCAAATAACGAACCGGAGTACATCGAGTGGTTCAAAAATCAAGTCCGAACCAACAATAAGGTAGTCCTCGCTTAAAGTTTTATAATACATCATTTTATGTGGTCCTTGTATTCAACGTCAAAGAATACACTTTTTTTTTCACTGGGTGATCGTGAAACTTGAACGGATGGATCCGTTTTGGAAATCTAGACGAACTTTCATTTCTTTTAAACTCGAACAGTTTACAGTGACCAAGTTACGTTTCATTCGCGATCATAATTCCTCCAACTGCATCTGAATCGTATTTGTAGGTAAGACACAAAAAAACAATCGATATAGATCGATTCATATGATATCTATATCCGTCTGTGGATACGCAGTTATCGACAACGCATGTTTTTTCAGTTTGTAAAAAACTTGGTATACCCGGGAAAACAAGATGCGAAAATGCTAATTTCCGTAACTTGACGTTACAGAGTTGTACATATAAAATGATATTACGAGATTATAATGAGTGATTGATGTTCTTGAACGTCTGTTTGTTTTCGACGTATACATATATATAAATGTATCCGCATCCGATGGTAACTTATTGTTAGGCATAACTCGTGTCGTTTCAAATCGAAATTCTCTCGTTCAATCTGTAGATTATCTGTAAACTCTATACGATCCAACAAGAATTTTGCTCGCGAGCTCATCCACCCCAGAAATTGCGACGCCGTTATACATACTCATGCAATAATATGTGCGCTTGTTTTCCTTCGAAGCGTATCTCCCCGTCTCATACGGACCGATAGAAAGAGTGGTCGTTTATACGATAACAGATTTGAGTGATAAATTTTTCAAATTCAGTACAGCGATATTCTCGTTTTTTCTTGCAACCAGCCACCGTTTTCGACGTGTCGGTTCATCGGCGGGGTCGTCATATCTTACTTATGGGGCGAACTGGTCTACATGGCAATCCCCGAGGACGAGGTATACGGAATCAACTTCAAGCCACTGATGATCCTGATTCCAGCAGCCGTCGCATTAGGTGAGTACATGTAAATCGAGTTGCGCGAAGATGATTTTCTTGTTTTGTCTCTCCAATCAAACAAAGACTATCAATTATCTTCTCTCAAAATCCAGGGGTATGGGTGGTCGGTAACGTCGGTCGCGAGGAGGGTTCGATTTGGGTGCCCTTGGTCGCAGCTTACGTTTGTTATCCGACGCTGACCTACCTCGGTGACGACAGCACGTGGATGTCGGCGATGGTCCTGACCGCCGCGCTTTCCTTTGACACCTGGAGCAAGCGGTGGCGACTCAAACCGAAGAAGAAGCGAGGCCTTGTCCGCAGACTGACGATCCTCGGTCTCGCGGCTCTCCTCTACTCGTCCCTGTGGGGGAGCTACTTCGTATTTAACGCCAGGTTCACTGACAGCGAGGGCGAGGAGATCAAGATATCCGAAGCCGTCAAGCACTTCCTAACGTCCCCCATTTGGCTCGATCTCAAGGTGAGTTTCCGCATTTTTCTTTCCATTCCTTTTTTCGATCCACTCTTTCACCATCTTCTTTATTCGCATTTGATATAGGCCAGCTTGCATGAGACTTGGAGACACGCCCAGCATCACGGATTCTGGGCTACTTGGAGACAGTTGGTCGACCTTACCGATCCGAGGGGCGAGATAAACGCGTACAAGGTGGGCACACCCTACTTGAAACCGAAAATTTCCGCCACCTTCTGTGATATTTTCGATAATTGTTATCGATTTCTTCGACACCGATTAATAGATGATTGATATTTGGAAAACCAATCTTTCCAGGTCTTGGGTCTGTCGCAAACGGCTTCGCAGAGCGAGGTGACGGCCAAGTGGAGAAGCCTCTCGCGGGAGAATCACCCCGACAAGGTGAAGGGTTCGGAGGATGAGAGGAGAGTCGCGCAGGAGAAGTTTATGGAAATACAGCAGGCCTACGAGATACTCTCGAGTGCAAAGAATCGGAGACAGAGCCGGAACCGAAAACCTGCTTGAGAATTGCGAAGAATGCAACTGCGGCAGGGGGAGGCCGGCAAAAAATCGTAACGCTCAATACACTATCCGACATTCCTATAATAACGACAATTATTTTTATGACGATGACGTGTTGTTGGATAATAAAGTATTGTTAAACTGTATTGTAAAACACGGTGTTTTAATTTTAACATAATTGTTTTTATTTTCCATTCTTTTTTTTCTTATAAAAAGTTCAATTTACACACGCGTATAGACTCCGTTTATAAAATAATGCAATTCTCTTGTTTACCCTACGAGTGCCTGTTTCGTTTTCTCGATTTTCCCCTCAACCGCACACGCGTTTTTATACCTTTGCGTTTCTCGGTTTTAAAACTGATGTACGCTGTAAAATTTACGCATTCAGATCACGCAGTCATTATTACACCATGACTAACCCTTTGTAACGGATATTTTACGGCAATCTCAATCAAATTGAAGAACGTCTTGGATTCAATGTCGAGATACTTGCTGTTTATTCAGTTACGCAAAACGATAAAACGTTGAGGTATATACTGTAACTTTTGCTTAGGCAAACTATTTTATATCTTAGCTCTCTACATTCTGCTGTGAGGAGTTTATTGCGAATACACATTTCAAGAGCGCATTTAATGAAGATCAAGGGTCTTTGTGATCAAAGACAGTGTTTCAACTTGATGTGTCTACGCGAACTCATGTTTATCCGTTACGATTGGGTGAATTTCTGATCGATTTTCTCTTCATTCATTCACTTCCTAAGAGAATATCCAATTTTGTACAACTATAAAATACCTCTTGGAGAAACTTTGAGGTAATCTTATTTCAAATTCTTATAACGGTGTGTTTAGGTCACCTCGAAATTTTCAATATACAGATAGCGTAATATAACATTGCGACAATATTAAATCGATAGGACAGAAAAATAAATAACGAGTAAATTGATATATGGCACCATATAACTGATCGTTTCAAACGTATAAGCTGTACCCACGGCTAATTGAAGGCACGAAAGGTATGCCATTCGTTGTTTACAATTTGAAAACGAGCCGGTATACAATAAGATATATGCATATAATGGGACCACGATACGAGTCGTTATCTCAACGTAGCTCGGGCTCGCTGGATACTGATAAGCAATATTGCATAGTGAGCACGGGACTAACAATAAGAGTAATAGTAGTTATAATACAATACATAAAAGTGTAAACCTATACTAGGTGTAATATATCGTGAATTAGGCATATACCGTTTGGCTGTCTCTCCGTATTATACATAGGTAGGTGGTAATGCCTGGGTGGCCGAGCTGCTCGCCAGAATCAGCAAGATAGACAAGCAACGTTAGCGATTCACTTGCTCTTTTTTTTCGACCTGGGCGGCTTTGACACGGATGATTCAATCTTCTCGGAAACAATCTTCTCCGTAAAGTTTGTGTGAATTTTTTCACCCGCCCGACAACCCACCAGCGGCGCGCCGTCGGACGACGGCACCAGTGTGATTCTGTAAATATCACACACGTTATGAAGAAAGAGAGAGACATAGATAGATAGAAATCGATCTTGTTGGCGACAAACTTGTAAACATCAAAAGTTTAGAGAGACTCTCATGAAGAACGAAATCGTAAGATGAATAAACCAGCTTCCACAGGATGGTCACTAAATCTCCATCACGAAATTCCCTGACTTTTCCAGGTTTTCCAGATAAAAATTTTATAATTTTCGCTGACCAATTTGGATAAATTGTTTACAGAAAATTGAAAAAAATATACGTATTTTCCATATATAATATTTATGAATATTCAAAGTTTGAAGAGAATCTTCCGGCGATGGTAAAAAAATTTCTATTCCATCTAAATTATCTAATACTTAAAATAATTGTGGGATGCATTTGTATGAAGAAAAAATTAGTCAACGATTCCTTGACTTTCCACAAAAACCCCTGACATTTCCCTAACTATTCCAGAATTTCAGAATCCCATGACACTTCCAGGTTTTCCAGAATTCCCTGACCAGTGGTCACCCTGATTTGAATAAATCGTCCTACCTCAGCTGAGGGACGCTCAAAGGGCGGATCAGGCTCTTCACAACAGGTGGCACTTCACCAGGTCTCGGAAGCGCAGGGCTGCTTGCACAAAGAGCAGCACTGGTCAGCTGAGAGACGAGGGAAAAGCTGCGATTGTCAGGACCCGAGCTGGTCCTGAAAACCCTCCGTATTTTCGACTTGAGGGTCGAGGGTTGTGGGGGCAGGTTTGTGGGTACCGGGGTCACCTGTGAACAGTCAAGTCGCGGGTCAGGTCTTTCTTCTAGCCCGTCGTCTTCTTCACCAGGGACTCACCTTGCCCTGGAGTACTCTCGCCGCCAGCTCAGGTTCGCTTCCCCATCTACACGAGGTCGTTCGCTCCAGGAGTCGGTGCCTCGCGAACCGCTCGATTACCTCGGCGCAAACGTATCTACCGCAGAATCTTGCCCATTGCTCGGCTCGCAAGCCTCGTCCGTAGTCTCTGAGGGTTGGATTGGCACCTGGAATTTATTTGGAGTGTAGAAAGTTGAAGAAAATATCTTTATACGCAGCGCGCAAGAGTACGTTTGATCTTCTTTCTTTTTCAGATAATCTAATTGCACCCGTACCACTTACCAGCGAATAAAAGGATCTTCGCGCACTTTGTTCTGCCCTGAATTGCGGCTTTCATCAACGGCGTGAATCCCAAAGTGTTTCGAGCGTCAACCTCTATCCCCGGACACCTTTGCAGAAGGATACTCACGCATTCTAATTGGCCTGGAGAACAATATAAGATCGTAAAATTCCGTTATGCTTCGAAAGTACTCGGAGGAGGGGACAAGAAATTGAAACTGCACAAACCGTCGGAGGGCTGCGATTACATAATAAACTATGGAAATTACCAGGATTTCACTCCAAAATTACTTTCCTGGGGAAATAATCATGCAAAGTGTGTTCAATAAAGTTTTTTTTGTTTTAGCTAGTATACAATCTAAAAACAGCTTAAACAAAATTCAGACAAAGGAATCATCGTAGACAGGTCAAGCCAAGAAAGTTTCGAACGCATGTCTATTGTTTATGTTTACGAGAATTTTTTTTACCGCCTATTACATCACTTCAACTTGACATTGTAAAAATGATATTTGTCTGTCGACGTTAGTCCACAATTTACATGTTAAGTTAAACAGGCTGGCGCAATCGCAGGTAGAATTGAAATCGATTAAACATTGTGAATAATCGGTGAAACGTTGAAACCCGAGTAGTTGCAAATAGGTTTTTTCTCAGTATGTGCGTAATAAGGGCGATGACTTCCGTCCTAGGAAAAACGGAAGCGTGGGAGCATTTTCAGGGCCGAATAGTTTCGTTTTTGGAAGAGCTATCGGGGCGCCGAAAAAAGAACGAAGGATGAAGGTAGGCTGGTAAGCGTCTGCAGATTGTACAGGCGCACACAGATGCAGGGAAATGTTTGCTCGACATAGTGTGATAGTCGCGTGGCGATGTGATTGGTGGGGGCTGAAAATAGCCGACAAAGCAATTCGATTGGAGGAGGTGAAAGCCTAGACTACATGCAGGAACCGCGTTGAGAGAGCTCGAGGCAGGAGGGATGGAAACATCAATAACACCTTCTAAATTGATTGATTTACGCTCCGCGCCGAGGTTTATAACCGAGCTTTCGCGGAACTCTTGAACCGTCAACGATTCCCAGCTGGGCATTAGAATATAAATATTTTTTCAGAAACAAAATGTGCGAAGAAAATATAAGGTCTCATCGAAGAAAAAAAGAAAATTGTCTATAAAATCGTCGAGATAAAAGGCCTCATCAAATTTGGCAACCTGGGAGGGAGGGCTCCCCGAGAGTCCACGAAATGTCAAATTAACTCGCGGACCCGCTTTTTGATTATTAGAAGGCGACCGCGATCGGTGTGTAAAATCATTCGTAAATGGGGCAGCCAATCTATGTAGGTATATTTTGAAACCTGGCCAAGAATAATTTGACAGATCACGAATTTAGCACAGTTTTCTTGTTGACATGATTTCTTCTTTTTTCTTTTCTCTTTGTTGTGATTTTTTTCTTTTTTTTTTTCTTAATGGCCCATTTCTATTTCACATATCCTTGGATTTTTTCACAATAAAAATTTTCTGCGCCAAGCTACCAAGCAAGATTTACATCGTTTCTTCGCAATGTCTTGCAAAATAGTTATACAACCAATCTGTAGATTACTAATTCAATGATTATTGAATAACGCTGACGCTCACCGGCCTGAGTGGCGAAATGCAGTGGTGTGTTACCCTCGTTGTCCGGCAGGTTGACATCGACTTCCGGAAAGCTGAGGGCAGCCTCAAGCATCGCCGCAGCTCCATCCCCAGCCATGTAGCTCAGGGCAGTCTAAAATCGGGGCAAAAAAATTTAATGTAATGTAATGTTTATTTAGTTGTCAAAGGCCTCTAACGATCATAAGGCAAAAATACAATGAATACAAAGTGTGCAACAGAATAAGTTGAAAAGATAAAATTTTACACAGAGTCAAGAACCATAGATTGTAAATAGAAGGTAGGTATGTATAAAGAGCAATGAGTAGATTAATTTGGTCTCTCAGAGCGCAATTGCAGAATAATAATTAAGGTGTACGACAATTTGACCAACATGGTATTGAAATGAGCGTATTTATATATTGAACGACGATTAAGGTCTGCAGAAATGAGCAACAGTAGGTACATATTATAGAAAAATCACGTATGGTGTATAGGTATAATACGCCTAACGAGGCCGCATGCGGTTTGCGAATCGTGTAATCCTTGGACAAAAGTCGTTACAACGACTACTAATGCTGTGGGGATTTTGCAACGATCACCCGCGAATTAGCTACACGGTTCATTTAGCACGTTTAGCGCTTTGATCGGAATATTTAAACGGCCCGTGGCTTCGGTTAATGTGAATTAATCCGCGTGTCGCATTGGTGGGGATTCCGAAAGCGCTGTTTTACCCGCTATTCATCGGTCCGTATTTATAGCGACGCGTTTAACAAAGGGATGAGGATGAGGAGGAGGAGGAGGAGGGGCGGGGGGCTAAAAAAAAAAACGCACACTCACCCTGCCGCTGGCGTCAAGCGCGTTTATGTTTATCTCCCTGCCGCCTTGCGGCGTTCTTGCGTTCGCCATCATCTGCCGGAGGGCCGAATTGCTACCGTCACGGGCCGCCCTGACAAGGGCCAACGGTCCTCCGAGGTTCGTCGTTGTTGCAGTTGTAGTGCTGGTCGTCGTCGTCGTCGTCGTCGTCGTCGTGGCCGTCGGCGACGGCGACGTGGCCACGGCGTCTCGCAGGCTTTCGAAAATCGGCGATGCCCGATCTGCGGACGTAAGAAATTTAACGATCAAGGGTCGACTTCGACAAGACTGATCATTACACGTCTCGACCGGCAGTCTTTTTCTAACACGATCTGTCAATAGCCTCGAGGCTTTGTTTATCGACGGGCAATAATTCATCGACTGTTTGACTTGTGCACGAGGAGAATAGATCTCCGATCGAGATTGGGAATCAGTGATGGAATAAAAATGAGAGATAAAGAGTAAAAACAAAAAACTAAACGAGTGGAGAGTACCTGAGTCGAAATTTAATGCTTACTTTAAACGAGCTCCTACGTAGGGCTTAAAGATAGTAAAGTAGGTTCTATTTCAATCCAATATCAGATCCTACTTTGACGATAAAAATGTACAAAATTTACCGATTTACCGAGTTTAGGCTCAAAGTAGGGTATGTTTGGAACCTCCTTTCACCCTCCAGAGGTGGGGTTAAACCTGTTCGTTTGAAACCCTCCTTCAACGTTCAAAATCCTAATCGATTCTGATTGATTATGATCGAAATACAAAAAATAGGATTAAAACGTATGAAATCAAATTAAAATCCCAATAAATACGAATTGGTTTACACACGCGTTTAATCGCATTTTCTGTATATTCAATCAGTTTAAAGGCTTTTTGTATTCGTACGAACGTTGAATAAATACAGTTGAAATGCGACACTTAATTTCCAAATGTTATTGAAACTTGTCAAAGTGATGTCGAAATAGCCCTTGGATTATTCACTGTGAACACTTGAATGTCGCTGTAATAACATATCTGTAAAGGAGGAGTTGCAGGTCCAATGAAGAAGCCGTAGATCGAATAGTGTCGAAATAGGTTTCAATCGTCTACCGAGACCGTCAGAGTAGGGTTTGGTACTTTAATTCAATTTTCAGAAGTTGGAGGTTCGATGTACGGTTTGTTCTTAAATTTCTTGGAGTTCAAGGGTCAATGTAGGATTTCTAGGTTCGGTTTCTTTGAAAGTAAGTTTACATGAACCTTGGTAGGGTGAAACGCAGGCGCTAAATTTCGACTCGAGTAGACCAAGTTGATTACCTTGGAGAACACCTTTGTGATAGACTTTGGCCTCGTGGGCGTGAGTCTTCGAAGTGAAGAGGGACTTCTTCTCCTGAAAGCTCGTGTCCGAGCTGAAGGAGACGGACTTCTTGACGCCAACACGGGTCGGCTTTTTCCAGCTACTCGGCAGACTTGTGCTCGGCGACCGGCGAAGTTCCACGCGATTTTTGTAGCTCTCCGGTAGAACCGTCGAGGTTCCGTTCTCCCGCAATACCTGCGCCGTTTTCCCTCTCGAAGACGATGGTCTTCCCGCCGGCTCCCTAATATCGTTACTCTGAAAGTATCCCGGGGGAACCTTGTCGAGCAATCTTCTCTGGTACCCGATAGGACACCCTGAAAATTATGAAGCAGCACAGGGAACGTATATCCTCCCAAAGTCCAGGGCTAGATGAAAATTGCGTTTCAGATATCAATTCAGACTCACCGTTCCTGTCCTCGACGGACACCGGTCCCCAGGGAAGGTCCCTGGACTCCTTGGCGCGTACCAGAGTCACCTTGACGCTGTCTTGACGAGTTCTTCTCGACGGTTCCGGGACGAAAGGGAGGTTGGAATTTTTTTTCGGTAGGTTAACGATGTCCTGGTGATTTCTAACCCTGGATGACTTTCTTCGGCCGGTGGCTGTTCCGCCGCTGGTTTTCAGAGCGGCACGAGATTGGCAGGACGCTGCTGTTGTTTCGCAGACGGAGAAGCTGGAGAAGCCCGTATAACCGTTGCGGCCGTTCCGCGCGTTTTCGTAACGAGTCGAGGCAACTATGCTGTAGTTGGTCAACTCCCTGGACTTCGACGCTCCCGAGGACGAGGAAGGACCAACCTTAGGTCGCGAGGATGAGCGACTCTGCCGCTCGCTGTGCTCGGCGATGATACGGCGGACCTTCTGCAAACGTTTAAACGACGAAGTGAAAGTTGGGCGAAAAAATTGGCAAATTGAGCGGATCGTGAGCTGATGAAAATGGGCCGAGGCACTTCGGATCATCGAAAATAGGCTATTACGGCTTCTGTTTAATTCAGGGTGGACCTTAAAAAGGTCATCATTGAATTTTGACCGGCTCGCCCCCCAAATCAGCTTCGCATAATTCAAAAATCATTCCCTGATTCTTTCAGATTTTTATTTTAATTCCATTCAACCCTTTCAGGGGTACAGCAAACATACCGAACGGATTTAGATGAAATTTGACACGGGATATTTGTTTCTTGGGTCGCTGATTACGATGATTATGAGCTCAAAATTTGAGAAATCAAAATGACAGATCCAATATGGTAGAGCGAAATCCAAAGTCATTTGATTTCGATAAAACTCGGTACTCGGGGGTTTTCGCAGTGGCTGATTACGAGTCTGAACTCGAAATTAAAAAATTCAAAATGGTGGATCCATTATGACAGTATTTAGTGACTTTTGGGGTGTCGGTCCACCATATCGAATCCGCCACTTTGAATTGAAAAATTATGAGTTCAGATTCATAATCAGCGATCTAAAAAGCCCCGCTACACGAAATTTCATCTAAATCCAATCGGTAGATTTGACGTGCCCCTAAAAAGTTTGAAGGGGAAATCGACCCTCTTGAGGCACGGATTAGAGTTGAGATAAAAATCTGAAGAAAAGAGGGAATTATTTTTGAATCATGTGGTGCCGATTTGAGGGACGAGCGTGTCAAAATTAAAAAATGACCTTTCAAAGGACCATCCCAGACAGTTTATCATAAAACCAGGAAAAAAAATTGTACCGCCGACTCGTACACGAGTGTCGCGGTTAATTCGAGGGACTCGATTCGAAGAATAGGGTATGTAATGTATAACCACCGCAACCCACGCGGGCGTGGCATCGGTAGGTTTATTTCAGCCGATATAGAAACTTGGGAAGCATTCGGTAAGTAATTAGAATTTGGAATTCCTGTTCGATGGGAATTGCAAATGTCAGAATTTATGAGCAGCTGTAGACGGATATCCGTAGGCAACTGTGTACGTACAAAGATCGATGAAAATTTACCCGTGATTACGTTTACGCTACAATAACACCAGCTGTTTACCGCCAAACTTAGACGATTAAACTCCCAGCAGCGGCTGTGCCAAAAACGCGGTTATTATGATAAATTTGATTTTTTTTCTCGACTTAATTCTTTACGATTTCACGCGTTTTCCGTGATTCAGAGCCGAAGACACGAATTTTCGCAGATACCGAACGACGGAAGAAAGCACCGGCGTGTTCGGAGACACCGTATAATGTACTTACCGCGAATATGTGCGCGTATGAGCTTCACGTCGAGACTCTAAATTGTCGGAATTAAATACCGCGTAGGTATAACACCTACGTTCATCAATCTCGCTCAGTCATAAGACGCGGCAAAACCGAGTTTTACACTCAACGAACTAACGACCCAAGTTCAAACCGCGTTATTAATGTCATTGTAATACAAAAGAATTAGCATAACATCAGCATTCTCATTTTCGAACAAGTACCTACTGCATCCGTTAGATTGAAAACAAAGACGATTAAAAAAAAAACGGCTAGTCAATGCGAAAGTGACAGATTGAGAAAAATGCTAATTAACAGTGTTGTTCCTCGCAGCTGACACTCGCGACACTGTCAAATACCTTAAAACACTCTTAAATTCATCACCAAACAGTGCGACCCACAATTCCTGTACCTACAACGAGATTAGCACTGTGAATTATTCGCAATTTCTACACCCACTCGCATTTAGATTCCGTCTATAACATACTTAATACTCGGACGATGTTAATCACATCCAACGAATAATAGTCGACGAGCACTCGTGTCATTGAGCGAATGAACACTTACCGGAAGAGTTACAACACACCGAACTGCAAGTTTAGGATATTCGAGCTTGATGCGCCGCCCGTAATTCCTCAAATTTCTACACGACTTAGGAGGAGAAGAAAATAATCAGCCTCCGCAAGTTATCGCACTGGTACCGTGTCACAGGACGCACTTGAACAGTGGTACAAAAATTGGTACCAGGACCGAAACGCGAGCGCACTTCGTGCGTATCGTCGCTTTTGCAGATAGTATCTGACTCCGGTCCCCCGGGTGCTGGTCGACTCTGCACGCGTCGTCGTCTTCGAGACGAGACGAGGTGAAGAGGTGGAGAAGGTAGTAGGTAGTTTCGGTGGTGGGTTCTCTCTCTCTCTCTCTCTCTCTTTGGCCGAGCGCTTCTCAGCGTGCGCTATATTTACACAAGGCGCAACTCGGTGTAATATCGCGGGCCGGCAAAGAAAAAACAAAGAATGAAAAAGAAGCAATTCGAAACTCCTCGGTTTTTGCGCACGCGTCGTTTTCTCGCTCCAAGTATATATTACAAACGTCGAACAATGACTTTTGCGAGGAAGTAAATTGTAACGAGACGGATCGAGGCGTCTTACTTGGTACGTTGTTGGCTCAGCAGTGCCGTCGGACCCCGATCTGGTCCCAGAATCGAGGGCCTTTCCACCGCTCTTGGGACCGCGGTAGAAGGAGTCGGACCCCCGTGAAGACCGCGAAAACCTTGGCAATTTCAACCTCCGTCGCGTCCCCCCCAGCAGCGTCAAAAAATCGGTCAACTCGCAGCTCGACCTGATACGCTAAAACAGTTTCGGATACGACGTGATATTGGGTATCGTGGATGTATTGGGGGAAATTTTTTTTCTTGTATTCTTTAACTGCATCCGTACGTCAGTTGATTCTTACGCCGCTTTTACAAGAATTTTATACAAACAAAATATCCATCTTGTATAATTCCAACATCCGCAGCTATAATCTGCGATTTTATATTGCCAAAGAGTAGCGGCGTTTATTTTTTCAATCTGCAACAGGTTATTACCGCGGGATATAACGCACACGTATGCATACACGTGCCGATATTGTATAATATTTGCGCTGCAACATGAACGCGTTTAATACCGTAGCTATGAGCGATTTTAATTTTTATTTGTTTACCTTTAGTTACTAAATATATCCTAGTCTTGCAGCGTTTTCACATCACGCTCTCTGGTGTTGTATTTTTATTTTTATTGTCTGTATTTTGTTTTGTTTTATTCCTCTTCTCGTTTTGTTTTCCGATCCCCCATTTATTTTTTGGCACCTTTCTTCCTGTCGGATTTCGTCCCCGCGGTCTCGTGCCGGATTAATGCTACTACATACACGGATCCGAAAATAAACGACGGTTAATATACGCTACCGTCGTCATTTTTGCACCGCGTGATGCAAACGATTGTTATTATCTAGATCAGCGTGCATCGGATCGGTATCTCGAAATTCGCGTCTTCTCCCAGTCTCTCTGATCGATATCGGTCTAAATTTACGTATAAAAACTGTGTTTAAACGGTTTTCTCGTTCTTCCATATCAGTTTACCAAATCGACGGAAACTTCCGACTGTATGAAGTACGGTAGATTAGTTATCGGTTAAGTGGAAAGAAAACAAAAAACTTTGGCACCGATTTAACTGATATAGATGCATATAAGAAAGAAAAGATTTTCAAAAGTATCTGGAACGGGCATTAGATTGGTTAATTTTTGAGCTTTTCTTTTAATCAAAAATCAATCGAAAAATTTGTAACAAATACTGAAAGAAAAAAATTGTCGTAAAACCTGGAAGAGATAGGAAAATATTTAGAGGTCGCTACCAATTACTGTACTATTTTTTATTTATTTTTACGTGTTCACTTTACGGACTTATATATATATGTTAGTTTATTTTTTTTTGCATCGTGGTCCAATTAATCGTTCACCAATCAACGGCAAACTACGTCTAACAATTCCGCAGTTGGCTGTTCTCGTCTTTCATCCGAAAGATTAATCGTCTGGTAGAAATTTGGATAACAGTTTTTGTTACCGAAATAGGACTATCGCATTACCATCATGTCCTTGTTTCGTTTTCGGTAATGATTTTTATGAACAATGATTAATTGGAACACGATACGAAAAAATTAACTAATATATATATATATATATATATATATATATATATATATATATATACACACAAGTCCGTGAGGTGTGCACATAAAAATAAATACAAAATATTACAATAATTGGTCCTCTAGATATTTTCTTACTTCCTCCAGGTTTGACGCCAATTTTTTTTTTCTCAATATTGGTCACAAATTTTTCAAGTAGCATCTTGAAAAAAAGGAACATAAAGTTAAAAAATTAATCATCCTAACGGGCTTGTCCACGACTGATTAGAAAAATGTAATTACTATTCCCCATTGGATTTTCGGGTTGAAATACCCTTGCCGAGAAAGATAGCGATCCGAGTAACAAAACCGCACCTTTTCACCGGATCCCTCGCAAACAAACCGTCATGCCTACATGTCCTATAATTACCACGCTGCACATTGGCATCGCGAGTCGCGCCCAGTTCTGTTCGTATAATACGTTCGGGTTTAGTATTAAGCCTGCGAACACGTGCGCGTTATTTCTGTGGTCACGCTCAGCACGTGCCTGTCTCTCCTCTCCTCTCCTCTCCCCGGCGCCTAAGCGACACCAGCGATTCCTCCTCCGGGTTCATCCTCCCCGAAAATCGCACGTCGACCCGCAACCTGCACCATAAATTTTCCCCCAAGTTCATCCGGGGAGAACCCGAGACCCGGCTTCAGGGATAATTCACTTTCAGCGTACGAGCGACGGGCTGCAGTAAAAAGTCAAAAGCATGCACGCTCCGATCGGAAATCCTTCTCGTGCCAAGTAGATGGAGTTGGAAATAGAAACGAGGATTTCTTCCGTGCCAAGATCAGCGGGAACTAAACCACCGGGGTCAGAGGTCACGATTCAAGGACTCGAACCTGCGACCAGGCTCCGTTTTCTTTCCGATAAGATTGAGGAAAGATTCCAGCCGATCATAGGAGAGGATTCGGGACCTGGTCTCGGGATCGATCCAGGTTTGTTATTGGGAATTGGATATTTTAATTTTCCTGAAACCTCGCAGTCGCGCTCCGTCGCTGGACGATCTTCTCGGTCGAGCCCTGGTTCTTTTGAGAACCAACATCGGGTGTAAACAGCTTATTTTATGTACGAACCTACCAGGCGATATTCGTGCGCACGCCAATTATTAAGCTTCACGCGACGGAAACTGATTCCAGAGCCTGAATGTGGGGAGAATGACGTCCGAGTTCGAGAAACAACGCATCTTTACCGTTTTCAGTCGATTTCAAATCGACGTTTTTTTTTTTTTTTATTTTCATTTTCCTAATGTACATACATTCGAGTATATGCACAGGAAATTTCATGTCGATTCGACAAATATTCTCAAAGTTACGCGCACATTTGCAAACACACCCGGGAGTGCTTGAAAGTGTTTTTGAAACTTAGAACGCGTTTTTCTCAAAACTATGTTTTCAAAGTCGGTGAGCAAGATTTTTCGGAAACCGCTGAACCGATCAGTCACAAATTTCTACACATGCTTTATGAATAGGTACATTTTTCAGTCCTCGATCGAAGGTTTTTTATAGCCGGTAAATATTTTTCATTTTATAAGCAAATTGAGGTGAAAATTTTTATGGAAAATCGAAATTTTTTTTTTCCAACCCGCCGTTTTGTTAAAAATTAATATTTTTCTTATTCCTTCGATCAAAGACCAGATAATACCTCGCATTAAGTAAATAGTTTTTGTTTTCTTATTTTACACGATCCGGTCAACAGATATCTTCATCACCGCAAGACGCCTTTTTAGATGTGCTCCCGGAGATCGGCTCTATCAGCTTTAAAAATCATTATTTTCGCAAATAAAAAATATCAGAATGAAGTTAAATGTCACCCCAACGTGTTGAAAAATCCTCGAAAACTCGCTTTATTTCGGCCTCCTGCGACCAGGTTAAACCCTTCAAGACGACAGGCAATGGCAATGAATGGTCACGCTTGTTTTACGACGACTAGATTCTCCGTGGATCTTTACGCAAGGATTGTTGAACGACTTACCCTTTTCAATTGATCATTGAAGCCCTCGGGAGGCAGGAACCTGTTCCTCTCCTTCATTCTTCCTCCGCTGACGACCATCTCGACCTTTTAAATAAGCGAAGCGCGTCTCGATGCAGCACCTGTTATACTTCGGAGGACGCACTGCGCGCGTCGATGTGACATTACGCGTTTCACCTCCTACGTCACGTGCATCGAAATCGCCAAAAGTTTACGTTATAACAGGTTTACCGTAATGCTGAGCAAATTTGATCAATTGATTGAGAGCTGCGCGTACAATGGGTGCCGACCCGCACAGCGTCTGGATCGAGTAAATACCTCGAGATAATTCGAGCCCGAGGGGCTTCGGCCGTTTCTAATTAGCCGTTCTCGCGCCTCCGAGGCAATAATAAACACTCTTCCGTTGCGGTGCAAACATCCGTAGAGGTTGGATCGCGAACGGCTTTTATTGCGCGCTGCGAATCAACCCGAGTAGACGATAAATCAAGCTCCGCACTGCTTAATTCGATCGGACAATTTTTATACGAGAAAACTTTCAACGACTCCGTTGGTTGTATGATTGTCTCAGGAAAGCTCCGTGATTCCCGTGAACGAACATCCGAAACTTGAGGTATCGTAGAGAAAGGAGCCTTCCACTGTCTTTCGCATCGCGTCGAAATTGTTGACGTTGAATACGAGAATGGTAATCGCGTTAGGCTTCGAGGGCAATTGCGTAATTGAGTTGAAGAGTCGCGACGGAGGCCGGTTACGATTCAGGTCTTCCCTCTCGCAGGTCTGCAACGAAAAAAGTGCACAGGTTTTTTTATACCGTTTATTATAGATTTTCACTCACTGAAACAGGGAAAAGTATTCAAAAAGTTACATCGCGTAAGGTTTTTGCTTCAACTCGCGTTCATAGTTTCATTTAGAGTGAAGCTCTCGTTTAACTCGAAATCTAGTGTCTTATTCTTGGTTCTAAAAGTCCTGTGCAAAAGTGATATCTTACTTCCATTTAATGTGTATTAGAGTGAGATGTAAAGAATAAATACAACCAGGGAAGGAGAAAATGGAAAGCGTAAGCGTGTTCGGAGGTGTATAAAAGAGAAGACGAAAAGGTTTCGTTATAGGCGAAAAGAATAAACACGGATTGTTAAATAAATTTCGTAAAGAAATTGTTTGTTTAAATTTGTTTTTCATTATTGCTACGCTTTTTTTTTTTTATGCAAACACCTTGTATTTAGCAAGAATACTGCACGTGACGGAGGGAAATGTAAGTAATTTTTGGATTCACCACATTCGAAAACATAATATTTGCCGAAAACATTCCGTGCAGCTGAAAAAAAATATTATTTTGCAGACCTGTGCTGTAACCGTAGAACCGAAGACTCCGAGAGACGGAATCGAGGGAACCTCAATCCGACAACGAGGGTGAGCAACTCTGCGGCACTCCGCGTCTGAGGGGCGATACTTTGGATTGTTGTTCGCAGCTCTGGAAGTACGGAGGTGTCTACCCTTGGTCTACGAGGGTGGAATTCGCGCCCGCCGCACGCGACACGCACGCGCGATTAGCACCAAGGTGCTGCGCCTGTATGTAGACCCTCTCTCTAAACAACCCTCTCTCCGCACACACGTCATATCGCCTTTCCTTCAACAAGGGTGCGGATACGACGCCGCCTTGTACTTCCAGTACCATAAATTATCGATTCTCGAGAAAACGAATTATTACCTATCGGGTTAGAACATCGAATCCCGGTTAAGGAATAGGCTCCTCGATTTCTTCTGCACCCTTCCGGAAACTGAATATAACAGAGTCGAAATTTAGCGCCTAAATTTGACTCTATCGTGGGTCATATAAATCTACTTTGAAGGAAACTGAACCCAGAAATCCTACATTGATCCTTTATTTTCTAGAAATTTGAGAACGAACCGTACATGGAACCTCCAACTCCTCAAAGTTAAACGCTCTCAGTAAACGATTGAATGATATTTTGACGCCATTCAATCTACAGCTCTTCCAATGAACCAGTCACTCCTCCTTTATAGATATGTTATTACAGCGACATTCAAGTGTTGACAGTGAATAATCCAAAGGCTATTCCGACATCATTTTGACAAGTTTCAGTAACATTTGAAAATTAAGTATCGCATTTCAACTGTATTCATTCAACGTTCTTATGAAAATTTATGAACCCTACGTAGGGTTTAAAGTAGGCGCTAAATTTCGACTCAGATATGTACTCTCCTTTCCTTGAGTTTCCAAGTTTGATAAACCTGGATCCACTTGATTAGCTGTGACTTCGTTGTAACCGCTGCCAAGTTCGGTGACACAACTGCAGATGACTCAGGAGTGTGGGGCATATTTTAGTCGAGTATTCAATTCTCTCGAATAACTATGGCGTTCAAATTTCCTCGAATTCGACTTCAATCCAGGGTTAAAAAATCCATGACTCTTATTTATCCGCATGTACGTTTATTGTACCGTTGTTCAACCTGCGAGGATTTGCATTTCTCCAAGGATCCCGATGGTCCTTCAACCCGACCCGGTGACCCGAGGCCCTTGACTTATGGAGCATGGCCCTCGTGGTTCACAGGTCAAGAACTCGTGATTTCTAATCAGCCCCGTGACCCAAATGATCCGTAAGGTTCGCACTTTAGTCACAACTTGATGAAACGTTTCCTATTCGAGAATTCCTGCACACGGTGTGCCGATTTTTGAGACTCCGATGGATCCACATTAGTTCCTGCTGAATAAAACTTCCCAATCGACTTTCTCCAAGTTTAAACACGAACTACGTTGCACCGCACGCCCATCTCGGGGTCCGAACTGCGGTTTATCACGAACAGTTGTGCCGTCTGCCCTCTTTTGATCTCGGTGCCAAAATATTGTAACAGCTGATTAGCTCCTCGTACCATCCGACTGTTAACGCCAGTTTGTTTCGGTGTCGTACAGACATCTGCGGATGAATTTATCACGTCCAATTTATTATTCGTTCTTTGAAAGTTTATCCTCATTTTGGCCCGTTTAATTATGATTTCAGTGCAACACCCAACCGTCGCATACCTCGAACCTTTTGACACATGGCGTGCCGTGCATGGGGGGGATGCTTGGCGTTCCGTACCGTGAGTAATATACCCTCTTCGATGGCGTGTCGGACGTTTTTTACGCAACCACCGCCGCGTGTTTCCTCACGCACGCACGCACGAGGCACGTAGGCACGCAAGCACGTGTAAATATGGGCGTGCAGGGTATAAAGCCACGATAGATAGATAGATAGATTGATGGATGGATGGATAGGTGTGTAGATATGCAAAGTTACACTCAACCCACTTCTCCCTGACTGCTGGGTAATCATGCTTATACATACTGCATATATACACAGGAGCCTGATTGTTATAGACGGTTGTTACCGGCACACGCCTGCCATTCTCGGCATAACTAAATCGCCATGCACGACTAGTTGCTACATTTTACCCACGTTTTACGGGCGCGTGTAGGTCTCGGTGTGCTACACGGCTTGTCCTAAATCCCAACCTCAAGGATGATGTTTCACTTAATTACAAAATACAGAACGGACAACCCAGGGATGTGTTCCTAATTCGCGGGGATTCGTGATAACATCTCTGTACAATAATTCTCGGGTAGTCAAACTTGTTGCTCAATCCTTGACGAATGTTTTACCAATATTTCAATGACGCTCTTTAATTTCATCTGAAAATTACAGGCATAAGCATATGCATAAGTACAGGCATCCTTTTTAAGCCCTTGACTGTCAGTGTCAGAAACATATGGGCAGAAAAAAGTCGTACCACTTTGGTGTCATGACATATATGTAGGCATTGGAAACAAAAAACATGTTTTTACTACATCGATTTGACTGCGATTTGGTAAATCATAGTTTTTTAGGTCGCTGAATAACAGGATAAATCCACATTTTTTTTTTTTTTTTTGCAACACAAAAGTGGCACGTAAATCTCATTTTCGCCTGACTGTTAAGGGGTTAAGGACAGAGTCAGAAATTTGAATTCTTTACGCTTAAAAAATTCGTCTATACATTCGTTTCATAGATAACAGGTGTTACATCCTCGTAGACTTCCTTTCGTCACACTTTCGCGGTTTCTCTACAACAATTAACGTCCTCACATTTAACCAGAGTCGATTTCTAACTTCCAACAACCGTTAGCTGGGATAATTAGAATCCTGAATGGGCTGCCATTGTGCCTGCCGCGAACAGGTGCCTCGCCTCGAGCCAGGCGGCAAGCTACATTCGCTCCATTGTAAAATTATCGATAAAACACGAAGCCGGGTTCTAATTAATCTCGGATATTCTCGCGCCGCACCTGAGAAAATTGTTCGAATATGTACGACGGCGTTTTGATAAATATTTTTGTTATTTTCATTCGAAATCGAGGTAAGTCATGAATTAAAAGAAGCGCCGATCGGCTGCAATATAGACGTTGTAACAACGCTTTAAACTCGAGGAACGCCTGCAGGTACCGCGTGTATAAAACCTTTCATCAACAGCTTGAGTTACATAATTTTCCGAACTAAATGGTTCTATTTTCAGGCAGACTTTTCGACCCCGGAGTCACGCGAGTGTCCATCACGAGGATGCGGGAGTATTGTACCGACCGTGTTAAATTTAAATCTTCACTCGTCGCGTTGTAGGTTCACTCTGCGCACATCTGCGTATCAAGTATTTACGATAGCCCGTGTAGCAAAATAAAGCTCGCGAAGCACACGCGTGATGCGCTGGGTTCGTAGGTATGCAAGTATATTGTACCTATACTCCAACGTGCGTATATCGCCTTTCCCGAAATAGACATCTGGGATGGTTATTTTCCTTCCTCTCCTTCCTCCCCTTCCTCTTTTCTTCTCCTTTCGTCACCCCCGTCTTCATCTTTTTCTTCTTCTTCTTTTCCTTCTTCCGCAACTGCAGGTGGAGTCGAGTTTACGCAAGAGAATGCCAACGACGCGATATTGATCACTTGGAAATGTGTATACCTATGGCGAAAAACATGAAATTACGGTGATACATGTAGCTGTATGATTTTTTGAAAAAAAAAAAAACAATTCTAAATCAAAATTACATCGTTCAATACGAATTTTGAGTCTGGGTTCTAGTTGTCAAATTTTAATTTCTTCTACGTAAATAATAAATGAAAAAATTGTTTTATCAGACAAAAGTTTGCTTAAAGAAAAATTACCTATTTTCTGAAATATTTATTGTAAATAATAACCGCGCTAACTTCAATTTTGCGTTTAAATCACATTTATTCAAAAATAATAATTAATAATAAGCTAGGAATGTAAAAGAATTGATAAACAAAGTTTAAAAATGAATGTTTTTCGTACTTCTTCTATTCTTCTTCATGCGGACATTTTCGTATCAAACCCCAAACGTAATCTTCCATCGTGCTCTAATTATACTGCTCCTGATAACGTTAATAACGACAAAGTTCATCACGTCTTGGTGAAAACGTTTTCCTTTTTCTTCCGAACAGGCACCCATATTAGCTATCAACCAAAAACTCTTCAAGACTTATTTATCATCGTAAAAAAGACAGAATCAAACTTTACGAGTAATAAGTAATGATTTTGGTTATTATTCGATGTATAGAATAGAAATGTATCATCTCAATAGACACTCCACAAAAAAATATTTTTCTTTCATCGACCTGTGTCATCATTCAAAGCCACGTGTGCGTAGGATTATATTATCATCGAGATGATTTTTCACCTGTCGTACATTAATTGCATTGAATCAGATCGAATCATGGGACATTGGTTTTCTTCCCGCTTTAGCCACCCGCTGGCTATCCGCAAGGCTAGATCGGAAGTTATAGGATCGCGGTGACCCCGAGAGTTTTCCAGGGGTCGACCTTGGGGGGCGACCAAGGAGTTCCAGGGACGAAACGGGGAGAGGCGTTGTATCGAAGGAATATTAATTAGGCAGATAAATACCGGGGTGTAGGTATAATACGTTAGGTATGCCTGTAACCTATCCGTCCATGCGTTTACGTAGGTATGTCTCGTGTCTGAATACATGTACCTATATTCAAATCGCGACCGTGGCCGGAGTCGCGCACGCCTAGATGTGTTGTTTGCCAAAATATATGCAGAAGGGAGTCGTAATAATTTATAACCGGTGACAACTCCGCGTGTTGTACGCTAGTATAGTTATACATACGTAGGCTGGAAGGAAGAAAGGAGGTGAGAAAAAAAAGGGAGAAATCGCATCGCGAGTACATAAATAACGCTTGTGATACACGTTGGTGAGAAAATAGAGGTATTCTCACGGTTGTTTCATCGTTTTTTTTTTCATCATATTTTAGTCTATTTTGTCTTCTATCGAATATAGCGATCGCCACTAATAAGAAGCTAAAAATAATCGATGCTTCGATTAATCGGGTCCAAAGAAATAATCGAACACGACTCGATTGAATCGGTAAAAGGAAATCGATTAGTCGATTATTTCGTATTCTTATTTTCAAACGGTGCATATGGTACCAAAGTTTCGCAAACTTCAGCCCGTAGTCTTTTGATAATTTATAGTTTCATTTGAAATATTATTCAATTTCAGGTGAAAATATTCATTCATCTTTCACTAGTTACATGAAATAAGTGTACTTACAATTAGTATGTAAAACGATGATAATAATTGACTCTAATCACATAGCGTCGTTCATAGGAGTAAGAAAACAAAAACCGATTGTGAGAAAAAATAATCGAATCGTCGATTAGTCGAGTTTGAAAAATAATCGATTATTCTTGATCATTCTTAATCGAATATCTTCAGACAGATAATCTTAGAGTCAACAGTTCCCGGGTTTAGTCTTTTTTTTATAATAATAATAATAATAAATTCTCACGCAGCTCTGGTTATATCGCGTAGATTAACGCGATCGCTCAGAGGCCTATTACTAAATCGGAGAAAGAAGAGAAACCAAAATAAGCGTACACGAGTATGCGAGACTGTTGCTGCCAATCCCTGAGTGTTTCGATTCTCCGGATGACGATGCGTAACCTCTTCTGTGTACAGCTGTACACACATAAGTACGTCAGACGTACGTTGGAAATACACGTACGTTGTACCTACGTACAACTCGGGATGCGGGTTTAAAATTAGTTTCGGTTTATTTTCAGCCAAAAGTCGAGTAGTATACCTACACGTCCATGTGTACGTGTAAGCATACGCGCGTGTAATTTAACTGCACGTTAAGCACACGTTCTTATTCGATTCGTAAACCATACACAACAGTTGGCATTGGTTAGGATCGAGAACTGAGGTACATACGTGGGTTTCATCTGGGAATCACGGTGCGCGTTCAAATCGCCGCCCCCCGGCTCCAAGTTTATAAACATCTTTTAAGATGCGCAAATTGCGCAATCCGCGTTACACGTACCGTATGCAAGTACGAATGTTGGATAAAAATAATGTTGCCGTACATCCCATTCTCTTCTTAATATAATATACGTGTATAAGTATGTACCTATGTACGTTATACTGTGAGCCGAAAATAATAACATACGTAAATACAATTTTAGTTTGCGTTACTGTATCGTTATCATATTTATACAAATATTATATCGGTGTGTTTACGTTTATTGTTATGGGTTACTTATGAATAGTCCGCAGCCGCATTTCGTGATCGTGCGTAATTATACAACGCGAGCCTTTGCTCCGTGAAATTTTTTTTCTCTCGTTTACACACTTATCATTCACTTTTCTACACAAGTCGACAATCTCTTCCGTGCATGCTTGATCTATACTTAAGAATTGATATGGTATAATACGTTGACTGAAGACTGTTGAAGACGTTTATCCTAATGGGGTTTTGTGTGTTATATGGGATTTCGAGTTAAATGGCTACCGCCGATAAAAGAAGCTGTTTACAAAATTTTGGGATCGTACGCGCCATTTCAAAAAAATACGAAATTATCGATTAATTTTTACCGATTCAATCGAGTCACGTACGAATATTTTTTTGGACCCGATTAATCGATCACTTTTAGCTTAGTGGCCATCGCTACCAGGGGTAACAGTTTTCAAATTCTTCACACAGAGGTGATAAGAAAACACACGCCTCACAATCAGAGTCGTAACGCGTATTGGACTTCGCTTCTTTCGCCGTGCGCTCAATTTAAACCTAATTGTCATTGTAATGACCGTATCGTGCCTCGATTATCGATTAACTTGCGGCCAGTGCGTGCATTGCGAAGTTGGTATTTTCTTTGCTTTTTTTCTTATTGATTTTTATTCAAGATCGCGAGGGGAAAGGCCGCCGCGCTATTGTGTCACGAGTATGAATTATAATAGCTTGAGAGCTTACGGTGTTTGTAATGCAAATTATGCGCTTGAATAGTCGATACATGTGTGCAAAGAGACACATGCTTAGATGCAACGAGTATCAGCTGAACGATTTTGAAAGTTTATTCAATTTTTCATGTCACGGGTCGTTGGAGGCCTTTGCCCGTAAACCACGGGCCAACTGTGTCTAGGTCATCTATTATTAGGCCTCCTTCTTATATCCCCCCCCCCCTCGATATGTCACAGATGCGATCGGTTCAATTATAATGTGGAGCGGTACAACACAATCAGTACAATAATTACAACAGCAGTAACAATAAGAATGGTAGCGCATTTTGAAGATAACAGATTACTTGGGATTGGGGGTTAAAGAGAAGAACGAACCGAAGAGTGAGAAATCGAGACACGTCAGATATTTGAAATTGTAATTGTATATTTCAATTGATAACGTGCATATATTGATGAGTTTCACAGTCAACGAATTCCGTCATACCGACGAAACTTGAAGTTAATTAAGGTGCAATATCGGTTTTTGTTCCTCTTGAATTGTTTGGTATGGAAAATAGCGATACTGCGACACATTATGCATGTATGAACATCGATTAGCTAATTATACTTCAAGTGGAAAATACAATGTAGGATATTATTATTATTATTAACATTATTATTGTTTTAATTCTTTGTCTATCCATTTGGCAACAGTCAACAACAATGGAGTCAGTTAATTATTATTTATATTATAATAATAGTACTGATGGTAATAGTAATACAATATGAATTTATCTCGCATTTGGTTAAACACACCGCGACGTAAATGTTTTTCATATTTCTCCCCTTACTCTCTTATAATGTGTTACAAGCGATCATCGGACTCAACTAATCCGTATTTCAATACCCATACGTATAATGCGGGAACGTCGTGCTACCGTTCAAACTGCTCTAACACGCAAAGTTGGATGGGAAAATAGGTAAATTATCAAGTACCCAAAAATTTCCTGACACTCTTTCATGGGGTTATGATTCAATTGGTATAATTGAGGATTCTAACGACAAGAGTTTAGCATGAGTTTGTTAATTACTCAACTAGTTAACTTTTTACTGCAAGACGATTCAACACAGCTGGTAATATCAACACGTTACCTTAGGATTACTTTAAGCATACCGTTGATTTATAAAACGATGTTTTAAGCGCAGCATCCGTTTAAAATTAGTTAACTCGCGAACAAATGGCGATCTCGTAAATTGAAAGAATTAATCTCGCACGTTTCTAATTTTAACGCCCTTTCACTGATTCTGTCGAACCTCAAGTTATGGAATGTTCCCATACGATATATATGTATTTGTCTAGTTAAACGTGTACTACGTTTTCTTCCCTTTTTGCAAATGTCTCGAAATAGTAAGAAAAATCCAGGATACGATGATAAATCCGATCAATTAATCGTGCACGCCAGCAGCCTAGAAATTTCGCAGAAAATATCACTTTTTTCATCTTTCAAGCGAATTCAATTTCTGTACAGAGAAGAATCATTTTCCAAACTGACGATCGAACTTTTGAACTATTCTCAAGATGTGACTCAACCCGTTTCCATCCTCAATTTTAGTAATTCATAATTCTCTACCACCACCACTACTGCCACCAAATTTTGCTGTTTTCAAACGATACCTCAGTTAGGCTGCGGCAACGGCTCGATTTCGCGTCTCAGTATCAAACTCTTCGGATTGCTTCTGCTACTTGGGCTTCTTCGTTCCAAAATTTCTCACTGGACCCAAGAGGCCGGAACCCACATGGGTTCAGTTTCTACTCTTATAATTGCGTTTACGAGCTGCTCAAAAGCCATTGACAGGTCTGCATTGATGATAGTTTCATCGAAATGATGAGAATAGTGGTATTCTATTCGTTCACTGCGGTGAATCATTTCGTGGAACTCGTCGTCCTGAAACAGTGTCGATTAAGAGGAATAACGTGCTAAAACAAGCGAGAAAAATATCGTAGAGTTGACCGTCATTACTCATTTCCGTACCGTAAAACCCCGTGAGTTTTTCTCGTCAAATGTGGATCTTGCCCTTGCTTCGTTCCTAGTTTCTTTAAGGATCTCGAATTTAGGTGGTTTGATGAAGATAACGAACGGCTTGAGCTGCGGATTCCGCAGCATCTTGACGGCCTGGTAATGCGGACTGAGCACACAAACGTATCCGGCATTCACCAGGGATTCTACACTCTCCCTGCTTGTGCCGTAAAGATTTCCTTTATATTCTCCATACTCTACGAACTTCCCAGAGGCTATGTCTTCGGTGATCCTTTCACGCGTCACGAAGAAATACTCTTTGCCGTTCACCTCGCCAAGTCTGGGTGGTCTTGAAGTGTCTGTTTGATGGAAACAATTGTTCGAGTCATTTATTTATTTACTTATTTATTCATAATAAAGGGGAAGTCCCTTAATACACGAATGATACAAGAAAAAAAAAAGTTTTGATAGAATAATAAAATATTAACACAACAAGATAGCAGAAAAAGGAAAAAAAATACTTGTTTATATTTTAAAATTCACAAATACAATACAGGGAGGGCTATTGCAAGGATCAAACTGATAAATGTGCTTGTTACACAGTAGAGACAGTTTGTTTACGGGAGATATAAAATTGTAATTAGGGTTATCTGTAATTTCGAAAATCCGCGGACCTTCAGAAGCTGGCTTGTTTATTTCATTGATTTTCTGGCAGAGGCATGCTTGCAGAATGGTAATCAAATTTATTTTCTTCAATATACTCACAGGGGATTGGCGTCCTGTATTTTTCTGGATCAGTAGCAATGAGTCTGCGCTTCAGTTCGTTCCTGCCGACTCCAGGAGGCCCAACAAGAACGATGGGCCTGTAGGACCCGGGCCTCGGATAGAGCTTGGCGACTTCCTCGTAAGTTGGCATCTCCTCGCGGTCAAAGTCATCGTTTTCTGCCACGTCATACATGATCTTTTTAGTCTTAAGAGCTTGCAAGTTGCACTTTGTGGGCACGACGTGCGAGGAGGTCTGGGGACGAGGGCACAGGGCAGGCAAAGGCACTGGAACAGAACACAGACCTAATCGAATGTTAGGGATCTGAGGTGATTAATTGTTGTTAAGAGTAGTTCTCAATTATTTTTTTTTTTCAAATATCTTCAACGTTATTTTATCCTCTCATTATAAATTCCATCGATAGAGTTAGGAAACAAGGAAGCAGGGGATTGATTGCTGCATTTATATCTACAAACAAGCATCGTTGTAACTGGGAAATGCAAAATATATTAGTTAGCCAAAATTCATGTCCTATATAGAAACAAAACATATTTGGAAGACTTTTTCGAACGTGTCAAAGTGATCAAACAAACTCTAACAAATTCGGGCACACACATGTATGAAATACAGAATCTTTAACTTTACCAAATTGTGATGATCGAATGAAATAACACTCGGGTGAAACTATTTTGATTGTAAAACTTTTTAAGCAACACCAAAGGTACTATAATAATTCAGCAGCACGTCCTTCACATTCGACTATAATAAGGTAACGATCAATAACCTACTGCAGCTGATATTTTATATATACAAGAAGTTTTATTAGAACTAGAATAAACCAGGGGACAATGAAATTATATACATCCATACTTGAATACACTCAGTTTTATAAAACTATTACAAAGTTCTGAGTCTTTTTTTGAAATACATCTATAAATAAAAATACCTATAGATCTTCAAAATCTAAATAATCAAACTATTAATAGGACAGCAACGTGTACCACTTACTTATGTTGTCAGTTTCGTCATTCTGCTCCTTCATGTGACGCTGTAAGACGATGATTCGCTCCTGGAGGGCTCGGCTCGGTATGAGACCAGCTCGCATATTGCGATCGCCTTCACGTCGTGCTTGCCACCTTTAAATACAATGTTGTATCATAATTATTCAGTAGAGTTTTTATCAATTTTGCGAATAGAGGAGTTCGAGAAATTGCTGACATTTTTTAATTCGTGCTTTCAGGACTTAGAAATTGAAGTAATGTCCTAAAATTAGAGTTTTTTGTTTCAGCCTTTCTCGCCTGACGACGATACCAACCAATGAGAATCGTCCTGACTAACAATATGAAGTACATCTCCCTTGACAAAATCCAAGCCTGCTTCCTTGCAAGGTATGAAAGGATCATCAGCCGCGGTGTATGAGAAATGTGCCCGAACACGAACCTGCGAATGAGTATTTAAGAACTACTTCTAGGCTCAACATATACACAGTTTGAAATTAGAACAGAAATTTAAGGCGTTCCAGGCTTTCGTTTGAGAATATACCTCATTACCTTGCTTTCCCTGACGCCAGACTTGCTATCCGCTGGAATAATCACAAACGAGATGGTGCCTTTCGTATTTTTCTAAATGAGAGAAAAAGAAAACATTGCAAAAATAGAGACGTGTACTTATTAAATATCACGAAATCTTAAAAAGTGTGCTCACCAGAATTTCCAGCACATAACTCGGTGTCTTTCCTTCAACGCTGATACCATTCACCTCGCAAATCTCGTCGCCGGCGTGAATAACGCCGGATCTATCCGCTGCGCCTCCCAGCATTATCCGAACAAAGATGATCTTGCCGGTTTCTTCGCAGTTTCTTATCGTCGCCCCCTATAAAAAAATAGAATCTGATATATAGGGTTATTTTGTTAGGCGATGCCTTTAATCAAGTAAATAATATGCGATTGATCAAGCTGCACAAGTATGGTTATTTGTTTTATATTTTTCCATCCATGCATTGAATTCTATTGAATAAACAAAAAGAGAAACAGCTTTAAAATTCAAGCATTCCACTTGGAACAAGAGCCTGGCATACCAGACGGTTACTATTTCTGCTGACTGTGCAGCTTAGAGTGAAATCAGAGAACACAACTCGTCTCTCGAAGCGCAAGAATTTAACGATCGTTCAATATTATCAAAGCATTCTTTGAATTTTTCAAATTGACTGTAAAATGTTATGTTTATAAGGGTAATAAACTTGGCAGCACAACGGTTTCGAAACCGTACTGTAAAATGCACGTACTGTAAAATATTTATGCGATCAGGTTGCCAAATGGTAAAAAAAAATTGGCCAGTTTATTTTTGGTAAAACAAAACTACACGAAAAGCAAAATTTCTGAAACATTTTGATTCAGATATTTTTTTTTTTTCATTAACGAGAATAACATTTCCAAAGCACAGTGAAGAACTTACCACAAATGGTTCAACTTCAGCACCACACTTCAACGCAAGTTTGTCAATGATAAAAGATATTTGTTAATATATTTAGCTTTTCAATCACAATTGTGTTTCTCTTAGAGAGAAAGCTAATGTATAATCGTCTTCTTAGTAGAAAAGCAGTCGCAATAAATGAACCCTAACTATAATCTCGCCTCTTTATATTCTTTTGAAACTAAACGATTCCCAGCAAATCAAGTAATTGAACGTACCAAAGGCTCGTCGGATTTAACAAGCTGTACAAGTTTGACGTACTCTTCATCTTCGTCGACTTCCGCGTGTATTTCTGGCGGCCTTGGGTAGTAGTCCTTTTGAGCAACGGAGTCGTGAGCGCACAGCAAGCCCTGCAAATGGAATATTTTTGAAAATACCAAGAAACTAAAAATCCCGAGAAGGAAAGTGGACAGGTTTAACAATTTTGCACCCCTCGATCTTGAATTTATTCGCGCACGAAGCCTTGATATTTGGAAAGGAGGGTATACATGGATATTTGATTTCCGAATTGTCTACCTTACAAATGTAGTTATGACATCCTACCTGGATATGAGGCTTCTGCAATAGATGAAAGAGTTCCTTGCAATCTTCGGATACATGTGTCCTTGTCGATAGTAGATCCAAAACATCGATGTCGACATCCATGGCATTAGAGAGTACAGGAAAAAATTTGTCATCCTTTGAGTTGCTGGTTATCTTGTTGTGAACATTGACCAGCGCATTGAGCTCTTTTGATCTGAGCAGTTCGCTCAGAAAGCCAAATTCTTCGTCGGTGCAGCTTGGCAGTTCCGCCTTGTTCTTTTCCAAGGAGGCGAGGAGCTTTGATAACGCTGGAAGTACAGGGATTGGAATAAAACCAATTATACAAGATAGGAATAAAAGAATATACACGGACAAAAGAAGCGTGAAACCGTGACTGTAGTACGACACGTTAACCAAAGCAGTGTACCTAATCAGTCAAACGCACCTGCATCCCGGTTAACGTTTTCCATGACAGCTGTCGTAACTCGTGGCTTCCCCTTCCGTGAGTCAGACGCCGGCTCGTCATTCGCAAGAAACTCTGAAGCTGAACGCTGCAGGCTAACAATAAAAGGGGTATTTTAACGTTTGAGTGACAAAAGAAGATCGCCGATGTTGCCACTTATTGTTAGGGGATGAATTTATCGGCTCGGAGCCGCAACGGACGCGTGATCCTGCTTTGTTTACTTTTATTCGTGAATGCGTAAACATGCGTGACAATCACCGCTGTGTCGCACCGAAAATACGCACGCGACTAGCAATCACTGTTATTCAAGCGTACGACGGGTGGACGGAGGAGGGGAGAGGAGGGCGGAGAGATTATTGGCTCGTGTAAGGTAGGTAACCGAATTAGATTGAGTTCAACTCTCTCAGCGCTCGGAGTAGCGGCGACCACCTCGAAGGTACTGCGATCGCGAATTGCATCGCGGTATTGATCGCTAGCTGTCTGTCCCACCTCCAAAGAATCGCGCCGCTTCGCTCGAAGCTATAGGTTCATTATTCGAAAGGACAGCTCTCGCTCTTATGTCAGGCAGAAGCTAACTATCAGCGATACTAACGTCGAACGCTCGTTACGTAATTAATGTACGTTTGAAAATTGGCCGAGGTGTGCCTAGAGTCTGGTTCTAGCCGCAGTACATAACTCGTAACTGGGGCAGTTGGTGAATGGAGGGTCAATGCTACGAGTATAAACAGAACGGTCGACGTACTCAGTACATAGTAGATGATTTTCCCGATCGAACCGACATTTCGACAGGTGCAAGCTATGCTGGACCACCGGCTTTCAACACCGCGTTGTTACGGGGCACCAGCGGGAAGTAAACCAGGCAAGACTGCCGAACGAATCGTACTGCAGACTGGCACTAGACCGAGCCAAGGCCAGGTGGAAATTCGGGGATGGGGGGTGCCGACGTCGCGTACAACGCGGCGCACTCGTCGCTGAGCATTTGACGTTGTTTTTGGTAAAGTAACGAGATTCCTGCTATTCAAGGCTGTTTACCGCCATTTCATATCAGTTCCGTGGGTTTCCTCGTGAGAACGAAGAAGATCCGAGTGTAATCAACCGTTGAAGTCGTCTCGGCTAGCCGACTATTTGAAATCCCAGCGGTACGCAATGGGGATCACGTGTCCGAGAGATCGATGCGAGGTTGTTGAAAATGCCGCGTCGCTGTTTAGTTCCGGATTCGTCCGCATCGTCAGGCTGGCTAACGAAACGTGCGATGGTGGGACGGCAGCACTGGTTCGTATGTGTACAATTGTACATGCAGTTGTCTACATCAGCGACGCAAAGGGCAAACTGATCGCGATTCGCGGTTGTTCTCTCGCGTGAAATTGCATTTGTTGTATATCGATCTGTGATTGCGTGGTGTTTTCGTTCACTTGTGAGATGACGAGAGAGTGTCGTGTGGTGAGTTAATCCGGCGAGTTAAACGTCCAGGAGGATCTAAGGGTGCGAAGATCGTTTCGTGGTGAGCGCAGTTCGCCGGTAAGTTGAAAAATCCTGGATAATTTTTCAAATAACGTATACTCGATGTCGCGATCTAATCTCCGTGTCGCTATAATATCGCGGTGGTCAATACAACCTGCATCCATCCAACCCGCCCACGCAGAGACGACGACCAAACAAATTTGACATGGCGTTGACACGGCCCGCGACAATGTTGTTTATTTTTCTCTCGCCCCTCTCCCTTCTTCGCCGTGAAAAGCAAAGAAAAGAAAACGCGAAATTTCCGTCCTCGAGCACGCCCACGTCCGCTTCTCGGTTTATTTCATTATTATACGGCAGTCTCTCTTTCTCTCGCTCTCTCTCTTTTTCTTTCTCGCTTTCTCTCTTCTCTCCTCCGACATGCTGCCTGCCTCCTCGGCGTCGTTCTGTTCTGACCCGGCGCTACTAGATGTAAAATCACGCCTCCCTCCCCATCCGAATCCACAAGTGGTTGTCGCGTGCGAACCTCTCGCCCCCCGCCCTCCGACCCCCCTTGTAATGTTATCGCGCCGCGTCGAGCCGATTGACACTGCTGAGATTTCTTTCCGCCTCTTTATTTGTTTGTTATTTGTCCTTTCGTTATTTGAACGCTTGTTCATTTCTTTATTTCTCATTGCAGAATTATCGCCAGAAAAATCTAGGAAGAATTCGGTTTCTTCACGGCTTGGCCCTTTCGTCGTTTTGGTGAGTTGAAAACCCCCTACCTATTATATTACCCGCTACCGTTATTCATATTCTTGTCTGTCAATGTCAGTTTATAGGTATGTTTATTTATTTATCGGTTCTGGCTTCGTCCACGCTCTGTTTCAGCTGATCGGTTTTTTTTCCAATTTTTGTTTATTATCAACTGAAAACGACGCCGTTATCCGTCACCGTGCAACCCTTCTAGATATCTCTGTAACAATATAAATAAACAAACGAATTAAGGATGCCGACTTATCGTTCGAGCCTGTCGCATATCCGCGCCCTTTCTTACCGGCTATTCTTAACTCTCGTCGTCCCTCACAGATGTCGCGATCTCCTGGTTTCTTTCGAACTACAACCACAGGCCGTTTGAACGCGAAATTCGTCAAGTGAGAGATAAAACGTCGAATCAACCGTGTAGTTCTCAGTTTCTTTGTCGAGGAAGTTTAAAAAATTAGATGCAATTCATTCGAATCGCAATTCTTCATCGTACTGACGAAGTTTTCAAACTTTGTTGTTTACATCAAGGGACCGGTTGAAGTGAGTCGATTTTGACGGTAATCACATCGATCGCCTTTCTTAGCTGATGATTGGTTTTTGATTCCTGATGCAGATATTATCCGACTTCCGATGACCAAGCGATTCATACTATTCACCAAAACGACTAGAATACATACAATTCACGAAAATACCTTTTTTTTCCGTATGTTTACTTATAACAATTATAAACAATTATGGATTCACAAAAAATCTCAATCATTCCAAATTTCGAGTATTTTTGTTACCTGAAAATGTAAAAAAATTCAGGATTTTGCGTGGAATATCAAAGAAAATGATAAAAATAATCACAAAAAACAAAGAGTGCCACTGCAGTGGCTTCTGCGACCGAAAGGGTTAACAGAAGTGCAGATAAGGTTGTAAATCGAGCTCCTTGGCAGGGTGCAAGGCAGGGGTCAAAGGTCGTCTCGGTAGGCGCGAAACATTAGCAAGGCGATCGGAGTGGTTGACGCGCGGAGCGTTTAAAAACAGAAACATCAGACCGCGGGCGTGGCGGCGCCTCGACTGGCTAACTTTTGAATTTACTGCCCGGACGTATTGGCTACGAAGGGAGTGAAATTAAGGCTAGTAAAACATTTCCTCCGCGGCTTTTCGCTCTTGTACCTACATTCAGACACTACGTACAATACAAGTCGCCCAGCTCTGCAGGCATGTATATGCAACACACCCTCCTCTAACTGCCTCCGCCGCTGCCCCATGGCACGGATATTACAATTTCGCTCGATACTTTTTACTCCGTGTCAATTAATGCCTCCTGCCGCGTATATTATTCACGCGCACCCTGCCTCTCTCTCTCTTTCTCTTTTTCCCTTTTTCTCTCTCTCTCCCTCCTCTCCTTGGCTTTACTTGGTTCGGTTCACCCCTCACGGCGTGGGCGGCGGTGTGCGTCCTCCTCCACACCCAACATCCACCACACCGCCCCTGTTTAGTCCTGTCTTCTTGCCCCCTTAACTCTCTCTCTCTCTCTCTCTTTTCCCGTTCCGATCCACGAGTGGCTCTCTAGCCTCTTGATCGTTCAAAGTCGTCGTTCTCGACGCTCCTCCAAATCCTCTAACATCGCGTTGTATTGTAAATATCATGATGATTTCTTCCAAATCGGGCTAGAGAGTATAGACTAAAGATATCGAAGTACAGAAAGGCTATAATATCAAATTTTTTAAGAATAGATCAAATTTGCATTGTGTTGAAATAAATGTGTAAAATGTCAAAAGTATCGAGGAGTACAGGAATAGAATCATAAAATAATGTAAAAAATTTCCAATTCGTCGAGGTAGGTTAGTTTTGACTATTACCTTTGTTAGTGACAACGTTTTGGAGAAAAAAAATTTTTCGTTACCCAATTTTCTATATATTTAGATGAACGATAGAAACAATTTTTAAAATTTAATTTTAATTGAATCATGTTAATCACAATATTTATTTTGGATTACGCGACATGTTTAGGTTATGAACAACGTTACATCGGTTATTTGGAAAAATTAATAAAAGATTAATACAAGGAAGGTAAACTTATTGGATAATGAGAAAGCGATTACCTATAAAATTTTGACATCCTACAGGCTTATGTATCTTCTCAGACACCATTTCGGAGGAATTGAGTTAATCAGTTAACGTTCCATGTCTTCACCTTTCTATACATCGTCTATTTGTACTTCGGCTTTCCATCTCTTCAATTTTCCATAGCCCGAGGACTCTTCGCATTTCGATTACTTCAACGAATTAGATTTTCGCATGTTTGAAAACTTCACCCTCGCCAATTTTTCGCCTTTCAATTTAATACCAAGCCATTCTATATAATCATTCATCTAACAGAGTTGACGAATATGATAAATAATATTGAAACTGCACCAATCCTCGTAATAATATCATCCTCAAATCGTTGTCGCAGACTAGATATACGAGGTGTACCTGCATACGCACGATCAAATGCGCCGGGTAAAGAGAAAAGGAGTAACCAACCTCTATAGCAGAGGAGGCTCAGTTTATGTACACTTTTACACGTATAATAACAGGGCTCAGTTGGTATACGTATACAGTATGCAGTCACACAGTTACGTGCGTGCAATTTACGCCTAGGTGCATATGCATAGTGCATAACGCACGTTTGGTGCAGGTTAGGTTATTATACCCCTTGAATGTTTAATGTGTTTGCCTTCTCTTCGTTTTCGCTTGCTTCTGCCGCTTCTGCTCCCGCTTCTGCACCGGCGTGCTTTATATTTTACTAAGTAAATTACTCATGTTTTGTAGTTTTTTTTTTTTTTTTTGGTTTTTTTTTTTTTTCAATCTTGCTTATTTTTTCACGTCACGTTCTGTTATTACCCGGGCGGTATAATCGATACGCGACCCTCTCGAGCAACAAATGTAATACGAAGCTTATACCGTAACACGTTGGCTATATCCCTGCTGTTGCATAATATGTAGGTAAACCTTCGACTGTGTAAGAGAAATCGAGTTTATGCTGTCCAAGTTTCAGCTCTTGATATTAATATTTAGACGTGTCTAATCGCGGTTTTCTATTTCCCATTCAAATAACACGGGAAAATTTGTTTTTATTTTCTAAACTTTGGAATTTTATATAACTCTTCAAAGCGTTATTAGTCTACCGATAAAACCGTAACGTACTTTTTTAGAGAATCGAACGCTCTAAAAAAAAAGATCTTTTATGATTTTACGATAAATCCACTCTTTCAAAAGTTATTTAAGGTCAAAGGTCAACAAAAGATCTAAAACAACTTTTGAAAGTCCAGCGGTATACAGCTGAAATAAATTTCAGGATTTTTGTTAAATCGCGACCAAGTTTGAGAAGTGAAATAATTTCCGAAGTCAAAGTTAGTACTTTACTTCGCAAATTTTAGACTGTCTAAAATTTGGTGAAAAAATTAATAAACAAAAAGCACTCGTATTTTGTCGAGGACAACTTATCGAGAGTCATTCTGAAATGAATTAAAAATTGCGCAATAATGAATTTATCCCTGATGTTTCGTAGCTAACTTCAGTATCTTAACAATTTTGCGATCATACGATGATTGGCTCAACGATCGTGTCGAAACGTAATCCAATTTTTTTTCTTCGTTGGGTGATTTTGCGTTTCGATCGTCTTCAGTTGTACGTTGTAGTTGTTACGTAAACTGTAGATATTTATACAATTTTTTTTATGTTTTTTTTTTTTTCTGCCTCTCTCCGTTTTCATCATCGAGCTTATAATCCGGTGATAATTCATCGGCGATTCGCCGATGGTGAAGAAAGGCGGGAAGGGGGGAGATGATAAACAGTTTTTACTGTTTTGACAAACGGAGAACGGCGGTAAAGATATTGTAACCTATATTATGTAGAAAAAGCGGCGCGGTATTTCGGTTGGAATGCGAATGCGAGCTTTGTGTGTTATATTTATTTATTCTTCTCTCTTATAATACCTATAATTCTATTATAGGTAGGAGCTGCACACATTGCATCTTATGCCTATTATATTATATTTTTCCTTCGTACTTGCACAGTTAAGCTGCTCTTTATATCTATAAGAGAGGTAAGAAGAGAGGTTTACTGTAATCTGAAAACCGTTGTATCAGTGACATAATTTTAAAACAGACGTCGACGTAACTGGTGCACATTTCTTTTCAAGAATCTTAAAATTGGTTGATTATTAATAGTCTATATTGTTTCGTTTTCACAGACCATATGTAGAGATTTCGTTTCTGGTTTTGAGATTTTGTTCAGAGATCTTCGGATTCTCTTTAGATTCAAACCTAAACGATAATATTTATTAATGAAAAAACAAATTTTCTTTCTTTGAACAGAATTTAATTTCTTTAGATCTGAACAAGGATCTTTACGGTTGGCAACACCGGTATACGTACACTGTTAAAAATTTCTGTATAAAATTTCCTACACTGTATTGGAAGTTTTATTCGTAAACGGAACAGTGAATTCACCATACATTTGCCGTTTATTTAATTTTAAACAAATTGAAATTACTTGTTTTTTTTTTTTTTTTTGTGTTTTTCCTACAAATTTTATCGAAGTCAAAAATTTTTATCGTAAATTTCAAACAAATACGTAATAATTTACATCGCTGCATCGAATTTGTAAATTTGCAACCTGATTTCGTAAATTTAAACCGTCTTCTACGGTAAATGTGTAGTAAATTAACAATCATTTTTAACACAGTTTAGGACCTGCGTATTCCATGCTTGCAGCGTATAACGGGTGTATTACAGACATTACTCATAAGGGATATGCTAGTCGAATGATTTTGATTGGCTTGCTGCAGATGGATAGATAGAGAAAGAGAGATAGACAGATGGATAGATGTATACATGTAGAGAGATAGAGATGGAGGTGAGGCTTCGCACGAGGGCTGAAACACGTCGGTGGTGTCAGATGAACGTATAAATATTAATATAATGCCACTGATTGCGCCTGATTGTACAAATATGAGGGTGTATTGTACAGTGTAGTGGAGTATCGGCCTGTATTTCACGTATAATACTGTAGCGCATGACGCGAATATGCATCGGATATCTCTTGAACATCCGTATTACGATGTACAAAGGTGGGTGGAATTTGACGCATATAAAGCTGACACAACCACTTGGGTATCAACCAGTCGAAGTATACCTGTGCAGGTATTTAGCGCTTTTTTTTTGTTGCTAATTAGTTGACGTAACGTCGATTTTTTTGCTCCAGCCGTTCGCGAGCAAACAGTCACGATGAATAGGTAAGGATAAAGCCGGAGGAAATATCCGATAAGCATGCTGTATTTTGCTGCTTATTAATTGTTGTTCAATTATGCTAATTAGGACGGCGAGATGTCATCGCAAAAAATCTTCCCAAGTGCCTTGAATAATCATACGGAGCATGACGCCGAAATTCCATTTCAATATCAAGCTTCGACGTAGATTCTTGTGACAAAAAGAATCCGCCGAATTTGTTGCTCCAACCTCTGCGACAAAACACCACCCCGCTTGGTACAGATCCTCGGAAATAGGGATTGCGATGATATTAGGTAGTCCTGATTAGCGGAAAATTTAGTCAATGGCAATTGATAAGCGACAAAATATACCGTGCTTGTAAAAATATTTTGTCCACGCGTTTTTGCGCTCATTCTAGCTTGATCTGTACCTAGCGGAGTGGAGCAACAAAATCGGGATTACGGCGACTGATTAGCTACGAACGAGCACTAAATACCTTTACAAGTTTCGATTAGTTGTGCCCAAGTGGTTGTGTCAGCTTTACACATATTAGAATTTAACACGTTCAGTTCTCGTCTCGTTCCCTCTCACTCTCTCACTTATTCTCGCAAATGCGCACTTTGTTGCATTCCGACGAAGTCACTTTTACGGACCTTCGTTAGCATCGACTAAAAGAAAAAAAAATAAAAAAAACGGGAACCTAGGAAAGTTTGTACCGCTGAACATTTGACAAAAAGTAGTATCCGAACGATACACGATTTTTAACTGAAACCTAAATCAAAACAATAATCGAATATTCGGTTCCTTCTCTTTTAGTTTCGGCCAAAACCGTAAACGAAATCAAAGCTTGTCTAGTTGAGTTAAAATTTAACTAAATTCTTTATTATACCCTGAAATCTAGTGTTTTACCTAGATTTGTAACAGATTATTCGATTACATTAAATAAAAGACTTCTATTTGTTACGAAATAAATTTATTTGTAGAATGCAATGTAGGTACAAAATTAATTTCGAACATAACCGAAATCGAAACTAAAACTTGGGTCGGTCTTTAGAAGAAAAAAAACACACACGCGCGCAGAAACAGAGGAACATTTAAGTGAACTATCGAATTTCCAAGGTATAATCTCATATATTTTTGGCATTTTGCAATTTATATATATATATATATAGGTGCGTATACGTATCCAGAAATATCAGCTTCTATGACGAGGATGAAGTTAGTAACGTTACCGTAACGATGCACGTTTAGAAAAAAAAAAAAAAAAACTGCCAATTCGCATCTTTACGACTTTCCAAAATTTAGCAAACCATCATAAACAAAATACGTACACTAATTGTGAAAAGTGATCTTAAAATTGCCCGATGCCTTAAAAATTTGATCTCCCGACTTGGGTATTCGTTGCGTTAACGGTTACCGACTTTAACCGCCTCCTCATCCTCCGTACGCTCATCAGCCGGATGAACGATCACGGGGACCCAACAAGGCATAAAACCGACGTATAAATTGAATTCGATGAAACTAACCAACTAACCAACCGCATATTATATACCGTGAATGCATCCACACTCGGTTGTACGCGTAGCATAAACCGCGAGACGTGACGATGCCGATGTGAAACGAGGCGTGTGCCGATTTATTGGAAACGCGCGCTCCTTATCAAACGGAATATTTTTCACCCCTCCGCAAAGGGGACCCCATAGGGATTCGGCAAACCCTGCGGGACTCGCTCTCCTCTCTCTCTCTCTCTCTCGTCGATGGCTGTTCGACAGATGCACGGGAGGCGAGTAGTGCCCTCGAGGAAATTGGGGGCTCTTCTATCATCCCCGGGTGTGCCTGAAGCAGCCCCCCCGCGATGTTTAAATTTGAATTTCCTATTGGTTATTAGATCGGGGATAGATATTGTAATCACGTTTTTAACCGGCTCCCTTTATATCATCTCATCTCTGATGCACTCGCTCCTCTCTTCTCTTCTCTTCTCTTATATTCGTGTCTCCTGCACCCCGTCGCGAATTATATATATATATGTATATATATATTATACATACTCACGTATAATGCATTTCATTTCCGTCATTATCAAGCATTGCGAACTTATTATAATAATTAATAGGTCCAGAGGCTTTTCCTATACTACAGAGTGCCACTAGAGTCATCCTCATTTAGGGTGTTGACGAATTTTTCAAGTCCCACCCCCAAAATCAACTTCCAATATTTCAAAAACAATTGCCTGATGTTATCAGATTTTTACCTCAACTCTTAATCAGTCCGCTTTGTGATCGAAGTTATACACATCATCGTACCAACTAATCTACACGAATTGGAATTCCTCTAGATGATAAAAAAAAGTCAGATTTCGAGGGACGGTCCCATAATGAACATACACGATGGATCTTTTTTCTTTTTTTCTTTTCGTTACACCGATTTTGAACAACACGACGTGTTCGGACAGTTATTTTTTTCATTATCATTTCTCTTTCAATCATATTTTAATTCATTATACGTCATAATCATCATCGGGCACCAATGACGTTGGTGTAACAGATGCGTAAATTATATTTTATTATTGCCATTATTGTTATTACGTGAGAATAAATTTCTACGATCAAATAGCGTTACATCGTGTATAAACGGCACGTTCGCATTCGGCATTTAGACAAATATATAGCAATTTATACAAGAATTAGGAATAAATCGCTGCAGATGTCTTTTTATAATCGTAAAGAATAATTAATCTTATACATATACCCGAGGATTTATGACGGTAATTTTCTACATCGTACATACGTAGGTTCTTACATGTACATATATTACATACATGCACGCACGTACGGTTTACCAAAAATCTTTACGTATATATTATAAACTCGAGAGTTCAAGACAAATGTATCAAAATTTATAGTTATTTCGCTGGAAAAAAAGTATTTATATTTGACATTGATTTGACACTGACAAATACACCGTATTAATTATCTAATGTCATCTTTTTATATATGTATGTATACGTATGTAAGTAGGTAGCTATTTAAACGTCGAGAGAAGTATTTCTCAATAATTTAGTCTTATATTTGACGTGAGCAGAAAAAGAAAAAAAACCCAAAAATTGCTCATTATAAACACTTGCCAAGTATATTCAACGTCGAATTGAAGAGAGTTAATTTATGTACATGATATTTATATACGTAATATGAAATTAATTCACGCAACTCGTGGTGTAGATCGTGTCGTATATATTCCTTCGAAATAATTTTATAAAATCAATCGGTACGTGTTCGATAGTTCGGATCCATTTGAAAATTAATTAATGACATTTGTACAACTGTTTGTGTTTCAATTGTATGTAAAAGTAGCGGAGATATTTTTCTACGTTTTAAATATAAGATTAACAAACTTCCTCATCCAACATCGAACTTCCCGTTCTCCCACTGCAGATTCTAAGTTTATAGAGAGAGAGAAAAAAAAAGAATTATATCCATTTCGAATTTTGAACTACAAATTCAGGTTCGCGATTAACGATTTTAATACCACTTTACGTGAAAATATGACGTGTTGTTTTTATTTTCAACCAGTATAATGGATCCGTCGTTACAAATTTTGGTAGTCTGATTTTGGGTTCGTTATCGGTGATTCAGAAAACTTCCTCCTACCAATTTCTATCAAAATCGGAACGTTGTTAGATCTTTTTCCACCATATTGGATCACCATTTCGGATTTCGCAATCCGATTTCAGATTCGTCATCAGCCACCCAACAAACCCAAGAGTACCAATTTTCATCAAAATCCAAATGTTTTGTAATTTTTTTTTCATCAGTTTTTATCGAATACGCGAAATTGAATTTTTGTAAATCTGACCTTAGATTCGTGATCAGCGAGCCAAAAAATCTCACCGTATCAATTTTCATTCAAATCTATCGATCCGTTCCCAAGATATCATGTTTATTTTATGTTTTGGAATTTTTTTATTTAAACAATTGGAAAAGCACCGTTCCGATCAAAGTCAAAATCTAATCAGTTCCAATTCTGGAGAAGCCGCGTCGATTGAGACGAAAATCATTGAAATGATCGGAAGTGATTTTCTGAACTTAAAAACGTTGAGATTTAGCAAAAACTCAACATTTCACTTTCAGAGCGAATGCGATAACTTCTTTTTATCGCTGAACGCAACGAAACGGGAAGTTGAAAATCAAATCGTGCCTTCTATGTCTGATATATGTTTAACTGTTTTTTTTTTTTGTTTTTTGTTTCTCTTCGTATACTTTATACCCGCAGAACGATTACGATCGAACAGCGACGTTCTTTGGCAGGATTTCGATGCGTGTATTACATTATGCAGAGCCGCCCGGCAGCCCGGCTGTCCGTATAGAATCGTCGGGTTGTAATCACTTTTTGCGAAACGGAAATAAAAGTTTGATTGGAGGGGTATGTAGCCCCGGGGCCCGGGGAAATCTAAACGGCAATCATGCATCGGGGCCGCCGAGTAGCAGCAGCGGCTGCCTGCCTCGCCCCCTGCAAACATATATATATATATGTATGTATGTAACACACACGCGTGTAATATACGTGTAATACAATACAGGCGAGTATCCACGTGTGCCGTAGGAATTGTAGGTACCCACCTTCTTGTTAACAACGCGGAATATCGAATACATTCGTCCCTTTCCCTATATTATACATTTATATACATGTTGTATATATATTATATATATATATATATTATTGTATTATATATATCTGTGTGTGTGCGTGCGTGAGGTTCGGAGGGTAGTAAGGATAATCGCAGGATTTACCTATCAGATGCTGTAGGGAGAAGAAGAGCGAGCGGTGTGATGGTATCACTGATCCTCGTGACCCGAGCCATCTAATTCCATCCTAATCTAGAATACGGTAAAACAACCTCCGGAGTTTAGCGAGCTCTTCAGTCTCGTTTAGAGAATTGTTATTAATTGAAAGTAGGAGGTATTTCTCTCTCTCTCTCCCTTTGGGGAGGTTTTTTCATTTTGCATTGTATAATGTTGGGAGATTGGAGCGGGATTGAAATTATAGGAATTTGAAAAGTTCCGAAAACGCTGAATTCCGAATTATTTGGCGACGGAACTTGAAGTTAAGAAATCGAACTTTGACGAAACAGCAAAGTTTCGAATGGTTCGGTGATGAGAAAATTTAAAAATCCGAAACATCGAAATTCTGAATGAAATTTCACGACTTTGATCTTTCTTTGTTTTGGATTTTCGGTATTTTTACGTTCGAAATTCCGGTGATTCTGATTTACGGTTTTTCAGATTTTTTACCACCCGATCCCGGAACTTCAACACCGTATCTGTATAAAACATACAATATTTTCTCGATATTTCATTTATTGACTTACTGACAAGTTTATTTTGGTTTTTTTTTTGATAAGAAAAATACGAAACGCGTTTCATTACAGCAGCGGCAAAACTTGGGTTCGGAGGTTGGTTCGTTCTTTCTGCATTCGATCAGAAACGCCCCTCATCGTATATACGCATGTATGTAATACGTGTATATATATTTATCATACGGAGGTATAATATCGTTGTGCAGAATCGGGCTAACATTGGTTGGGATGGTTGGGGTTGAAAGGAGGGGATCGTTACGTTTCGAACGAGATCGCGTGTCCGTTGCGAATCTTACGCCATTTTGCGGTGATTCCTCCTTTTCTCTTTTGCTTGCTCGGTTGGTGTATTTTCTTCTTCTTTTTCTCATTTTAGTACTTACATGCCCGTTTTTTCTTTCCAATTTTTTTTTTTTCTTATTTTCTCTCATATCTTCTCTTTCTATTTCCCCTCTTCCTTACAATTCTTCATCGATATTTTTTACCCGCCCACTTGTGCACGGCAAGCGAGCAAGCAAGCACCATACTGCTTTTGCTTTTGCTTCTGCTTCTGCTTCTGCTGCTGGTGGTGGTGGTGCTGGTGAAGCAGGATTCGAAGCAAGCTCGAAAACAGCAGAAAGGCTAGCCTGCGATTACACCGCGCACACTGCACTGGCTTATAAATATGCAAATAACCGACGACGCGGGTTTTGCAGTGGAGGAGGAGGAGGAAAAGAGTGCGGGGCGGTTGGAAGAATTGAGTGTATTACGGTAATAATTATTGATTAGCTATTCGTGCTGCTGCTTCTATCTTGAGCTCATGCTGATGTTTCTTCGTCTTTTTCTTCTTATTATTATTATTATTCTACTTCTTTTTCCTTCGCAGTCTTGTATATATGTATATTTAGGCGTGCCAAAAGAAATTTCATTTTTTTTTTTTCTCAAACTCGCATCAAAATTTCGGTGGAGCATCTCGAATAGAATATCTCAGTCAAATATGAGCTCTCAATATTGATATTTAGAGGTGCCTAATTTTTTTTTTTCCATCTTTCATTTAATTGACATGTGTAGAAAAATTGGGTAATTTATAAACTGTCTCAATATAGAATCTTGTAGGAAATTTCACGCTCTATGTAAAAAAGTACAGAGACGGAATTTTCCATGACTTTAACCGGTCAATAGATATTCAAGATGATTTAATGATTGTAGGCGAATGTGTATCGTAAACTTGGCTTACCTTATTTTTCGAAAATCGAATTCTTATTTCGAATTCTAGGTTCCATTCGAATAGTTCTAGACTTATTTTAGATGCTTGAAAAATAGTTTTGTCGATTTTGGTAGTGAAAATGGAACTTAACACTCGTGGGCCAACTTCAGAAAACCGACGCAATTTTTTTCGATTTTTGGCAGGTTTTGAAAATTCGAAAGAATGAACAAACAAAATATCCGGAAATCCAGATACTACTCCTAACTTCCTCAATTTTCATCGGATTACGAAATTTTGTTAGAATCGTCGACAGAACTCAGAGACGTATACCCAAAACTTCCGTCAGAACTGCCGGATCTCGAGTTGACAAAAAAGAATTTCTGAAATTAGAGAATGATTGCTGAAAATCTCTCGTAACTTTGTCAATTTCGATCGGAGGGCAACATTTAATGAGGATTTTTGGAAAATGAGAGGTCAAGTTCACAGAGGTCCGTAAGATTCGTTGAATCCTGTATCGCGGTGTCTTATTGATCCGCAACGATTACACGAAATTATCCATCGAGTCTGGCTTTTGCAAGAGAAGAGATTATACCTAACTCTATAACTTGGCAAATTTTTTTTCTCTCCTTTAGGTACTTGATTTTTTTCACATCGGCCTTACCGTTTCAAATTCAAAACAACAACAGCAACAGCATCGGCATCAGCAGCGAAGAAACGCGGTGCTAATGCGCTGTTTGCGAGATGCTCGTGATGGTAAAATCGGTGGATAATTCTGGGTTTTCGTTCCCGCGATCCCAGAGATCCTCGAACGATCCGCGAGACGTATTCGAAGAGAGACGATCGCTACCAGTCTTTACACTACCTTTATACTTTATTATTCGTTCCTATACCATTTTGATCGGTTGGCCAGCCCCGCTGAATAACTACTCCCCTTGTATTATCTCTATCTCTCTCTCTATCTCTGCATGGTATGGGCATATAATACCACGCGGTAGAACCGTTATTATATATGCTCAACCTCGATATCTGATCACGCTGCAGAGATACATTTGATGAGATGCAGGAAATTCAACACGCGCTGGCAAATGGAAAGTAAAGGGTGCCCGCCATTTTCCACCCTCCACCGTCATTCTTCCTGTTTCTCACTTTGCGCATCGTACAACAATTCGTATTCAACGAATGTTCGTTCGTAGATTTTGCTGGTTTAGGTTTGCGGGAACTTTTAGGGTTCCTTACCTGGAAAGGAAAAAACGGAACCTTTATCAGGATCGTTTCGTTGTCCGTCTCCTTTTTCTCAGGAACGAGTAGATGTATCGAGTTGAAATTAATATCAAGTACCGAGGTCCACGTTCCCTTGGAGGTGTAAAAAATTCAAGCTTATAAATCAACGCGATCGAAAGATACGCCCATTTGTGTCACGATTTTTACACTCGCAAAGTCGCTCGTCGAAATCTGTAGGGAACTTCTCGTTGACCTGGAAGCATGAAATTTGGAGATGAGCAAGTTCTCGTAGCACAAGCGAAGGAAAAAGTTCGAAAATAGTTAATTTATAGCTATATCAAATAAAAAAAAAAAAAAACATCAAGTTTGTATGGAACCCTCAGGACGTGAATCCTACTCGCATTTGTCCGGCTTTTTAAAACATTAGACGTATGTTTAAGTCTTTTTGCTGTCTTGGATTTCAAAAATGTATCAATTTTAATCAAACAATTATCTCTCCTATACAAAAATCTTATCCTTCTTCCCCTCTTCTAATGTTTCACTCATAAATCACTCATATACAATTATATCTGCATTTATATAGCTGCACTGAATCGCTGTATAACAACGTGTATAAATTCGCTCGCGAAGTTTCAAAGATAAGGTTATTATTATTTCATCGTAGAGCAGTATTATCGCCGCCCAATGTTTTGGCATCGGTTTACATACGTTTCATGCATGCACACACATGGACATATGTATTATACATGTTGTACGCTTCTGCATACGTGCGTAATTATATCCATTGCGCCGTTTAGTGGTTGTTATAACGATAGGCGTGATCGACCCACCTGCCTGTCTACCTGCGGGGATTTATGATTTATGTAATATTGTTATTTGATTTTTTAATCGGTGCAGGTCCGCGTATACTGCAGCCTGCAGGCCGGCGTATGAAACATTATAAGTTATAACTTTGCGCCCGCACTCTCGATCGGACGTAAAAAACACGCGTTTGTCTGCGGTCTCGAATCTACGAATTACCGCGGAAAGAAGATTTGCGAATCGTACACTGAGAAACATTTCATTTGTTACGGTAACTAAAGAAAATTTAGTAAAACAGGCATCGTTAAAAAAACTGTTTGAATATTGTTCGGATTACGAATAGAGAATAAGAAGCGCGACGACGAGAGAACGTTTTGCGTTTTATGTTTAGAGAAAATTTATACGAGGTTGAAGTTAGTAACGTCGTCGTAAAGAAACGTTGATAGAAAAAAATCATTATTTTCGTACTGTTACGATGACTTTTTTCAAGGAACTAGGATTGAAAAATATATGTATATCTTGCTTTATTATGATTCAATGAATTTCAAACAGTTCGAAAATTGCGAAATAACGGTTTTTCCTCGGCGCGAATAATTACGATAACGTTACTAACTTCAACATGGTAAATTTATACCCGTACAATATCCGGGAATTTTGGAAAACCTGGAAATGTCGTGGAATTTCGAAACTCTTAATAGCCAAGGAAATGTCAGGAGTTTTCGCGGAAAGTCGGGAAATCGTTTGCTATATTTTTTTTTCTCACACAAGTACGTCTCACAATTTTTTTAAGCTTAAGGATAGAAATTTTTATACCATCGCCAGAAGGTTCTCTTCAAACTTTGAATGATCCTAAATATTATGCTCATCGGCTATATGGGACAGTCTGACCCAAGTTACGGTTCGTACTTTCATAAAAAAAAAGAAAATTATACGGAAAATACGTACATTTTTGTCAATTTATTCGAATTTGTCAGGGAAAATTATAAGATTTTTTTGTCTGGAAAACCTGGAAAAGTCAGGAAATTTCGCGATGGAGATTTAGTGCTCACCCTGAACATGTATCTACTGTCTGTAACTACGATTTTGCGCTTTGCGACGAGTTGTTCGATGGGGGGAGTGGAGGGCAGGCACAAGGGTCCGATATCATTAATAATAATTATACAATTATATGTAGGCACGTATGTATATAATATATATATGTATATACAATATATAGCCGCGCACGTAGGTATTATATTATATACATATATGTATACGTATACCTGTATATCAGCTGTAGTTTAGCGATCGTGTTATTATCTTGGCTCCTCGAGTCGGGCCGAGGAGAGGAACTATACGTTATTACTTATAATATTTCATCTTCGGAATTGGTGGTTATAACTTTGTTTATGTCATGAGAAGAACAAGGAGAAGCAGAAGAAGAAGAAGAAGAAGAAGAAGAGGAACAGAAACAAGACGAAGAGGAAAAGGCGCAGTCCAAGGAAGATCGTGCGACGAATAAAGACAAAACAACCAGCTGCATGTCGTATATATAGGTATCTACCTATAATATATACGTTGTTACAAATTATATCTTCAATGTTCTAGATTATACATGTAGTAGCGTTTAAAATGGTACATAGCATAATAAACTCTGTGGCATGAGTTTTGTTCTTCTCTTTTTTGGAAAAAGTTTCTCCAAAATCTCGGGTTGAGGTTGAAATGCCCGAATTTGAAAAGTTCCGAGAGCGCCAAGTTCGGAATTTTTTCGCAGCGAAACTTGAAGTGAAAAAATCAAACTTTGACGAAACAGCAAAGTTTTGAATGGTCCGAGACTCGATGAGACAAAGTTATGAAAGTGCGAAAGTGAAGAAATTAAAAATCTGAAACATCTAAAATCCGAATGAACGAAGATTTTTAGTTCCGTGAATTTCCGGCTTGGTGAAATTTCACGACTTTGATTATACTTTGTTTTGGATTTTCGATATTTTTACGTTCGGAATCGTGGTCATTCTGATTTTCGGTTCTTCTGATTTTTTACATCTGCTCGTCGAGTAAACTACGCTGTCTGAGTGTATTTTATTTTTTGGAATATTACTCCATCGAAACTTTACTTATCGGAATTTTGGTGCATCGGAACTTTTCTCCGTCGTTACTTGAATTTTCGGAACTTTGACTCGTCGGCTTTCCGGCAATTCGTAACTTTCTCGGTCCTCCAACGATCGATTTCCTTACTTCAAGTTTCCCCACCAAATAATTCGGAATATTAGTCGTTTCCGGAACTCTTTCAAATTCGAAACGTCAACTCCGCCCCAAAATCTCTACCTCTGATACTCCGTCAGTCGTGCCTGCAGTGCAGTGCATTTTCCACTTTATTCCTTTCAGGTATATACTCCTTTCCTTTATTCGTTCTTTCTTTATTATATGTGGTATTCTTCAATGCTGATTATTCGGAGGATCGGAATGCGACTATTGTACATGCGTACATAACTTTATATCGTACACACACCGCGTCGCGCACATATTGGTGCCATTTGAATAAAGTACAACACGGTATGCTGCCGCATGTATGAAGCAAATGGGTATTTATGCCCGCACCCGCGAAACAATAACTATTCTATTGTAACGATTATACACACACGCATGTACACACATGTATATCCATACGTGTGCGGGTTACTTTCGCCGGTTGCACGCACGCATGCCGCTGCAGGCTGCCATTGGTATTATAGGTATGTAATGAACAAAACGACGACGGAACGTTATGAGCAGCAGCAGCAGCGCGATATGTATTTAGATACACGTTTTTCCTTCTTTTATTAACTTGTTTCTTTTTTCTCTACCTACTCTTCTTCGATTGTTCGTCACAATACCCCGTTACTAAACTTCTTGTTCATAAGAATCCACGAACACCGATCAATATCTTGATCACGATTCTCCTCGGCTCGCGACTACATGACACGGTCTTCTCAAATCTCAAGGCACGTTCAAACTTTTCAGCCGTCAACGGTTAATCATCACGTCGTCTTCTGTGCGCTGTAGTGTTCCAAAGTTGGAAGTAAAGTTTCCTCTGTATATAGATGAAAAGGAAAGAAAGAAAAGTACACCTATACGATACTCGAAAATGATTTGATCTACGACAGACGCACCGTAGATCATACGTTCGTTGAACTTGATTCCATTAGAGTCGATTTAAAGTTGACTTGAAGACTTTTGGACGCTAGAGGTGATCAAAAGTGGAAAGAAGAAGGAACGAGCATGATTATTTCGTAGGTTCAAATTTTCATACAGCCGACTCTCTCAACAGGGTCGCTTCCCCTTAAAAGATCTCAGCAGCTTCCCCTGCAACTTCGGTTGAACAAAGCGTAGCAGCAATTTTTCCAAATACCCTCGCAATATGGCCGGCAACAAAAGTGATATGTTGGGAAAAAAAAGCGTAGCTGTTATGGACTTTTGCCGGCCCTATTGCGAGAATCTTGGTTCAAAGTGCCATAATTGCACGTCGAGCTCGTTTGTGGGGTTCTACTAATTCTTAGAAATATCTTACCCTACGTCCCTTTGACCGGTCTTGTTGAGAGAGTCGACTATACATATAGTAGGCATTCGTTCTCCATCATCGTGGGATTCAGGCAAGCGGCGAAATTGTCTTCGAGGAGCTTTTATCCAGTGTACGTGAACATGGGTTTGTACACAACCGGTGCACAAAGGTATGAGAGGAGCGATTAAGATAGATTTTCCGGTACGCAGTGGTCTGATTGCCTCACGTAGCGGCCGGGGTGAGGGGGGGAGAGAGAGAGAGAGAGAGACAGAGAGAGAGCGAGTCAGTGTGCAAGGGTTTGCGATTCCGTCCGTCCGTCCGACGGTCGTCTGTTTCAGGTTCGTTCGTCTGTCCGGATGGAGACGGGCTTACGCCGGTCATCTGCAATTACATGCTGAATCTTTAATGGAACGCTTCGAGCCTAGAATTAGTTGAATGCCACGGAAAGCTATCGCTGCATAATGTACGTTTTTGTACGTACGTATGTACATATGTATGTGTGTATACGTATGTACAACACGTCGTCGAGGTTTGTGTATGTGAGTATATTATATCCTCATCGCGAATATGCTTCGGACCTCCAATGCGCTCGTCTCGATTTGTCGTCAGATGAAGTCGCATGCGGGGTTGAAAACAGGAACGCCTCCTTGGTATCTTCTTGTCAGGAAACGTTAGCTGGAAATCCATTTTCCCTCACGAAAGGTTACTCTCGCGTAGTTTTCTTCTTCAAAGCAAAGCACCCAGAATATTTTTATACAGTCCCACCAATTTCTTGTTCAAATTGACAAATAAAAGAAAAATAAAAATGGAGTAAAATGTTGAAGTCCAGCTGCTTCGTAGAAGTAATCTACAAACAGGAATCACAATAGATATTCGATTGTCTTGTGGACCTGTAACCAGTTTCTTATCGTTAGGTACATGGACATCTAGTCGGTCCGACAAACGTCTTCGGGACGCGAAATTGCCTCTTTTTAAAATCGTTTTATATTTTTCTATTCTTTGGCCTTTAGACAGAAGAAAAGAAAGAGGATGAAGCAATCTGCTGTGCACATCGTGCGTTAGTACGCCAAACTTTATTGACTGTACCCAGTGCTGACAGTTTGTTTGACTCGACTTTGGATCAAAGAAGAGACGAAACTTTACCGGATATAGCGGGAATTGGGAGGACCGGACCGACGGATTGTTCAGGGTTGTAGTTGGTTTTGAAGTGGTTTTCTGACTTGGACTCGGGAGTGGCTACATCGTAAATGATGAAATTTGGACCTGATATTTGGATTTGAGGATCAAGGTGAAAACTCTCAACTTTTTCATGACAACTCTTGTACTCTTCATTGATTCCTTGAACTACGTGTAAAAGTGATACTCGTTCACTCGAGAAATCGAAGAAGTGCATATCAGGTTCTTGTTTCTCGATATACTGGATGTTGCGTTCGACGCACGTTGCAGCGCAACGGAGGAACGAACGGCGGCGGGGATCACGGGAGGATAATCATACGGTATTTCTAGCATTCGGATAATTTCTTATAATAAATCACGTGTAAGTGGTTCGCGCGAGATGGCATAAACATACGGTTCAACCAACCAACCAACCAACCAACCAACGAACCGGTGGGATCGCCCAGTGTACTGCACTGCATTGCGCCGCGGTGCTTTACCTCGCATGCTGCATACATCAATCCCGCACCCAACCCTAACCTCAAAAAGATCAATCATCCCCGAACCATATGCGCTATGTACGCCAGTATCGAGTCTCTCCGATTCGCCTCCTTGCGAAACCGAACCAAGACGATGGGGTGTTAATGTGGAATGCGTGGTGGGATGTTCCTCATCTTCATCCTCCTTACCGACCGTGGGAAAATCGACGATGAACACGATAAAGTGACCGAAAACCGCGGCTACTGGATCACGAAGATGCGCTGATGTTTACAGCACACGGGGCAGCTTGTGTCGATTAGAACCCCCAAAGACCGATACTAACGCTGCAATGAAGTTGAACTAACGGGTCACGTGAGTGATAGCTTATCAGAAACAGATTCTGTCACTTCAACCAACGACATATACATTGAGGCTTTTGAAGCGCTGGTGTCGATTTCGTCTGCTTCGAATCGACTCAGGCTGAGGACGCTACCCGAGTCGAAATATGTATAGCGTCTACTTGAAACGAGCTCCTACGTAGGGCTTAAAAATAGGAAAGTAGGTTCTATTTCAATCCAATATCAGATCCTACTTTGACGATAAGAATGTACAAAATTTACCGATTTACCGAGATTAGGCTCAAAGTAGGGTATGTTTGGAACCTCCTTTCACCCTCCAGAGGTAGGATTAAACTTGCTCGTTCGAAACCCTCCTCCAACGCTCAAAATCCTAGCCCCCTGATAAAGATCCATCGATTCTGATTGATTATGATTGAAATACAAAAAATATGATTAAAACGTATGAAATCAAATTAAAATCCTAATAAATGGAATTGGTGTACACATGCGCTTACTCGTATTTTCCGTATATTCAATCAGTTGAAAGGATTTTTCTATTCGTTAAAATGTTGAATGAATACATTTGAAATGCGATACTTAATTTTAAAATGTTATCAAATCTTGTCAAAATTATGCCCAAATAGCCCTTGGATTATTCATTGTGAATGTTTGAATTTCGCTGTAATAACATATCTACAGAAGAGAAGTTGCAGGTGCCAATGAGAGAGTTGTGAATTGAACAGCGTTAAAATAGGTTCAATCGTCTATTGAGAGCGTAAAAGTTAGGGTTTGGTACTTTAACTTTTAGGAATTGGAGGTTCGATGTACGGTTTGTTCTCAAATTTCTTGGAGTTCAAGGGTCAATGTAGGATTTCTATGTTCAGTTTCCTTCAAAGTAGGTTCATATGCACCTTGGTACGGTGAAACGTAGGCTCTAAATTTCGATTCTGGTAGTCAGCCATCCCGTTAGTACAGAGATCAAAACGAAGACGTGTCTCATTGACATTTCACTTCTACTCTGACGACATGACACCCCTAATGTTCCTTGACTTCTGTTGCCGTTCAATTCACGTCCGACGCGGCTCAATCGCACGCACTTCAGTGCATCTTGCTTGCACGATGTAGAGGTGTGTGCGTCCATTGGGTGGAGAGCACCCGTTCCTGGGGGACCCGGGGCACCGGGCTACCTCCTAATTTCAGTGTGCCTGGTACCCGGTAGCCGAGCGAGCGGTTCGGCGGTCCTTTCAGACAGTTGGATCAGGGCCCGGAAGGCACGAGAATTACCCACTCGTTGATTGCTGCCGTCGCGAGGGGCCCGCGGGCCTCTTCCGTTCCGAAGCATCGGGAATTTATCAAGTCTAGCCGACGCATAAGTGCAGGGTACTTCGAACGCAGCAGCGATTTGAATTTTTACAAAAATTCTTCGTTCTCCCCTCTCGTATCGTCTTAATTCACTCTTTTACAGGTATATATACGTTAATAAAAAAAAGATGAACTCGACCAAATCTTATACCAAATTGTATGCTATCACCTTATTCAGATCATGCAAATCGCGTCTGTCCCGCGTCGTCGTCGCCGGCTATACTCGTCGATGATTTCATGTACGCATTGAAAATCTCCAATTATATATTCTTATACATACTTTCTCTTTTTTCACGTCCATTAATAGGATGCTGTAGTCAGTCTTTACCGACCGAGTAAAATGTTACTCTTTTTCACTATTTTCACAGCCGACGCAGAACTGACGTGACGATGTCGCAGTGATCGGCTCAATTCCACAGCGAGAAGAGCTGGAATCCATATTTTTATTCCATCTTAACGAACGTTCTCTCGTTCTCTTCATCACATGTTTTATACACAGGGTGATTCGTCTCGATTACCTTCCGGGCAATTATTTTTCATGATATTCATTACCCGTATCATGAATGCAGAGCGAACAATTTTCATTTTGAAAGTCAGATTAACATTAACTCTGCACATATCGCCTAAACAAAATAGAACAAACAATGGAGAAAAATGTCGTTTTCAATTTTAACATACCTACCTTACACTTCTAATGTAAATTATTTTTAATCATTACTGTTGCAGGACGAAAAGGGGAAATAAAGAGAAAAAAAAAAAAAGAAACAGAGATCGGAGGCAATTGCAGTTTCCGTTGCACGCACGTCACCATCTGGACGAGACACATCCGTTTGAACCCCTTAAGACGTCATCAACGTGCTCGAAGGAATAGGTATGTGAGTTACAACCTGCGAACAACCATTCTTAGCGTTACGGTACCGTTACGGAAGTAGAGACTGAATGAGAGAGAAAAGTGAAAGAGTGAAAAAGAAATAAGAAGGCGTTTGCCACGTCGCGTGGCGCTCCTCCGACCTCCCATCTCACCCTCCGGACATACTCTGCACGTATAGCACAACCAGTACCAGCAACAAGTGGCAGTTTTCACGGATTTTCCTGGTGGTGCTGGTGCTGCTGATGCGGCGTGTCTAGAATTCAGGGTCGAGTCAACGAGTTCGTTCGGTTCGGGGCTCGAGGTGCCGGCGGGTCGGGTTGAGCAGGGTCCGGGTTGCCCCGCGCCTCCCCTCTTATCTCCTTCTTCATCCCCTTTATCCCCTTTATCCCATTTCATCCCTCGATGGACGTGCTCTCGTGTTTACAGGTGGAGAAGTTCGCTGTTCCGTGTTTGTGCCGCATGTCCTTTTTATCGTTGGTCGTTTTGACACCTCGTTACGATTTATTCTAACCACTGATTTCATCGTTCGAAGTCCGATGCATTCTTAGGCCTTTTTTTGTGTGGATCTTGTCACCGTGGATTTTCTACTAGAATCGTGTGATAAGTACTCTTAACCTTTTTAACTGCATGGTTAGAAATTGATCTTGAAACTGTGCAACTCGATCTGTGATTCCATTCATATCCACGATACAACCCGAATCGAAATTTAGCGCCTACGTTTCTCCATACCAAGACTCGTATGAACCTAATCTGAAGGAAACTGGGCCTATAAATCCTACGTTGACCCTTGAAATCCAAAAAAAATTAAGAACAAACCGTACATCGAATCTCTCACTCCTTAAAATTAAAGTATCAAACCCTAATTTTACGCTTTGAATAGACGATTGAATGATATTTTGACGTTATTCAATCTACGGCTCCTCCATTGGAGCTGTAACTCCTCCCCTATACATAGATTATTACAGCGAAATTCGAGTGTAAACAATGAATAATCCAAGGGCTATTTCGACATTATTTTGACGAGTTTCAATAACATTTGGAAATTAAGTATCGCATTTCAACTGTATTTATTCAACGTTCTTACGAATACAGAAACCTTTTAAACTGATTGAATATACAGAAAATACGATTAAACGCAAGTGTAAACCAATTCGTATTTATTGGGATTTTAATTTGATTTCATACGGTTCAATCGTATTTTTTGTATTTCAATCATAATCAATCAGAATCGATGGACCTTTATCATCGGGCTAGGATTTTGAGTTGGAGGAGGGTTTCAAACCAGCAAGTTTAATCCTACCTCTGGAGGGTGAAAGGCGGTTCCAAACATACCCCACTTTGAGCCTAAACTTGGCAAATCAGTAAATTTCGAACATATTTATCGTCAAATTAAGGTCTGATATTGCATTGAAGTAGAACCTACCTTACTATCTTCAAGTCCTACGTAGGAGCTCCTTCAAAGTTGGCGCTAAATTTCGACTCGGGAACCAATTGCGTCGGAAGATCGTAAAAGTGAAACATCAGGCCTGTGTAACCCGCACGCAAAGAAAGACTGCCCATTGCGCCGCAGTGCAGAAGGTTTCTCATCGTCGAGCGTCGCAAGTCTTGAATTATGCCTCTGATAACTTCCTCCTTATTATTCCCATTACGTTCTTATGTGTATAATGAAATAATAATGCGGGGTACGAGGAGGTGCAGGAGACGGGAATAAGAAAGAGACGGAGATTGTTCGCTTGTCGACTCTCATCCGCAACGTGCGGACTCCAAGGAATACGAAGGAATAACGCATCTCTGCATCGTGGGGTGAGTGCGGGGTGGGTGGGCGGTGAGAAATTGAAAAAATCATTTAGCGAATGGCCATCATAATAATGCGTGATTCGCTCGTACGCCCGACGGTGGTACAGTCCGTTCTACAATCACACCAACGGAAAAGTTACGCAGCTCTGGTTACCATTAACCGTAGGTATGTGGTTTTTTTCCTCCTTACATACTTACACTTGCGTCCTGCAGAAACGTCTACCCAGTCTGCATGTTACCATCAGTTGCGAGTTATGGCCTTGACTTGACACCGACTTCTCCATTCTCCAAAACCACTTGTACTGTTGATTTTTCGAACGAGATCGGTTGTAAGACTGTACCTACCTTACATCTATCTACCTGGAACGAGTTCGTTTCAACTTGAGTTACACGAAGAAGATCGTCCACTACCACGTCGCAGGTGCATTGCTGGGACCAATGATCATGACGACGGTGATGATGTTGAAGCTGAGTCCGCGCATGTCTCTTTCTCACTCTCTCCTTCCCTGTCTATACATCGCAAGGCAGAATTGGAAGGAAGGGTTAACGGTGCAGACGATCACGTTCTCCGCGCGGGTGGTCCTCGACGGTCCTCCTATGACTATCCGTCTTCTCGCGTTCTCTTTTCCCCGAGAGGATGGTAGGTACATATGATCCGAGTCCTGCTGCTGATTCTTTCAGATTTTTATTACATCAACGCTTCATGAATAGGTTGCGATGTCGACGACATGCAGTTGGAGACAGAAGCCACAAGGTCTAACAGCCATACCATACCCCGTAAGGTACTTTAAAAAGAATGATCAAGTTATACAGTTTCACCGTGGTTCTCAATCTATCAGCAAAGTACAGTATGTTGCAAACTTCCGAAACGATTTTCAACTAGGGCAAAATTTCTATTACCGGATACACTTAGGAATTCGTCGTCAATGGTATAACCTGTACCTGCACTCTCGATCAGGTTCACGTGGATTATTAACAGTACATATCGAGTTGTAAAGTAACGCGTCGCAATAGCTCGTCGAACGGTATTGGCTTCGGTAGTATCATAATAACGTTACTTTTTTAACGTTCAATCGTTTTGTCGATTATACTTTGTTGTAGCAGCAGCAGCAGTGCACCGTATAGCGCTTGTGTCTTGCGTAACGCGGTGTTAGCAGCGAAGCTTTACAGGGTATACGTATAGGGGGCAGGTGCAGGTTACAGTACAGGTATAGCTATTAATTAATGAAGACGCAGGGACCTGCCGTTCTTTACATTTGTAGTCTAGGTATTTAGGTATATTACCCTGAACATATGTATGTACAAACACACAATATACCTTACGTGTATAATAATATTCCAAACGAGGAATGAAGTGAAATGAAAGGAATGGAAAGGAAAGGAAACGAATGGAAATTACTTGGCGTTCAAAACAAACCGACACATTATATTAATGTTGCATATATATAATTATTTATACATGTACGTTAGTTTTTCTTTTATTTTTTAATTTTTTTTTTTTTTGTTTCTCTTTCATTCCCTTTTAAAACATGTGTACAACGTATACAACGGCAGTCTTTCCCACGGGGTCGCGACCTCGACCGTTGCCTATTGATATTTCCTATCTATCATACATTGTCCATGCTGTATATACGTGCACATATGTATGCATTTAGATATACGTCGATTCACTCTATCTATGTGTAATATATTATATCACGCTACAGTACTAACGATTTTATACATGGGGCATTCCGCGCAAATTCGGTAAACGGGTGACAATCACATTTTTTTATTTCACCAAGAATTTTTCCTACGTTAGTATAACTCCTGAAAAGCTTATCGAAAAAGTTTTCAATTTTTATTAATCACTACTCTTTACCCTATGATCTCTTAAACCAGTCTCCAAAACATCCAAACTGATTTTTGTGAAACAAGAGAAAAAAACATTTGGTTCCCTAAATAAAAAAATTTCACGTAAAATTCAGAGCGGGACGTCGTTTTTTATATCTTTTTTTTTCAATAATTTTGTCTACTTTTTTGATCGTTTTTTCTATCTTCGTACCTGTTAAAAATTTATTATAATACATACCGCATCTCCAAGTTGATTACTGATGTTTTTTTTTTTATTGGTTCACTGGTTCTAAAATACACTCGCGATTTTTTCTACAAAATTCTATTATAAATTTTCAGGGTTTCACAAAGTTTTTCAGGGATCGTACCAACGTAGGAAAAATCCTTGGTGAAATTAAAAAAATACATTGTCAACCGTTTACCGAGTTGGCGCGGAATGCCTCATATATGCCGTATGTATAAACTTGTGTGTGTACATGCAACGATGCCGTGGTAATCATTTGAGCCCGTGGACATGTGACGATTGAAAATATGTATACAATATAGCAGAGCTTTTGATGGAAAGTCAACGCTAGGTACGAGAACAAAGTATAATACGCATAGGTATTGTATTCGTCACTTTTTTGGTATTGGCTAAAAAACATAATTTCTGTAAACTTTGGACCATATTTTGATAGTCATAACTTTATGTAATAACGGTGGTGATGATGACGATGATGATGACGATGATGATGATGATGATGATGATGATGATGATGACGATGAGGAACTATATTCCAACCTTGGACTCGACGTTGTGCATAGTATACGATCGCGTCATTAGAATGATTCCAATGCATTACTTGCTGATGCAGTCGTCGGGCGCATATAATATGTAAGTTGGAAATAATAACAGCGTACGCTGCGACTGCACAGCGAATACGAATAGGGGAAGAGGCGAAGAGGGGAAAGAATAAACGGAGGTGGAGGAGGAGGAGAAGCAGACCGCGATTGCGAGTCGGTCGTACGTATAAATAAATATATATGCATTTATATATGTATGTATATACGAGGGTTGTGTCAATTCAAATCTATGCGTATAATGTAACTATACCTACTTTATACATACGTATATACGTATGCAGTGATGGATAAAGATCCTTCGCCGATTTCATTTCATTCCGACGGAGAATCGTAGTATACCATATACCTTATACCTTATACCTTATATATGCACATAATATAACCCCGGTAAGATGTCGTTGTGATATTGTCTACGGGAAAATATACCATGTCATTCTCGTTCCTGTATGCAATAAAAATATATACTTATTGTACATTTTATTGCTAAGGACGAACTATAGTTCTACGCTACTGCGACTCTATATCGCATGTATCGTCTGGTTTCGTCGCCGGGAAATCCTGTGTTTACCAAAATATTATATCACGTATATGGAAAAGTAGAATCTCTTGCGCTGGTTTAATGTTCGGACAATTTCAACGAATTTCTTTGTTTTCTGATTCTTTTTGTCATTTTTTTTTTTTTTTTGTTTTTCTTTATTTCTTACGTAGAATTTCCGCTTGCAATGTAAATCCGAATTATACCCGCGGCTTTTAGGACATATTTTTTATCCCCAGTTTGAAACCGAAACGGAGAAAAACATTCTCTGAATTCTGATATAAGTAAAACTCGAATTCGTGAAAGAGTAATTGAGGTTATATTTCCATATTCCTATAAGAGTACAGAGGAGAAACTCGGTATTGTATTATGGAAGAGGAAGAGAATTTATTATTTAGACTTTCGGAATACTTGATTATACAAATGATTCTGCTGAAGTTATGAAATCCGTATGCTTTATTGATTCAATGAATTCTTTCTAGCTCTGTGCTAAAAGATACTTTCATATTCATTCGTTCGTCTATGTTATGCAGGCCGCACCACGTATACGTACATTGTTCACTCGCGTTTCCTGTTTTTCTTCCAGACATTATCGTTAACTTTATATCTACTCTTCATGGTCTTCAACAACAGTTTGTTACGGTTTTCTAAGAATGTAAATCGTTAGCGTACGAATATTATATATTCCGATAGACGAACAATTCCGTGCCGATTTTTAACCGAATCGCAAGATATTCATGTCCGGTGGACTTTGTTCTTTTTTTTTTTTTTCAGGCAAACGCACACCTACGCAATGGTTATTCAACGTATGGTATAACGTATACGGAATCGCGTCACTGCTGCAAGTGCAGGTTCACGATAAGGTGGAGTCAACCGTGCGGGATGAGGTTAATAATAATACGTGTATTGTATAATTTTCATCATAATTCGCTGTTGGTATACAATCCGCGTTATAGATATGTATACATTTACATGTGTAGGTATTTATGCGTTTGGGTATAATGCAGGAAAAATTACGGTTTCGCATTCATGAGCGACCACCACCAACAACCACAACCAATGTCAGTGTCGTCTAATATGTATTTTACACAATGCGAAATGACGGTATACGCAAATTTACCTTGAAATCAATTTTATATCCCGATCAAAATAAGAAGAATAACAACGGGAAGAGTTATTTCGCTGAAAAATGTGAAATGATATTTTGATCAAACCGTAATAAACTGAATGTGCACAATTATATATGCACATATCAACGCAAGGGGTACAGAGATACGTTGTCCGGTTATCTGAAGGGCAGATGCAGATGAGTATGGGGAGGGAAAAAAATGAATGGAAAGAAGAAAAAAAAACAACCATATTTGAAAGAGAAAACAAAAAAAAAAAAAAAAAAAAAAAATGAAACACACGCGAACCTAAAACGAAAAAATCAATTCCATTTGTCATTTGACAAAAGCGGCTCGAGCACCGATCGGGACGGGCTGCAAACACGCTCGGTGAGCATAAAAAAACATGGCCACCGCCGACGCGCGTGTGGGATTAAAATACTAGAGGGGTGACACACGGGTGACGCAGGGGTGCCAACCAATATAACCTGCAGCAACCCCCGCGTCCAGATAGTCCGGGGCTGCTACGCCGAGGGGGGGCCCTTTTCGCAAATATACCTACCTACCGACGAGTTATATGTGTTTCCGTTACGCCAAAACTGGACGACCTCAATGCCGAGGGTGGCTTGCAGGTCCCGGATGACAGAAAGTCTATAACGGGCCATCGATACCCTAGATATAGACTTATGTACAACTATCTATTCGTATATAGATTTAGACGAATTTTGCTTAATACAAGCATGATGTAAGAAAATTGAACTGAAAACCGATTATCGCTCAGTCTGCAGCGCGTGTCCAAGATGACGTCACGGAAATGTAACATGGCGCTCATGTATCTGACAGCTGACACCGCGTGAATAGGTTACTTTAGGTTACTTATTTAGTTTCGTATATTCTGTTCGCTGAAAATGCCAGTTTGTTTAGTCGAAAGTTGTCAAAATCGTTCAATACTATTTTAGTACAGTTCTCTTTTAGATCGAGCTTATGTGCAAACCTGAACAGAGATTTATGAAAAAGAAAGAACTATTTTCAAAGAGTGAGTTGTTATTTACGTTTGAATTTGGCGCCCATATGACGTCACGTTGGATATGTATTCCGATTGTGATCGTGGGACGTTATTGCTGCACAGGATCGACTCGGGTCGGTGTTCTGACGTAGTTTTCATTAACTCGGCAAGCGGAAGAAGAAGCGTCATAGTTGAAGCTTGTGCGCGTGGACATACCACTTGGAATCCTCGTTCCACTTGATCGGAATTTTATTCTCGTCGCGCAGGCGACTCCTCTCTTTCCCGCAGACGAATTTTCCTCTTCGTTCGGAAAATCTCGTGACGGACTAATTGTCCACCATGCAGCGGTGTATCTGAGAGAAAGAAAACGCTTTTAGGCATGGTTTAAAATTTCAAAATTTACGAACCAGGATCGTGATCGTTTGTAAATCATTCTTTGGCCTTGTAAGGTCATGTGTAAATTTCCAAACGATCACGGTGTGTGAAAATTTCATCATCGATACGATGTGCGCTGGAGTTGACGAAGTGCGGTATCGAAATCAGGTTCATGGTTTTTGAGATGCGATGCGGGGTGGTGCGCAGATATGGTAGGTATGTACCTAACTCTTGTTCCGAGTCGATTGTGACTGGCTGTCGCATTATACTATCGGGTACCCTTTACACACAAGCAAACGTCGCCACGTTGCGTTGCAATCCACGCACACAAAGACCGCGCGAAATGTATCTCATAAATACATTTGCAACTTGAATTGCTGCGTTGAATGGTTAATCACTCGAACATAGCGTCTGCATGTCTATCTACAACCACGCCGTCGCTGCTCTCCTTCCTCCTATCCGCGTACGATTGGCGTTGTTATTATCTCGCTTCAAATTACAGATGAAAATTTTGTTGCCCGGTTATTATACATCCGGAAAGTGTTTCAGGCCGCTAGGTTGCCGAGGATTCCACTCTCTCTTTATACCTCCAGGTAGGTCGGCAATATTCTCTTGTACCGTATCGTGCAACGGGATGAATTGTTGCCAGTGATAACATCCCAGGTAAAAATGATGGTCGACTATCGCGGAAACTCGGTATTCATCGATCATACTTCGATTTTTTGCTTGTGTAGGCGGGCTTTTCGATTCCCTTTCCCTCACCCCGTTTGCCTGCACATACCGATCCGATGCCCACACGCGGTTTACGTCGGCGTAATTAAAAGCGTTGTAATGTCAGCATATATGCCTGTATCATCGGATTTACAACACTGGGACACACCGCCTCCTCGTTCCTATAGGCGTCCACGTACGTAGGTATATCGGTGCCCGTAACCTCCGCCCCGTTGTGTTAACGCACGTTGGGAATTATTTGGCATCCTCCGAAAACAACCGACCAACCAACCAACCAACCAACCAACCAACCAACCTGCACACCCTTACAGCAGATAGTGACCCACTGTACACGCACGTCGATTCGTATAACCCGCCTATAATCGTCGGAGATGTGTGTCTGTCCGACTACCCTACCCTACCCTATCCTACCCTACGCAGGTGGGTCACGGCCCGCGCCACACGAGTATGTTTGCGATTGATTTGTCCGCTCTCTTCGTTCCTCGGTCCCCTTTTTCCCCCTAACCGAACCGTGCATTTCAAAATTTTCCCCCATTGCCGAACGAATTATCAGCCTCAACCCTCTCGGTCAACGTTTTTGTTATTCGCGAAACGTTGGGGGGTGGCACCCACGAATTTTTGCGTCGATAGTATATTTATATGCGTCATTGTGCGCGCGCGTGTGTGTCAGGGTGCCTATGCACGTGTATCGTATGTCTGTGAGGCGAACTCTCCACGCTCAGAGCTCTTTTGCTAATGCTGGCTTGATGCTCGTTCGTCAGCATTGTGCCTCCCTTGTACAACCTGTATAGTATGTAACGGCACGGTGTGAAAAAGATGTAACTCGAGGCAGTGGCTTGTAGTATACCTATACTATACCTATAGGTACATGTATTATACGTATGGAGAGATTAGGGTGGTCCTTAATAGGGTTGTTTTGAAATTTTTATGCTCCTAGGGGATTAAACGCTGTCAAATTGATAAAATAAAAAGCATTACAAAAAATCCCCGAAAATTTGACCTCTCTATGTATATCAACTCTGACAATGATATAGTCCAGTCCGCTTTGTGATCAAATGACACGGGACAAACGTTTTTTTGTTCTTCGAAATTTTCATCGGTCGTTCACAATGGAAATTATATTTTTTTTTAGAGAATTGTAATCAGGTCAGAATGTCAACCAAGATTCAAATTTTCAGATGTTTTTTTAGATCTACTTATCGATCAGTACTAGTAGAAAATAAGTTTTGATTTTTGTTTATTGTACAATCAGGTTTTGGAATAATGTAATTGCATTTGGTAACCAACAAGAAATATGCAACATATTTTATAACACGATTGTTCATTTCGTAGCTATACTTGACAGAATGATAATTTTATATAAATTAAACTTTGAACGTCAATTAACGTATGAACTCTTTCATCTACGAATTCAATGCATCCGAGCTTCTTTGCAGAGCGTTCAATTGTCTACAGAAATATGTATTTTCCATTAAAGTCGGTATATTCGTCATAATGACTCAAGTTTTTCCCATTTCATTTCCACAAGATACTTCCATGACAAAGCGGACTATCCTACAATTATATCTCTTATAGAGAGCTCAAATTTTTAGGGATTTTTTTTTCCATCAATTTGTACGCATTTAAGCCCCTGGGAGTACAATAATTCAGAAACAACCCTATTAAAAGAACCACCCTAGTACAGATATATATAGAACATAACAGAGCAGAAATATAACCAGGTGGGAAAGAAAAGGAGAGAGAGAGGTAGAGAGAAGGAAAAGGAGAAGGAGAACGAGGCAGAGTGGTTTGTGAATTATTTCACGTATAATATGGTTAAAAATTACAAAGTTTAATATTAAATAATTCATTTTAATACTAGCGTTTCTACTCGGTGTGCGCAACGCGCGCGCGTTCGTTCTGTTCGCGAGCTTCCCGCGCCCAGGGGGCGGTCATAAATTCGTAAAGTTAATAAATATCTAATGGATGCTGCTTTGTAGCTGCTCGACCGTATACCTATACATGTATTATATATATATATATAATATATGTATACATATATATTTATACGTGTGCATTTATGTGTACATACAGTATAGTTCATGTAATAGTATAGGCTTTACTTTGCGATGCACGGCAGAGGATGAGGTGTAGGAGGAGAAGCAAGACGAGGGGAGGGGGAGGCTTGGCAACCAACCTATATATACATACATATATATATACATACATACATACATACATATATATATATATATATATATATATATATATATATATATATATATATATATATATATATATATGTATATATATATGTATATGTATATGTACCTATACCTACTCTCTCTTGGCCGTTCGATTTCCTGAAAATTTAACGAATGATATTTTAGTTAGACGCGCCTTGCGTCCTACAACCTCCCCTACAGCCACATGCTTGGATAATAATTTTCCAAGTATAGATATTTGTCATTCCTGATGTATGTCGACGTAGGTAAGAAAGACAATGTTGTATAACTAATGTTATAAATAATAATAATATAAAGAAATCGAGTCAATTAATTTGCTACGATATCCTGGACCGAATTTAGGACCCAAATCGTATGTCGTATGACACCAACATCCCAACGATTCCATTGTGTGAATTATTAGAAGAGTAAGAATTTAATTGATACAGAAAATAAAATTAAATAGTCATTTTTCATACAATTGAAGTAGTTATTCATGTTTCTCGCGCTTGTTGGCAACTAAAAATTATGAAAATAATGTCGGTCGTGAAACGTCATCTTTTTTCTCCCAGCCGGCGATGCGCGAGTGACCAGACCAAATAAAATCAGAAAAGGAAGGCAAAACTGGTGGTTTTTATTACAGTCTTGTGTAGCAGAACTGGAATCGCGGCTAAACCAGTCGGACCACAAACAATAATTAAATCGAGTTGGTCGGGGAGGAGAGGAGCGGAGAGTATAGAAGAGGAGAGGAGAGAGTAGGTGCAAGCCTGTGCTCCGCGATCCATAAAAATGTCGGAGGTTTTGAGCGACGGGCGGAAGCCGGTAGATGGACAAGGCCAATTGTTTATATTACCCCAACTAACAATGGAAAATTCAACTAATATCACGTAGGTAGGATAGGTAGGTAGGTAGGTAGGTATAATGTCGTTTATACATATTACATATACCAACCTACCTACGTATCCTAGTTATACCTCTATATTGTACTATCGACGCACGTGTGTTACATATTATAATATACGTGGGGATACGTATGTTTGAGGATAGGTTATGTGTAAGGTACCTATAATATGCGAGGAGAAACAGGCATCACTATACACATGACGATATAGTACCTTGTACAGCAGGTCTGCGTTATTTTCAAGAATTCAAGCGTATCGTTTGATATGCTAATGTCGGTATTTTTTCATTTCCGCTCGCCTGATCTCGCGGTGCTGCTGCTGCTGCTGCTGGTGCTGCTGATGATGTATGTAGGTCTATGCACAATTGGCTGCCACGACAGAGAACCAGAGAGAGCTTTACAGAGGCGGAGAAAGAGAGGGAGGGAGGAAAGCCAAAGAGGGGCAGGGGGCAAAACAGAGTGCAAAGGTCCGATAGGTGTACGATGTACCTGCACACAGCTCGCATGGCACCCACGTTGCGGTATACGCTAATCATTAACTCTCGACTACCACACTACAATAATCCAACCACTGTTTCCATATCATTGACTTCCAGTCGCGCGCGGGAAATTAATGCAGGGGTTGCCGGTTCGCTCTGCACGGATTCTGATCCTCCTTATTTCATCGTCCCGATGCTGAAACTTTTCTAGAGACCACGTATAAGAGACCAAATTAACCGGAGTCGTGACCATTCGGCTATCTGGTCTATCCCAAGGTTCGTAGATAGTCGAACGGATAAGGGACGAGGTCTGTGCATGAGGAATTTTTCGTAGGAACAAAAATGGCGATTGCATTTTCGCACTGTAGTATAAAAACTACACACCATACGCAAATTTGAAAAAGAAAACAAAAATGGGAACCATGCGAGGACCTTGAAGAGACCAAGTCAACTACTATCCGTGACACGCGTTCGTCGTGATTTCCGTGGGTGGTTGGCACTGGGCGAGCATCGGCATCCGGTGGAAGCGTATTCATATATATCGTTCGAAAATTGGTCGATTTTATTTGAAAACCGTTGGTGGTTCCGTCCGCGCCGCGGTGGTGATTCGGTAGTAAACGCGTTACGCTGACGATGATCATAATTCGGTACCCTGGACGCCTACTCTGCCGGTGTGGACAGTGAGCAGCCATCTGTAACTGTGCACGTTGTGTGTTTATACATACCTGTATATGTACACGGGGATGGGATGAAATGGAATGGGATACATGCGTGTCTCTGTAATCTGTAGGGTATAATGTGTATGGATGTATTATGCATACACGTTCAGGTTATGGTCCTGGACACGCATATAATATGCGGTCGTTTTGCCGTCTGCTATGTAGTATACCTACCTACCTACCTACCTACCTCCGCACCCTTCAAACATCGGCCCGAGCTAACGACGTTTTCCACTCCCGTTATCAAATATTCGAAATCATTCGACAGGATTGTGCATTTTGATTCGATACTAGATTACCTTGCTGCGTTGTCGAGCATCGCTCTATTCCACACGTTCCACAATCAATGTCTACGTGAAACGCAACTCAAAGTGTAACCGAGTAGCCTCAGTGACTGGTCATTCTTTGTATGCATCACCGGCAGAGCGGATAGTCGTCGTGGACCGTAAATCACTTCTCAGATTTGAATTAAAGTGACTTGACACCCTTGGTGTGAGTGAAGGAGTGGGACGCCGTTAAAGTTCCAAATTATTTGGTGGCGAAACTTGAAATAGGGAAATCAAACTTTGAAGAAACAACAAAGTTTCGAATGGTTGGAAAACCGACGGATCAAAGTTCCGGTATGCAAGATTGCGAAAATTCAAGTTACGATAGAACAAAGTTTCGAAAAGTAAGGTTTCGATGGAGTGAAATTTCGAAAGTTAAAATATAATCAGGCCGCGTAGTTTACTGGGCGAGTGGGTGTAAAAAATCAGAAACACCGAAAACCCGAACGTAAAAATATCGATAATCCAAAACAAAGAAAGATCAAAGCGGTGAAATTTCACCAAACCCAAAATTCACGGAACTGAAAATCACCGAACATTCGGATCTTTGAATTTTCTCACCTTCACACTTTCGGAACTTTAACTCGTCGGAGTCACGCCGTTTCGGCATTTTGTCCATTCGGAAGTTTGAACGTTGGATTTCGGACCATTCGAATCTTTGGTGTTTTGTCAAAGTTCGATAACTCTACTTTAGGTTTCGCCACAAATAAAATCGCAATTTCAACCCCGCCCCGCAGAAGGAACCTAAACAGTGGCGGTAACTTTCGCACAGTTGGCTTCCGTTAATTCAATCAATTATATAACATACGCACACATCAACGGATTTCCGTCTCGTTTTTCGATCCTAGGCGTGCATGCATCGCTCCCTCTGCGGTGATAGGGAAAGTGGGAAAGTGCGAGTTTCGTCCTGCGGGTGGCGGTATACACCTACGCGAGGGGTCCAGTTTGGTTTAAATTCTCTTCTGTCACCGCAAACATGCATAATGCAGCCGAGCCGCGCGTGTAAACTCAGCTGTATCGACACGCAGCAACACCGGCAACACCAGCATCAGCAGCAGCAGCTTCGGCAGCAACAGCACCGCGGTGTCGACCGCTAAATACAAAAATCCCCAACCACCTGTACGCGCTCCGGGAACGACGTGTGTTCCCCCAAGTTAATTACGGCATAATTGCGGTCGACATTTTGCCGTTTCGCGGCCGAAAGCCATTTCTCTCTGTGCCTGTCCTACGCGCTTTCCATCTACACGTACGAATTCTTTCGATCTTTTACGCGAGCCTTGTTATACCGCGGTACAAACCGAAACCACAATCATCGGCACTGACATTCTCCGATCGGAATTCGTGATCGGTAGATTTTTGTAAATACAATTTGTCGTATTGTTTTAATTCTGGTTTCATACTCTCAACGTTTTGTGGAAAATTACATCGGTCAACACGAATTTTCAGTTTCGGTTCGAGATGTGAAAATTTCGATTACATCTACGTAGGTAAATAACAAATGAAGAAACAGTTTTATTAGATGAAGTTTGTTTTTGTAGAAACCAGAACGATGTTTAGGATCTTAAGAAGAATTACATATTTTCACAAACATTTATTGTAAATAACGACTGAGCAAACTTCAGTTTCGTACTTAAATCACGTTCACTCAAAAATAATAATTAATAATAAATTAGAAACGTAAAAAAGTTGATAAACAAAGTTTAAAAATGAATATTTTTCGTACTTCTCGTATCAAACCTCAAACGTAATCCTCCCATCATTTTCTCATCGTACCGTCCTTGATAACTTTAATAACGATAAAGTCCATCACATCTTTGTGAAATCGCTTTTTTTCCGAACAGGCACCCATATTAGCTATCAACCAGAAACTCGTCTCGACAAACTTGACAAGTAACAAATAAAGGTCTTACTTATTATTCGATGTATAGAATCTAAATTTATTTATCTCAATAGAAACTCGAATTATTTTTTTTTTTTCCTCGACTTGTGTCATCGAGTGGCCAGAATTCGAGTATCGTTCGGTTATATTTCTCTTTCAAAGATATGTGGATAGGTCTCGATTTTGGAATTCAGTAGATGTCTTCTCCTAATCTATCTTTCTTTATTCTTCTTTCCATGCCTATCGATGTTGAGAGTCCCGACGGTGGTGGTAGTGATGGTGGTACGATATTGACCAAAGATGGAAATATACTGTAATTAAACAGCGTAATTACGAGTACATCTCCCCTCACAGTCCAGCCTACTTCCTCTCTTGACGTCCGCGTTTCTATTGTCATCAGCAATCGAATTTACAACGAATTACAGCGCGCCACAACTGTCGAAAAAGTGACACTTTACTCGCAAGAATAGTAATTCATTAGAGTGTCTAGCGTCAAAGACATATAAAATTTCCTGACATTTTTCGATTTGTCAGACAACAGTAGACACTCTCCACGACTCAGTTAAACCTAACGTTACTAACAAACTTACTTGTTTCACACAAATTAGTTAAAAATTAGACATCAGTTGTCTCCGTCGTAAGTTAAAGTAGTCCAATTTTTCCTTCAGTTCAATATTGCTGAAAAATTCAATTACCGAACACAACCAGCAAACACTCCAATTTTGCGAAACTAATGGAAGATCAGGATCAGTCATTCTTCCGAATCTTAAATGATAGAAACATCGATCTAAGAGTATCGACTGTCTCTAGTACTTGTTTATATTTTTCATAAACTTCACACAGCGCTCAACATCGATAATTTATCAATATTCAACATCCTCACAGAAAAAACCCTCAACTAATGCTAAATTCCGATAGGAAAAAAATTGAGCGTACGAATTCACCCTCAATTTGAGGGTTTTTTCTGTGAGGGCAGTGAGGAAGAGAATGAAAAAAAAAAACCCCAAATATCTCCCGCTTTTTTCACACCCATGCAAATTCCCGTTCTTCCGGATTTCCTCGACATTCTGCCGGCACGCTGATTATCAGTCGAAGGACACCAAATGCGAGCATGCATTCGATTCCTCGAGGCCTGACCCCTGCAGCGGTGGCCGAACGCCTGCGCATCGACACCCACCCTCCACGTCGACGTCGAATAATGCATTAATATATATATATATATATATATGTATAATATATATATATATGCACACACCGGTGTATGGAACACAATTAAGTAAATGAGCACAGGTTGTGTGTGCGCGATATAGATAGGCCCTATTATGCGTATTGATCTCTGCTTCTGCCGGTGCTGCTGCGCGACTCCGGTTACAACCTGCCTCCTCCTCCTGCCTGTTCTCCACACCGCCTTCTCTATTGCTCCCGATCCTACGACGCCCGGTCGGTCACTCACTCACCACCAACACCACCACCACCTCCACCCTCGTGTTCCGGCGAACTCCTGCATTGTTCTCCTACGTCTAGTTATCCTCCTGTTCCCTCCTAGTTTCGCTGTCTAATGCGTTCGCGTTATAATACCCCGCAAACTAGGCACCGAGCGTTTTGATATACGTTGAATTAACGGTCTATCTGTGTGAATATCAGAGAAATTATACCTATGGTAAAGGAAAACTGTTAACTGTTGAAAAGAAGAGCGGAACTTTGTGTTTTCGCCTACTTGCTGGTCGTATTCTTTTTTTTTTTTTTTTTTTTTGCTATTTTTGCTCGTACGCGTAGGAAAAAAGTGGAAAACTCAGGGAATTTCGAAAACAAAACTGACATTTTTATTCTGTCGATGATATAAACTCGTTTTTGGACAATGTACTGTGTATATTACTTAATAATAATAATAACAACACTTTCTTTCGTTTTTTTCTTACGGAAAATCGCAGGCTGTTGTTTATAAACTGATAATCAGGCAGAAAGATACACACTAGATTATGTTGGAGGTATTGGCATTAACGTGTAAAAATAATTATATCAATCGCGGTGACATATTCCCGAAAGGTTAATGAAAAAATCTTACGTTCAGGCTGGAATACTTGAAAAAACCGTACGAACCCTGATTGTACCATTTGCGTAACGTTTAAATACACTGCATTGAAGACTACGAGTGAAACTATGAGTTGAAGATGGTTTTCTTATTCGTGGTGTGAATGTAGGGATGAAAAAGAAAATTGGAATCGATGCTAAACGCTTCTAGACCTTTCAGTCACACAAGCCACTATAATGGCACCCTTTTTTCCACCGTTTTTTGGTATTTTTTTTTCTTCTTATATTCCATATAAAATCCTGAATTTTTTTGCATTTTCAGGTTAAAAAAATACTCAAAGGCTGGAACGATTGGGATTTTTTGTGAATTCCTGATTGTTTACAATTGTTATAAATAAAGATATGAAAAAAAAAGTATTTTCACGAATGTAATTCGTTAGCGGAGAAATTTGATAATACGCGTATGCTAAATACGCTTGGAATTCATTGGTTGAAAAACAGAGATCTGAGAGTGACCATTAAATTTAGAAAATTCAATACATATAGGGGTAGTTTTCACCCTTCCTTTGCATGTATATAGATAGTATTGGGGGTTGCATCTATTCTCGGACTAAGATCGTATTGTCTCAAAATAAATTTTGACATAAATATCATTCAAGAACACCATCTAAAACATTATTTATAATTTACCCCATTTTCGCTTCATTTTAGGGGTTGTTTTTAGTTTTATAAAATTTTTGACGTCACATTCGCGTTCAGTCTCGAAAAATACATAGAAAACGTATAATTGCACTTTCGTGGCAAGAAAAATTGCGTTACTGAAAGGGTTAATCATCGGCGCTAATAAACAATTAATTCGAGCGACTGAAAAATGCGTTAGAATTTATGAATCGTTTGATTGTTACAGATTCGAACGGCTCAAGGTCGTTCCATCAATCGAAACCATTAAAGATGAGACGCGTAACGTGGCAGGGGCGAGATCCGGAACGAAAAAATCGCTGAGGATATTCGAACAGGACTCTTCGTAATGCCGGTAAGTATTTAATGATATTTATGTGCATATCGATCGCAGTACGGAAGCACGTGACGTCTCAAATTGTGAAAGAAGAACGTGACATTTCGACCGAGGTCAAGGCTTTCATCGATACGGCACTGGAAGCATTTTTTTCCAATAGACACAATAATTGTTTCAATCATTTTCTCATTTACTTAGCCTTCGTAACGAGGATCCAGAAACTTTCACATAAAATCGAACAAACGAATATTCGTCAACTATAATATGATAATTGCATTGAATTTTTCAATTTATGAAATGAAAACACACATTATACACATTGCGGAATTGGAATGATATTTGTACAGAATCCTACATTGGTCTTACGGAATGGTCAGAAACTTTCACATATAATGGAACTCATTACGAAGGATAAATAAATGATAAAATGATTGAAACGATTGTTGAATCTGTTGGAAAAAAATGATTCGTATAATTCGTACAGAAAAAAATTCCAGTGCCGTATCAATGAAAAATTTGATCTCGGTCGAGACGTCACGTTCTTCTTTCACAATTTGATATGCGACGTTCTTCCATACCGGCGTCGATATCAGGATAACGAATCGCGCGTCTCGTAAGAGAGATACGATGACTGGACACCTTAAATTTCCCAACGCCACGCGGATGATCGTCGTGTTCCAGTTTTCTGGATGACCAGAATACAATGAGAGAAGCGTGAACAGAGAGATGGATAAAGGCTGGAGAATCGAGCAAGGCGACGAGCACCGTCACGTACCTTGTATTATTAATATAAACTTGGCGTGTCTAACGTAATAATTTATCCCAGGAGTCCCCTCCCTGCAGACGCCTAGTCGGACCATTCTCTACTATACACACCATTTAAATAGTTATGACCTAGTCGTCTGAATGACGGAGCGATTTCATCACCACGCATATTATATACATATATGTATACATACACTATTATACATATATATATATATATATATATATATACATACATGTATGTACGTATTAAGTATATAGTTACTCACTTACTTATAGAAACCGCTGCCTCCTTAATTTCTACGGATTAAATTCGCCCCGCCATTTTCGTAAATCGACTTATCCACCTACGCCGACTTTATTCTCAATTTTTTTGGTGCATTGGTATGCTTGAAAACGTATGATGCGCAGGTTAGGAAAACAGTTTTAAGTGACGTTGAAAAATCTTTCTTACAATTAGATGAATCAAATCGACATGCATCGACAGATTATTACAACATTTCTTAACCGAATACGATCAATTTTCAGTATAGCTACGGTTATAATATCGATGTCAGTCTTGTTAATTATTGCACGTTTATTAAATATTTCGTCAAATTTACAATTATTTTCTTACTGAAATCTTTTAAGAACAGTTAGTTTTTCGTAAGAATTACATATAATGATAGTGACTTAGAAATTTACCGTTGCGAAACTTTCAAACAGAACAGGCGATGGGTTTTAAATTGAGGAGTTGACAATCTTTTAGTAACTATATGAATTTCGGTTGAGGAATGGTCGTATCCTTGTCAATTATCACCAACACATTCTCAAGGAATTGCCGTTTGGATAACGAGAAGCACGATGTGGGACGCACGAGTCGGGCTTCTTTATGCGACTCGTATCCTCAAATTTCCACATCGTTGATATATACAATTGTATGGAAGGATTTCTGGTGTGATTTTTCAAATGCCTATTTACAGCAGAGTTCTTGCCTCGTTTCGCTTCACCCGCGACAGGTGATCCAAATGTCTGTAACGGTAAAAGTATGTTTGAAATATGTTTCATTTCGTTGCTCCGCTGTACGTAATCATCATAATCGTGCAGACAAACGGACAAATACATGTAGAAAACGATTCTCGACCTTCTTATTGTATAGTGATATTGTTTTTTTTTTTTTTTTGCGGTTTCGTAGGTCAATCAAGAACTAGAGTCTCATTTTTATGCCTTGACTTGCCTTACTTTCGAAGATCGTTTCACCCCCTTGAAATGTTTAATGGCGGATGAAAAAAAAATACGTGTCGCTTAGTTTTCAGTCTACTATAACATGTTACAAAAGAAATCGAATCTGAGATATCGATCTGGGATACTTTCCTTGTTGGATGACGGGTGGAATGACGATGCCGTTTAACAGACGCCATGTTTTTAGTTGTTAGTCTTAGTCTACACGAGGTTCCGTTACCGTTCTTCTTCCTTGATACTTCTCTTTATCTACGACACCACGTTTTCAGTGCGTGTAACGGTTTTCGAAATTGCCGAAAAACTCGTTGATTTGTACACGCTAACATGTTACCGAAATACCCAGATAAGCGAATACCAGAAGCTTTTTTTACTCCGGTAAGAATGTTGCGAAGTAAATTTAATCCCTTCTTTGGTTGTCGATTGCATATCGACGGTAACGGTAAACCTAACCTAACTCTTTCACCACTGACTGCGTTACGATTCGGTTATTTCACTCGTTGATTCACGTATGCTCAATGTAAGCATGATACGTTAGTTGTTTAAATTTCTTCTTTTCCCTTCTTTTTTTTTCTTTGACGTTTGTATTAGTTGTTTATTCGAGCCCCCCTCCCCTTCTAAAGCGGGCGTAAAAATGAGACTACGGTTCTTGATTGACATACGACAGCGAAAAAAACATCACCGAACAAACATACGGTCGGTACAACGTATAAACTGGCGAAAATATGCGTCAGGGGTACGCGGTGTGCGACGAAATTTAATCATAAGCATTGCACCAAGCGAACCATGTCTCTGATAGTAATGACCAGCCTCGGGGCGGCGTCTAGAGGGAGTCGAGGGTGTGCAGGGTTCTCTCTCTACAAGGTTGTGTAGTTTCGGGGCTGGGGGAATATTGGCCAACTAATTACCTAATCAGTCATTATCTAACACAGGCTTGCGGTGGGTGGGTGCGGAGGTGAATAGGGGCTTTGGGGGGGGGGGGGGGGGGGTGAATAGATGGAGGAGGGCGTTGCGCCCAGAGGCCAGCTATGCTCTCTCACATTGTGCGGATAGCCAGCCGGCGATTCTGCACCGGAATCACGTTCCGCGAACCAAGCGCAAAGCTCGGCGCAACCCGGCTGCTGCTGCCCGCTACATTACCGATCGGCTATGTCGAGCGGCGTAATGCATTTTCTTCACCGATCGCCGAGGGACTCGTTGCGTCTACCGTGCTTCGCACACCCCCTGCATCACCCTGTGCACCGTGTGCATATATACATTGCCCTCCGCGTAACGTCCTCCATCCGTATTTCATTCCAACCTCATCCTCCTCCTCCTCGTCCTCCTCCTCTCGACGATATTCCTCCCCGTATATTGTGTACAATTTACATCGATAAATCGAAAATACTCAACTGAGATTCCGGTTGTCGGACGGTTGCGATGTCGATGCGTACGCACACATGGAGGGAAATTTTTAGTTCCGGTTAGAGGTCAGTCCTTGAATGTTTTCATTTTTTACCGCAATCGAAAAATATAGTTCTAGGTAGAAAATGAAAATTAGATTTCTAGCTGTTACAGGAAAGTCTAGTATCCGTTACTATTCTTTCTCATTACGATCACTGTTGCTATGTTTTCTTGCAGCTGTTGCGAAAGTTTAATGCTGGTGCAACGTAAATTGACGATAAAGCCTTGTTCAACTAAAAAAGTAGAGTAAACCGAAGAAACTGATTTTGCGTTGCGATTACCAAAAAAGGATCGACGATAGCGCAAAATCGTTACGCGTACCTCGTTTTTCGTAAATACAACAATATTCAAACAGTTTTTTTTTTAACGATACCTGTTTTACTGAATTTTTTTAGTTACTGTAACATAAATGACATTTTTCTCAGTGTACGTACGTAGGTACCCGAAGCATCGTCATCGCATGACTTACTGGTCTCGTCTTTAGTTTCAAAGGTATCAAAAACCGATGCGATTCCGATCTTAAACTATCGGCTCCAATTGCAATTATGATCTGATTATTGAATTTTTGACTTCCTGCTTATCATTTTACACCGGTAACGAGTCACTTCTTCTCTCTGCAGTTTAATTATAAAAATTAGGGGTAGGTACAGGTCGAAAAGTCTATCAGTTAGCGATCGATGGATACTGAAAGGCTTCTTCCTTGACGAGGCTGAAGTTAGTAACGTTAACGTAACAAAACATTGGAGGAAAAATTACTATGTACTTTGCAAGTTTATAGCGACTTTGAAGACTTGGACAAGTTTTGCAAAATATGAATATACGTTCTGCCTTATTACGATTTACTGAATTTCAAACGTTCCTGCAATTGTGAAATAACGACTTTTCGTTGCCAATTTCAGCCTCATATTTCTTGACGATTGTTCGAATACTCTGGGGTCTTCTGGATTTTTGACTCGTGAGCAACGTTTTCTTCCCTACTTCTTTCCGCGCTGTGCATCGTCATCATGTTTGACACCAAGGCCGGTTGGTTGGTTGGTTGGTTGGTTGGTTGGTCGGTTGGTCGGTTGGTTGGTTGTTTTGCCCGAAGCGTGTTTCCGCCGCAGCAGTGACTGTGTAGAGACACACGAGGGTCGGCGTTGAGGTGCGATAGCTTTGCTCCTCTCGGTTCGGATGGGGTGGTTGGTTTCGAATCTATCGAACAAAACCACGCTAGAGCGCCCAGCTCTGATTACAGTTAGTGTACAGTCTGGTGGTGGCAACGATGATCGGCCATCCAGGTGCTCGGCTATTACCAAGGATCCAAAATCAATCGCGATCATGATGATAATAATAATGACGAGAATGGGAAGAATACTGTATTTGCAGGAGAAAATAATCAGAATGTTGTTTTTGAAAGGACCCCGCAAAGTCCGCATGGAAATTGACTCCCGATCGAATTGGCTGGATTTTCAGTATGTAGTATAGTACGTGTCCTACCGACCCGCAAAGTATTCATGGACACAAGTCCCAAAATCACTAGTTTCCAAGATACAGGCTTCGGAAGGGGGGTGGATGGATTTTTTGATATCCGTGGATTATGCGATTCGTACGAATTGCAAAGCTTCAAGGGGGGCTTGAAATCAAATATATCGCTTGAAAACTGCACAGTCGATTCGCAGAGAGTCCGCATACGCGTGAAAAACAGGACAAGTCGATTGTTGCAAGAATCGAAGCGTCTCTTTCTTCAGGCGAAATCCGACGTTGCGTTTCCTTCCGGTAAACCAGCGAGTTCATGGATGGAATCAATCACAGCTTTCTGCCTATCTTTGAGAATCGTCCGTGCAGTATTTTGAGTGTCTTGTTTGATTTCAAGTCCCATTGAAGCTTTGCAATTCATGAAAATCAGAAAATCCACAGATATCAAAAAATCTGGACACCTTTTTTCCGAAGCCTGTACCTATCTCCGAAACTACTGAATTTTGGGAGTTGCGTCGATGAGAACTTTTGCTCGGTAGGATGTGTACTGCAATACATACCGAAAATCCAACCAATTCGACTAGGAGCCAATTTCCATAAGGATTCTAGGGGCTCCTTTGCAATCAATTTTACACCTCAATTTTTTATTTCCAAGCTTATCGTTATTGGTTCTCGATCATTTTTCCATCCAGTCAGTTATCTGACTCGACGATACACCGATTACCAATTTGGTGTCGATACCGTTCCGTATACAGCAATGTACAACATCCGTTATCCAACACATCAATAGCGCTGGTTAATTTAACCATACATGTACAGACAGTCCCATCGCATAGATTGACTCCGTCCTTGCTTTATTATCCGCACATATCTATACTATACTATCTCTACAACGCGTGTACGTACACAACGTAGATTACGTTAAGTAGGTGTACCCACATATTATGTATAATATCGTATAAGCTGCAGTCGTTCTTTTGTATGATTGACGTAATTCTTTCATTATTCACTTCGTACGTTACGTCACGTTACGTTATGTTGCTGGTGTGCTGCGGCGTGGTGTAAAATAATACACCTGCACCTATTCTCCCGCCTCAATACGTTCCGTCACTGCAGAGACTTTACGAGATTATTCATCCGTTTGTCGTAAATTATTGTGCAAAAAATTTCCGCTAACGAATCATCGTCGCTCGCGAGGAAGAAAAGCTTGTACAGATTTAAAGGAAGTTTAAATTTAAAGGAGTCACTGTTCCTCTTGTTCCTCTTATATATCACTGATCTCTTGAATAAGATCAGAAGACTGAAATTCGTCGCAAGGCGATCCCATTGATCCGACAATTCGCTTCGCGACGTCTTCAAAGCTCGTTCGTCTTGCCTCGGATGTTATCGCGCATCGCATCCATGTGGGCCGGAGGCTTGTGTCGGTGATTATATTAAATTGTGTTCGTGCGTTACCCACGCAACGTCTCTCTCGCAGAGCTTTACCCAGACGACGACGGGACCTGCAGCACTTCCGTCATGACGCGGCGTCGTCGTTCCCTTTGGCTGCTCAACTTGCTCAGCACGCGCCGCGTTGTTCCTTTACTGCATTATAGTATAGCCACTCGAGCAGCCTCTTTTATTATCGGAAAATCCGGGGAATTTCGAATTTGTTTTATTTTATCTCATTTATTTTCAGTTTTTTTACAAACCGTGTTCAAAGATTTTTTTAATTCCGTCTTTCTCTCTTTCTTTCTTTCATCATTTTCTTCCATCCCAAATAAAGATTTTTCGAATTTGGGATTTTTTGAAAAATAGAACCATACTACAGGCTCAATTCCATTTTCTCATGGTGAAAAAAAAATCATTGCGTCTAGATGTAGAATTTGTCAAAAAAATAACGCACATTTAAAGAAATGAAGGAAACGGAAACAAAAATACTCATCGAAACATTTCTCTCAGTGTTATAGTTTAAAGTGTACCGCGATCCAAAGTATTAAACTTTTAATAAAACCCCTTAAATCGAGTATGATTTTTTTTCAGTTTTTCGAAAAATGTTCATCTGGAGAATTCAACAAGGTGGAAAACAAAACTCCTCGTACGTTTTTGTCCCAGGGGTTATAGATTGTACATTATCGCTGACCAAACGTTCAAAAATTCAGATACGGAAACCTTGCGGGTCATCAATGATTTCTAACTTGCATAGAAGGAATTCGAAAAACGGTGTAAGCGAAAATTGATTTAGGATTTTTTAACGGATATGTTGTCGCCGAGCTAGAGCTCTGTAGGTTCTGTAAGAAAACGCCGCGTACAATACAGCAAACTTCATAGCCTACAAAGCTGTGAGGTATAAACTGTTTGCAGTCAAAGAATATTAGGTTCCGTAAAATTTACGATCGCATTTCTGTATTATAGGTATAACCTAGCTTTGCTCGCTTCGACTGACGTTGTAATCGTGTCGACTGCGAATTCAGGATTAAGAAAAAAAAAGGATTTGCGATTCATCCTCTTCTCCCTCCTTCTTCTTGTTATTCTTCTTCTTCTTCACTTTCCTGTAATGTTGTAGCTAAAAAAAAGTAGTCTTAGGCTACAAAAAAAAAAAAACGAAATTGAGATAAAAACCAAAAAGGGGTTGGTTAGTTTTTTTTTTTTTTTCCATATTCTTTGGAAGTGATTTTCAGAGATAATTTTTAGCTGCCTTTTACCGATTAATTGGAAGCACAGAAAGTTCCTCGTTAAAGAAAAAAAAAAAATTAATTCACATTGAAACGATATTTTTTCTTTATTACAATAATTGAAAAATTATTATTCAATCCTTACTAAACGATTTTACTGCTTAGATAGAATCGAGGCTTTTTCTTTTTTTTTTTTTTTTCTTCTGATAATTTACTTGAAAAGTTTTAAGGGAAAAACCAACGTTCGTTGGTTGCTTGTAAAAAATAAAAGTTTCGATAAAAAAAATGTAAAAAAGAATCTTACGATCAGGCACTGGTTTTTGATGCCTACAATAAACTGTATAAATTTCATTTAAATCCATCGAATGGTTTTTAAATTACATCGGTCATCGCAAATCACTTGTGAAACGGGTTAGAAACAAACAATACGACAATTGGTCTGCAATTCTTCAATTTTTGTAAAATAAAGTCAAAAAATTGTACAATAACTTGGTATTATTTGTTTTAAAAAATACGTTCCACTACCGTGCTAATAAAGAAAGAAAGAAAACGTCGTTTAAAATAGCCAATTTTTTTTTAACACCGCCGACCAGCCCTAAACCCTTAACGTGTTATACTCTTTTCGAGAGCCGATATGCAGCAGCGTACTGTTTCATCCTGGTATGAATTTTTTAATAACGAAGTTTCATCGCGCTAGTTCGACGCATAAGCTGGCGCCTGCAGTATTTCGAAGTGCAATATAACTGCAGTTGCCTCGAAATCGAGAAATCCCCGAAAATCCTGCATGACGTTCCGAATTTACTCGCTTACAAGCCAAAAGATCGTGTAATTAATTCTGTTCAAAGTGACAAGCATGACGAAGAATCTTCGGTGGATTGTTATTCCGTCCAACTCTCTCTCTCCTTCCTCTTATTTTCTATTCTCTCTTTTTTTTCTTTTTCTTTTTTCTTCTTTTTTTTTTGTTCATTTCTGTTCTCTTTTCTTCAACTTTTGCACAACCATCGAGACGATGGTCGACTGTCTCGATCCGGTTGTCTATCTATACTCACACCTATAATATCCACCCACGCGTGTAAACTCAACCCAAGCCAAGTGATATACGGTCGATCGTTATTATTATACATTCTTGACGTTTTTCCCGCGAATTTACAGACTGCAAATCACTCTTGAAAAACAACATCGTTCTTCTTTTCCTCTATTTCGTCGACCTTGTTCGTACGTGGGTACCTTTACACACATTTCCAACAACGATTCCGATGCTGCTGTTGCTGTTGCTGCCGTTGCTGCTGTTGCAACGGCGGTGAACTCCGTCTTCGTTGCAGAATAACAAATATACGTATAACTTATAAGCTTGAGCAGCGATATTCTGTGTATGTACCCACTTCCATACGATATATTTCCGATTATAGGTACAGAGGATTTATTTCACACACGTGTATTCACACTTGCGCACACCTACAATAGGTTATATTATACTTATTATAGCTCGGCTTGTGTTTTACAGCTCAAGAATTTAAGTGCAACGACGTTTTCTTGTTTATTCTCGTTATACATACAATACCTATATATCCTCGCTTTATGACCGTTGGCCTGTAATGACTAGCCGAGCAACGTATAGGTACCACCTTTATACTACAAGTTTCCATTACTTTCGTCATTTCGTTCGTTTCATGCAACGTCGCGCGGCACCAAATTCCTCCACCCTCTTCCGCGCCACTTAATATTCTCATTTTGTTGCGAACTAACTTGTTTTTCCCCATGATTTTGCGTCGAGTAAATTATATAAATAGTTGACTTTATCTTTATCCAGTGTACGGAATACGACAACAATCATCGTTCAACAATTGCCGATAACCCAAAGACTTCGCATTAAATTTCTGTTTTTTCAACTCTGCGTTTAATTCGTCATGAAGTTAATACAATCGTCAGGTTAGGTCGGATTTAATTTATTCACAAAATTTTTATTAAAACACATCGTAAAGCTGTAATAAACCTTTAGGCAATGTACAGAACTTGCACGCTCTTGCGGCATACAATACGCATATACACCAACTGCCTTCTACCCATGATGTATAAAACTATGTGATTCAAATATCCCGCCGTAGTTGCAACTTCGGATGAGCAATTCCTCGGGTAATTAACTGAATTCTTTTCCGTTTATTCGAAGTGTTAATCCCCTCTCTCAGCAGCTTCTGATTTCACTAATCCTGCCTCGTTGGAATATTAATCTATACAAGGGGGGTGTTTCACTAGAGGGATCACGGTGTCAATGTCATTCGAAATGATTTCCTAATCTCCGAAATCGCGATGAAATCAGAATAATATTAAAATGAAATTCTGCCTCAAGAATCATTGGTATTCGTGAGAAATCTTTTAGGTTATAACAGAAATCTCTTTGAAATCTTAAGAAGTCATAGAAAATCTTGGATATCGTTAGAAATCAAACTAGTCAAAGTAAAGTTTATAAATTGTAAATAATCATGTCGTACGTAATCATGTGAACATAAATCTTTCAAATGTATGAATTACACCGTTGATTTCCGTATTTCTAAATTACATGCACGTATTTTCGTCGAATCAGCATATTACAATCAGCAAAAATCAGTCGCGATAGATATTTGGTTCAACCCCTTCAGTCGCACATTTTTCACCTCGATATCTTCGCCTGAATTTTTTCTCCCTCGTGAATTTAAAATCCAAAATGGCGGATCCGTCGTCGCGGACGTAAAATCGAAAAGAAAAACAAAAAAAAAAAAAAAGCAACCACTTAAAACTCTACGATTCTGACCGAAACTTGTTACTCGGGGCTTTTTGGTGTTATCAAAAAGACAAACAAATATCATCCAAAGTTGTACAATAAACTCTGACAAGACTATAGGAAATCTGAATTTTTTTTTTTAGACGGTACACCGAGCACCCGACCATTGATTGAAAGGATTAAAAGAACGCGTATCGCGAGAGTTGATAAACCGTGTTCTCGTTCACGTTTTCCGATCGCGGGCCGGTAAACTTGCACGTAAGCAGGCAGCAGCGTCAAGCAACGCCGGCGAGAGGCCGTCAGGGGCGGTCTTTCGGAGGCGGGGCTTTGCCCTCCGTCCCTCCGCGGCAGCCTCCCTCCCTCCCTCTTTTGCTCCCCCCCTCGGTCCCTCTCTGAGAGAGCGGTGCGCGGGGCGGAGGGGGTCGGGTCGGGTCGGGTAGGGGGGGGGGGGGGGAGGACAGCCGCGCATCCACGCGCCCGCGAACCACGAGCGCCGCGCGCTTTTTACTCCCGGCTCAGTCGCGGCGCGCTCGTCGAACGGGGAGGACCGTATCAGTCGGTATCGTCGATCGTTGTTAACCTCCGCCGCACAGTCTCCCTCCTTCGCAATCGCGGTTTTATTAAACTTCTGCAGTCCCGCAGTAGGTTGTACGCCGCAAAACTGTAGGACAGTAAACGAGATTACGATAAAATTTCATACCGAAGTTATTGTACAAAGCGAAGTAACAAGACGTATCGGGGAAGGGGTTGAGAGACTCGCGTTAATCAGAAATCGTGATCGTTTTGCTTGCCGTTTGTATTATATATATATGTATATGTACGTATGTGTATATATATATATATATCGCGTTCGGTTTTCGTGTAACTTGAAGTATTCGTAAGGACGATATCATTTTCGGACAGTATAATATTCACTTTGTTATCATCATTGGCGAATTCGTGCTTGTGATTATTTATTAAAGTGAGAAACTTGGAATTTTTTTTTTTTTTCTTCTAACCCCAGTCGGGTCGAAGATACGATCACGGAAAATGAAAAATCTGCGAAGCATGTCGGAAACGGTGAATTCCGAATTGTGAAAAATTGCTACAAGAGTGACAGGGATCGTTGACGTTTGTAGAGATATATTTGTACGTATGCGTGGTAACTGGGTGACGTTATGTCGTTACAGTGTTGTTGAACGGACTGTCCGCGGTTGAGGGTGTCAACAGAGGGGGGAATACATCGGGGGTTAAACGGACTCGTCGTCGCCTATAGACGTGATTGAACCGTGTTACAGATGGGCGAGTCACCACCGCCGGCTTCGTCGTCGAATCGGAGGTGAAAGAGAGATACAGTGAGAGAAAGAGAGAGAGAGAAAGAGAGAGAGAGAGAGAGGGCGAGTATCTCGAACCGCAGCTGCCGCACCAAAGCTACAGAGTGCAACGAACGAGGATCAAGGACCGCCTCGGCCGAGGGGCGATAACATCCTCCTGAAATCGGTCGAAAGATGACGCAGCAGAGCGGCGCGGGGTCGCCGCAACAATTCTGTCTCAGATGGAACAACTATCAGACAAACTTGACGAACGTGTTCGATCAGCTGCTGCAGAGCGAGAGTTTCGTCGACGTCACGCTGGCCTGTGACGGTCACTCTGTCAAGGCTCACAAAATGGTACTATCGGCGTGCAGTCCGTACTTCCAGGCGCTCTTCTTCGACAACCCGTGCCAGCATCCGATCGTCATAATGAAGGACATAAAGTGGCCGGAGCTCAAGGCCGCCGTTGAGTTCATGTACAAGGGTGAGATAAACGTCTCTCAGGAGCAGATCGGCCCTCTGTTGAAGGTTGCCGAGAGCCTCAAGATACGGGGATTGGCGGACGTGAACAACGAGCAGGAACTCACCACCTCGAGACCGTCCAATGCTCAGGACGAACACTCGTCCGTATCATCGGGCCCAACCGCCTCTGGGACTAATTCGTCTTCAACGACCGTTCCTCTGCTTCCTGGTCTACCGAGGAAAAAACGACGCAGAGTATCGGTCGGCGAACGTTCTCCGGTTAATGGTAACAGCCCGGCGAGGGAGGCCGACGAGCATCTTCAGCACTCCGAACACCAGCATCATCATCTGGGCATCGCGGTCGCTGCCGCGGCAGCCGGCGACGGTCAGAATTCCGGATCCGGTGTTCATCCCTCGGCACCGAGGTCTCTCGGCTCACCGACAGCCCCGAGTATCTCCGTAACACCCCAGTTCAGCCTCCACGATCTTCCGGCCTCCCTAACCCTCCCAACGAGCGCTAATTTGCCCCTACCGACAAGCCAGGCATCCCATCCTGTCGCCCACCACGTGTCGGCTCACGTTACTTCCGGGTCCCATCCCCCCCTCAACGCTCAGATCGGATCTCAGCAGCTTTCGGTTCACCATCATCATCACCATCAACAGCAACAGCAGCAGCAACAACAGCAGCAGCAGCAGCAGCAACAGCAACAGCAACAACAGCAACAGCAACAGCAGCAGCAGCATCAGCAGCAGCAACAGCAGCATCATCAACAAACTGGACAGAACTCAGCTCCCGGTGCCGATGACCTCGAGATCAAACCTGGGATTGCCGAGATGATACGCGAGGAGGAAAGAGTGAGTTTTTACAAATTTTTGCAATACATTGTTTTCATCGTTCGATTTCCCGTTCGAAAGCGTCTACGATAAGACGGAGACTCACAGAAATCCATCGCTTCTTGGGGTCGAACATCGGGACTGGGATTTTCATTTGTTATTCATGAAGTCGAGAGGCTCGATATCTCGGACCTTGACTTGGACTACGAATCGGCCGATCGTACAGGAGGTCACGTGATTCACGTTAAACAGCGCGGGTTAAACGTTATCAGTCCAGAATATTCCCAACTTCCGGTGACGATCGTCGCGGAAATAGCTTTCTAAATTTCCGCCGGAGAGAAAACTACGCAACTAGTACTTGGAGTGAATAAAATCACTGTAAATGTTCACTCGGATTTGGAGTTGAGCAGTTTTTTTTACTATCGCTTGGTGATTTTTCATTCCAAGACATTAGGAGAGAGCGCGGTTCATTTGTGATTCCGTCATTCGGGAATCCAATCAACCGAAACGTGTTTGAACCTTTTCTATACGTGTACATGTGTACACTCACATGCAGTTGCTAACTTTTATACCTCTGTCGATATTTTCCTAAGTAAAAAGGTAAAAAGGATCGTCAGGAAAAATTACCCCGTTCAACGATAAATCTTTGCTTGTACAAACCTGCGCGCTGTTGGTTGTCGCAGGTAAGCGGAATTTGTCCGTTTTTCCCCGATTGGAACAGGAGTCACCAAACTCTACCCGATAGCGTATATTATCCCACGAATACGCGAGATACGGTTTCGTTCGTGCATATTTCCTTCGTTCCCGCGGTTTTCGTTTGAATTAGCCTTTTCTCTTTTTATTCTCAACCCGGTATCGCAGATTATACCCACCAACTGCAACCGTAACTTACGAATGTTCGGTACGCGCCCGCTGCTCCATTCTTTATGTAAACGTTGTATGCCTGAACGATAAAAAAAAAAAGAAAAAACTGCACGATCGATGTGTTCCGGTGCCATTTTGTACCCAAAACAAAACATTTACGATTAGTCACAGAGGAAAATTAATTTCGTTTGTAACGTACGCGGCGGCGTGAAGGAACAACTTTGTATCAGAGGTTGCAGAATTATTGTGAGTTTGCAAAAGTGTTCTGAGGTACGATGTATACTAGGGTGGTTAAATTTTTAACTTTGTGTTATTTTTTTTTTTTTTTAATTTGCCAGTCGACAAATTTGTTGCAAAAGCTTGAAAAAAAAAATTGTACCAAAACTTGGAGAAATTAGGAAAATATTTACAGGTCGCGAACAATTATTGTAATATTTTATATTTATTTTTACTCGTACACCTTACGGACTTGTATATATATATTGGTTTTTTGTTTTCTCAGTCACTAAACTTTTCGAGTAGCACCTTGATAAAAAAAAAAAAAAAAAAATAAATGTTGAAAAAACGAACCACCCTGATGCAGACTATGGAATATTACGCATAACGTGCATCCATCCGCGTTTGCGGTTTTGTTCGAAGGACGACGAAGGCTCTCTCTCGAGCCTTGTAATATAAGCCGAACTGACGTGTGCACGCGGTGTATGTTTTAAATATTTAGAAAATTGCCCTTCTAGGAAACCCTGTAATAGCAATACTTAGAATAATCGACGGGTGCGCGCCGAGCGCGTCCACCACACCACTCCCTGCAGAGTCGTCTTTACGACCAGCTTAAGTAGGCTCGACGCCGTCTTTCGGGTTGCCTTTCCTCCGCAACCGCGACTCCCGATGGCCGCGAGAAGAATTCCAGGTTCTTGAAAGCATCGGACTTGCACGTCCCACTACGCGTATATACGATTATATTTCTTACACACGGTTTCGCGTGACTTTTCGACAATAAAGATACAATTTCCAATTTACCGAAATACAATCTCAGCGGACCGTCAGACCAGAGATCCGAATCCAGTTTTTTAATTTTCTAAATGTTGGGAAAAAAATGCCCGAATTTACGATTCGCAGTTTCGACGATTTTTTTTTTTTTCTTTTATCGCAACCTCACCGTCACCACTGAGCCGAACAATGGTGATACGTAACGGTGTGTACGCGTATACGGTTGTACGTTTCTGCCAATCCATCTCCGGGCGATTAGGCGTGGGTCGATGGACCACCCTCCCCAGTTTCCTTCCTTCTTTTTTTTTTCTTCTTTTTTTTCCGTTTTTTTACTTTCTTTCCTTTTTTCCTTTTGTCAAATGTATGAATGTCAAATAAATTTCATTTCGTTAGCAGCCGACGCCGCCGTCGTTGTCTGTCCTCTCCCCCCCCCCCCTACGTCGGTGTTGCAAAAAGCGGTAGGAACTGATGAAAGGTGAACTCGAGTGCTGGGTTGGGGTTGGGATGGGAGGAACGGTGGGACCGGCCGATAGAAATTGAATCATACAGTATTCAATTACGCGTAGCGGAATAAAAGGGCCGCGCTTGTCCTCGCGGAATGTCTTTGCCGTAGAGAGCGGCGACGCGGCAACCAACCTTCTGATATTCAAAATCTATATTTATAATACTTGTGTCGAAATTATTGCAGCCTTATTCCGCGAATGCGTGTTTTTTTTTTTTTTTTTTTTTTTATTAACACCTAATTTATTTATTTATTTATTTGGGGGAATTTTATCCAAGAGATGTTTTTGTCCAGCGGGATTCTCGACGGTTAGCAATTTATTTAGCTCACCGATTCTTTTCTTATTAATTATTCACTCGCCGTTTGCTAGAAACTCTGCAGTGATATCGTCACCCTTCTCTCCGTCGTCTTCAACTTCCAAGAGGACGGTACTTATAGGGTGAAATTTGTCGACTCGCGTATCTCGCAACCCCGATCATCACGCTATGGGCAATGTGCTGCCCAGCCCAACCAATTTATTTTATCTCTCGCACGGTCGACCCTTCCCGAATTAATACCGTTATTAAGTAACTCCTGCGGCTTGATCCCTTTATCCGTTTATCCCTCGATATAGTTTACTATTACACGGTGCAGACGCGTTATCAATATCGCAGAGCACAGGAAGAGGACGTTTCATCGACGCGAGTTTAAGGCAAGTGTACCAGTTATTGACCCTGTCCCAATTATTCACCTTTCTTGGTTTGTACATATCCGTTCGATCCTTGGTTCTAAAATTCTAGGTCTAGCAATTGGTTTGTTAGTCATCGAAAATTTGACAATTTTGGAAATTAGAGAAGGATCGATAGGTGGGTATAAACGTGTCAATAACCGGTACACCAACCTTGCGTACCCAATTTCGAAGAAAGACGAACGTTTCACTGGATCCAGGGGGTAAAATTCTGCCAGACTAGGTATCGGTAATAACACCGCGATTAGAATATTAATATCTGGTGATGAACGTGTAGAGTCTATTACCAAGCATCGATAACGGCTAACTAACCTATTATCATGCCGCGTGGTGCGAAGTACGCTCCTTCTCTCCCTCCACGGCACACGTGCATTCGACAATAAACCTCGATAGTTATTGGCGGACCGATAACAGGTGTATTGTGGATTCGCAATCAGTACAGAGCATTGCAGCACTGCCTCTCGATGCATTTCCCTTTATCTTTCGATCATCGTCGCCGCTCATCGTCACCAGTCCGAAGAAACATTTCATTTCGTTGTTGGATCCTCCTGCAACGGATGTTCCTTCCACCTCTGACCTCGTCGTGAATCCAATCTCAAGATTTATTCACGATCAAGTTTTTCTCCGTTTTCGCAACTACTTTGGATTATAAAATTAAAATCTCCAGCTCGGGTGCTGAGTTAATACCGTTGAAGTTAGCGAATCCAGAGAGTGGCCATAATCTGGGTGTTAAACCTGATATTCGAGACTCCCGATAACTCGGGTCGTTACACGATCTCCGTTTACCGTGGTCCATTTACCTTGCACCGTGTGACGCGTAGCTCTTATATCCGCGTACGTGTAACGTGTTATAATGTAGGAATTACGGTGCGAGGCGTTGCGGGAGGATCGTTATTTTTGGAACTGTATCAACGTGCCTATTCCTCTCTTCTTCTTCTTCAACGTGCAGTGCGGTGCACGAGGTTCCTTGTCCTCCCTCGCCGAGACCACGCAGGAGTTTCGAATTGTTTATTACATGCCGATTCGAAACAATTTCAGTATACATAATATATTATTCACGTTAGGGTGATCCTTATTTAGGGTGTTGACGAATTTCTTACGTCCCACCTCCTCAATCAACTTCAAATAATTCTAAAACGATTGTCTAATTTTTTCAGATTTTTACCTCGACTCTAAAAAAGTCCGCTTTGTGATCCAAGTTTCTCACGGAAATCAGCATGGTAAGAACTTTTTTCCACTCAGTATACATTTTACTGTAAGAGTAGAAAAAAATCTGCAACTGTGAGGTTTTAATCGGCGTTAGTTCTACCATCTGAAAAAAATACACATCGTCTTACCGGGAAATCTAGACGAATCGCACTGCCTCTAAATAAAAAAAAAACCAGATTTCGAGGGTGTGCAATTCGTCGAAATTGGCTGGTACGATGATGTGTATTTTTTTATTTTTTTTTTTTTTTCAGATAGCAGTACCAATGCCGACTATAACCTCACAGTTGCACATTTTTTTCAACATTCTTCCTCTCACAATAAAATATATATATACCGAGAAAAAAAGTTCTTACCATGTTGATTTCCGTGAGAAACTTGGATCACAAAGCGGACTATTTTAGAGCTGATGTAAAAAAGTCTGAAAAAATCAGGCGGTTGTTTTCGAATTATTTGAAGTTGATTGGTGAGGTGGGACGGGAAAAATTCGTCAACACCCTAAATGAGGACCAACCTAACGTACGTATACATTATATACATATATATATGTACACTCACCTCGAAAGTAATTCTTTATTCGATGTTTTTGTACATCGTTAAAGTGCAGGGGACTTTTAACGCGATTTTAATACAGCGCCCCCACCCCCCATCCCCCGTCATTTCTTCGTCTTCGTTTTTTTGCTCTTGCCTTTTGCACCTTATTCACTTAAATATGTTTTTATCATTTTTATTTTTCTTTTTATTTTTTATCTTCTCTTCCTATCTCGGTCCAATCTTTTACTCCTCATGTACAATTATACGTGTCTGCTGCATCAGGCGTGACTGTTCTTCGTTAATTGCTGTTATTATTATGTCTTTATATATTTTTATTTTTTATTCGTTTCCTTTCCTTCTTCCTCCACTCTCATCGCTTGTAATTTATTTATTTTTATTTTTCAATTCCTTTTTTTTTTTTTCTCTCACCCATCTCCTCGCCTCATAGTCCCGACGCTGCTTTTGCCGCCGCTGTTGCTTTTGCTTCTGCTATCGCGTCGCATCATTCTGTATTATTTTCATTTTATCATCAGCAATCTTGGCTAATGCAATTTGCCTCGGCTTCGCTCTCTTCTCTCTCCTCTCCGCTTCTCTCTTCTCTGTACTCCTCCTCGCGTCGCGATTCAACAACGATGTTACTGCGACTACACCGCCACTGCTCTTCTCCCCGTACTGCACAGGCATCCACCACCCCCCACCCCTTGCCGTTTTATTTTATATTTGAATATTTTAGCGCGTTATAAAGGGTGCGCACAGCGGAGAGTCAGAACGTGGGGTTTTTGGATCTGCTGGGTGAAAGAAGAAAGAGGAGAGGAGAGGATAGGAGAGGAAATAAAAAGTTTTAAAAAAAGTACCTCGAGTAGGTGTACGAGAACATCGCGAGCCTATATATAAAATATTACGGTTTCTGGTACAAAAAGAATATTTGAGCAGCGTCGCTGTTCCGCCCGCAGCGAGGCTTTTGCGTTCTTCCTTTTAATTTTTCATTGTTTGGGGGGCGGGAGGGCGGTTTCCACGCGAGCTTTAAACGGGCAGGCATCACGTGTGTCCGTGTGTGTGTGTGTGCAGAGAGGCGGCTAGGCGCTTGGCCAAAACGGGCGTTGATTGGCGCCATGGATATTGGGACGGTGTGGATGTATATGCATAACGTGCGGACCAATTGGCAAAAACGTGACGAAAATAGGAAAGCAGACGTTCGTTGCCGATGCCCGCAACACGCTTTGCGTCGAGCCGAGTTTGTCTGATCACGCCTCCTCTCCTCCCGTTATATATCCTCTTTCAAGGCTGGTGGCTTTTCACTCGCAATCCTGCGCTTTGCCGCGGGATTCGAGATTTCGGGTGGGGATTCCCACGTGCCGACAACTTTTCTCTCGTTTTCCTTTCCTTTTCTTGTATCACTTGGCGACTTTATTTATCACACCGACGATTGGCGCGGTGTGAAGAAACGAAAGTCGTGCTTCGTGGCGTACGGATGAAAGGAAAGAAAGATGTAAAAACGAAAGAACAGAAAAGGAATAGAAACGATGAGACGACGTTGTATTGTACGCGTGTATGTAGCACGCGTTGTTACCCTGATCATGAAAAACGCCGCCGCAGGCTACGCGATAAGACCGGCTGATCGTTAGCCAAGACCATTGCTCACGCGACCAAAGAACTCCGCGAGATTCCCCGCTGACAAAATATGAGTCAGCTCATCGATATTGTCGCGTGTAAAACAACTAGCGGTACGATGGTTTGCGGTGCATGGTTGGAGTAGTCGTTGCGCGGTGATGTTCGAGATGATCGACGATCGCACGAGTTGTAACGTCCTCGTCGACAACACTCGTCGTGAACGAACGAAGAGACGTCCTCGTAGGACGAAACGCGCTTATATATACCTACACGATCTCTTGAAACTTGAAGATCAACCGCGCATGCGCGAGTTTTATCGGCCGTTCGTGCAGGCTGGCCATCCCGAGTTTAGTTGATACGAATTTTCGAGGTTAGAATCTCGAATAATTGAGGCAGTGACTCGGAAAGGTTTGGAAAGCATTCGTTATCGGTTCGGAACGTCGATTCTTCAAGGAACGGTCGGAATTTAACGCTTACGCTCTTTGGAAATTCAAACGTACACATTTTGCGTACGTTGGCTCGCCTGCATCGCGGACAAGAATATCGCTGCGGGAAGATTTCACGGACCAATGAGATTTAATTATTCGGCGCGTGCGCGGTTGATTTTCAAGTATCGAGAGATTGTCCCGGTATATGCTGCTGGTACGACTTCTTGGACTTTGTTTCGACTGTGGTAAAGGTAGACGAACCGACGCGAATCGTCTGTCTCTTTCAAGTTTCGATACTAATTCGACGACGCGGTATTTAGCAGCCGTTCAAGTTCATAGAGCCTATCGATTCTTACGGTCATGGAAAAGTTTATCCGCGGTATGATGTGCTTTTTCACACTATCCGCAGTCGTTCGTTCCTGATCTTATGGTTGGTTCAAACTTTATATTGATAATTGTTGCAAGCTCCAATTTATCAAGAAACATTATCTATAGTGTAATTCGAATTGCTGGAAAGTTTGTACTGTACTATTTGTTGCAGTTTTTCGTGATGTCTAGTGGTCTTGAAAATGTCCTTGAATTTTACTTGTCCTTAAAAACTCCCGGCAACTATCCTCGAATTTTCTTGTGTCCTGGTAATATTCTATTCTTAATCTCCTTGAATTTCTTACGGATGTTTAACCAGGCACCATGTAATTCTTAATCTACAGTTGCAGCAAAGTAACGCTCATTGGTACGAATGCTTTTAATTCCTGCTGCTTTCAGCGATATATTCGCGCAAAAACGATCTACATCCAGTGATTTTCCGGTTCTCTTTCTATCGCGGCGTCACGAGTTTCAAACAAAGACCTAAATCTTTGCGATGATGCATAGTAGAAGCGTGATGGAAAGAGAAATGATGATAATTTCAAAATAGAAAACGAACGATGGACAGCAGCGAACTTCTTTAACTCGCTGCTTCTATTGTGGAATGAGAGAGAGAGAAAGAGAGAGAGAGAGAGAGAGCCAACGAGTGGCTCTGGATGGTGTGTACGTACCTTCAGGTTCCGTGACTATCGTAGGTGGGATTGCAGGTTGACGCTGTGTGCGTTTCGGTTCTTGTTCCGTGTTTTTAAGAGGGACAGAAGCAAGCGCCTTGAAGCTCTTGAGAGACCCTCGGTGCGCGGACACTTTTACTTTTACAAGATTCTTCCGTCTGTGTTTGCGTCTTGCGCTGGCTGTTGGTCTGCTCCACTAACAGCCGGCCGCGTTACGAGGCGCAAAACTTTGCGGGGGGAGGAGTTGAGGAAAAGAGTAAGCCATGCCGGGGTGGATAAAGGGGTGAGAAAGAGGAAGAAGAAGCAGAGGAAACCCTTTGTCACTGTGCCAACGTGATGCTGCTGCTGGTAGCAATTTATATACGCGGGAAATTAAAAGAATAGACGCACAGCCGCCAGCTTTGCTCTTCTTTCTCTTTCCATCTTCATCGAGATTATACGCGTTGACTTTCAAGAGCGATTAAAACACCGGGACGTGTTGGAAACCGCCGCCCCCTTTTTTATGAATTAAAAAATCACGAACCAACGACGTGCACACTTTTATACCTAGTAAGGAATCGTGACGTTGGTTCGCCGCGCGTTCGACTTTGTAGTCCAAAAATACAATCCTTGCCGATGAATTTCGTGCAGAGAGCGATTCTAAGTTTCGGATATCATATCGACTCGTTGTGAAGTCTTAATTTCTCAGCTATTCGAATCGTGTAAACTGTGCCTGATGAAGACATTATCTCTAGACTCTGACGGTTTCTTTTGCCGTTTCAAATGTATAGGTAAAGGGAATGAATGAGGTGCTTTTCTCCTTTGATCATCGAATGAATGAATTTTCAAATTATTGTATCTTCGCGATGTCATGGCTCGTTTACCGATTGTCAAAATCAGGGTGATCAAGCCGCGGTTCGGATCGTTATATTTTTACGCAATATCAAAGTCATCCGAGCATTATACGTATACAGTATGAAAGAAGAAGAAGAAGAAGAAGAAGAAGAAGAAGAAGGGTATCGTCAATACGCGATTCAATCCGTTCGTTTCCTGTCCGTGATGCGATTCTACGGGAAAATAACCTCCGGCGTAACTACAAACTTTTATAATATATGACACGTCGGACAGCCTATCTTCCGCGCTATATATAATACCGATGAATGACAGCATAAACACATATATGTATATGTATATGGTATACGACCTCGGGGGTGTTTCTATCGATCCTCCGACGTACGCTAGTCTCGCATATTCCTCGTTATGCTCGAAAGTTCAGAAACAGGGCTCAGTCGGAAATCTTCACAGGCATAGATAATGTTGACCGTTGCGACAGACTGTCAACTGTCAGGAGTCTGTTTTCCGTCACGTTTCTCTTCTCACAGTCGCTGTACACCTTATCATATACCGAATTTTCGTCACCCTGATCGAAAACTTCAAATCGAGTGTGTTCAACCTGCCAGGTACAGTGAAACTTCCCAATTGCTGACACCATTCGGACTCAAAATATTGTCAGTTATCGAGACGTGTCCGCTATTCAGGATAATTAATAATGTCCGTTAAGAGAAGTTTCATTGTGTCTACCAAAGTGCAGCGTGGATAGGAATAGCAGGAAATTGATTGATTAGCACAAATAACCCCGTAGAATTCTTATGGAAATTGGCTCCTGGTCGAATTGGTTGGATTTTCAGTGTGTATTGCAGTACACATCCTACCGAGCAAAATTTCTCATCGACGCAACTCCCAAAATTCAGTAGTTTCGGAGATAGGTACAGGCTTCGGAAAAAAGGTGTCCAGATTTTTTGATATCTGTGGATTTCCTGATTTTCATGAATTGCAAAGCTTCAATGGGACTTGAAATCAAACAAGACACTCAAAATACTGCACGGACGATTCTCAAAGATAGGCAGAAAGCTGTGCTTGATTCCATCCATGAACTCGCTGGTTTACCGGAAGGAAACGCAACGTCGGATTTCGCCTGAAGAAAGAGACGCTTCGATTCTTGCAACAATCGACTTGTCCTGTTTTTCACGCGTATGCGGACTCTCTGCGAATCGACTGTGCAGTTTTCGAGTGATATATTTGATTTCAAGTCCCCCTTGAAGCTTTGCAATTCGTACAAATCGCATAATCCATGGATATCAAAAAATCCATCCACCCCCCTTCCGAAGCTTGTATCTCGGAAACTAGTGATTTTGGGACTTGTGATCATAAGTACTTTGCGGGTCGGTAGGACATGTACTATACTACATACCGAAAATACAGCCAATTCGTTCGAAATCAGGCACAGTCGGTTCCGTTTTTCACTTTTCCAATCCAAGTCGATGCGACGACGAATGAATTATACCTGGACGGTCTTACGGTCTTGGTCGTGGAAACGGAAAAGGAAACGTTAGGAAGCCGGGGTGAATACTTGCAGCGTGCCGAAGCGACGGGACGGCTTGCAGTTGCGGTCTGTTCATTCGGGGGTGGATTATTAATGACTGGTGGGTAATTGAGCCGTCAATATTTAAGGGATCCTACCTCTACGAGGCACTCGTCGTGTTTAACACTGTTTTCACGCGTCCATTCGGTTCGGTTTTATTGGAAATTTTTCCGCCAGTAGCGTGAAATATCGAATATGGAGGGTGGCGACAGATCGGAGAAACTGGGAATTGTCAGGGAAAATTCTTCAAACTTCAGCTATGCTTCGTAAATTTGATTAAACTAACTTTCGGAAATTGTGTTGTCCAATTTCTAATTATTTGTGTAAAGTTAAGCAATAGTAGAGTGTCTTTTTGCATCAAAGTTTTACACATTCAAGGCGCAAAACTTCTGGAGCTTTTAGTCATAAAAGCTGCCTAACGTTACCTAAATTTATCTATAAATATATCTGTGTATATAACGCGAATATAATTATGTTTAAAAAATAAAAATGTTTGTGTGTGTGTGTGTTCACAGGATGATACTGTTTCTCTGTTTTTTTCTCTCCGCTCTATATTCTCTCTCTTTATATCTCTCTTCGACTTGCACACTGCGTAACGTGCATAGTCGCGTGTACATATTCGTACAAATATAATGTAACGGACTTGGCGTTATAAAATAAATACCGATTCGTGGAGCGATAAAGAAGTGACCGAAACAAGCAGAAATTAAATGATGGAGAAAAATGCTTTTACACATTAGCGATATGTGTTATCAGTTTAATGTCTAAAACAGGACTGATTTTACAATAATGTTAATTTTTACGCAGCAACCTTATGCATTTTCTGACATACGAAAGCTTTTATACGTCTTTTATCTATTACGACTGTACTGGATCATTAGAAAGGGGCCTAAAACTGGTGATTTTAACATTTCTAACAATATATATGTATGTATGTATGTATACAGCTGTCACTAGGTGTGCATATATATATATATATATATACGCGATGATAAGATACCCGGTGGTGCGGATACGTATTTATAATGTAGTTATACGTTGGACACGCAGGCGGGGAATATAAAGTAGTGGAAGAAATAATAAGTAGAAGTGGAATATACATGTATATATATAAGTAAGTCGACGAGTAAATTCGACCCACTTAGCGTTACTTAGCTGAATATGTTTAACGCTGGCGCAACGTTGTATCATCATTTATTATATGAACCTATGCTAGACCTAGGTATACTTACTTACATTCATACATGCATAATTATATATGTGTGTATATATATATATATACATGTATATGTATACAGACACGTTACGTGCAAAGTGTGTACGTATGCATACGTAGGTACATAGAACAACAAGGTATGTATGGTACGTAATTGCTCACCGCCATCCAACGCGCCAATCACTCGCGAAGAGTATACGAGATTCGTATTTATAATGTGCAGTAATGCACGATTCATTAGGTACTAATCGTTTCTTTCGAGAAGGAGGCAAAAAAGTTTTAATGAAGAAGAAGAAAAAAAAAAAAAAAAATGAAAGAAATAAAGAAAAGAACGAAACCGTTTCTTTTTACACCGTGCCTATCGTTCGTACGTAAATTCAAACAAGGATCAAAAGTGTCGAAGGTGAGAATAATACCCCTTGCTGGATTCTTTGGTTAGACGGTATACAGGGTGTCCCTAAATTGCCTCCCACGGACTAGCCAGCATGATACCTCGTTAAAATCCAACCGAGAATTTCTTTTTCTGAAGCTCGTCCGACGCATAGTTTTTGAATTATAAGCGATAGCGCTAGGCCAATCAGAGTGCACCATTTCATCTAGATTTGCCGCCACGGAAATTGCTGTTTTGTTCGACTGGGTAAATTATTATTATTCGTTTACGAATTAAATATCGGCACCTCCCCTCTCTCGCTGCTGTACCCCTTATGCTTGAGGATGCGCTTCTGTTTACTCACACAAGTGTGCGCCCATGAATGTGCGGCCGGCAGCGTGTCCGCGGCAACAATACCGAGGTCAGCGCCCGAGAAGGGGTACAACAGGGAGAGAGGGGAGGTGCCGATATTTAATTCGTAAACGAATAATAATAATTCACCCAGCCGAACAAAACAGCAATTTCCGTGGCGGCAAATCTAGATGAAATGGTGCACTCTGATTGGCCTAGCGCTATCGCTTATAATTCAAAAACTATGCGTCGGACGAGCTTCCGGAAAAGAAATTCTCGGTTGGATTTTAACGAGGTATCATGCTGGCTAGTCCGTGGGAGGCAATTTAGGGACACCCTGTATATTTTGTTGAGGATGAGTTTCGGATTTTCGGCGTACTCGACGATCAATCGTAAATGAAATATCGAATACAAACAAAAAAAATAGAAATAAAAATTTCTCACGGATGCGTGGGACGTCGTACAAGTCTTCGTGAAAAATATGCAAAAACGTTAACGTGATGAAAGAAATATTCGGAAAGTATGACTGAAGCTATAATCAAGTTGAAACTAGGCTAACAAAAATAATTTCGAAACCTAAATTTTAAATGTAAACGCACATTGTTACGTAATAACAACGTCAGAAACGTATAGTTAGTGTATTATTTTTTCATTGAAAATTTAAGAATAAAATGAATCGTTTCATTCGTAAATGAATTCTTTTATCGTACCGTGAGACAGATTTGTTTTCCACATCGGCAGATTGTAAAGTATATAACAATTTACAGGTGCATATGTGAAATACGAGATTTTGCTTAACTATTAGAATCATCGAAAAAGCAATATTAATGTTTTCGTAACAAAAAATGATAGAATAACGTGATCTTCTCCGATGTGAAGTATACATTGAAGTGTTAAAATTCGTTGATTAAACATCGTTTTCCGCATAGCACGAGAAATTCTTTACTTACATAACACATGAAACCAATCTAGCTTCCGTATATTAATAACGATGATACTTTTATAACTATTGTTTAATCACGTTTTTTGTTAAAAAAAAGAAAATCCTTTCGACTTATTAAGAAATTCGTTTACACTGAGAAGACAGAAGTTACAGCGGAAGGATTCTTCGACGATCCTAGTAACACAATATCGAAATTTGCAGGTCAGGCTATTAAATAATCACGACGCCAGGCGGTAGGATAGGTATAATGTTGAACATACTACACGAATAAGCGGGTATCTCGGATCTCGGTGCACGCATGGACGGGGACCGGGATATAGGCAGTTAGTGAATCAGTCAACAATTATTAAATTGGTCAGCGAACCGCGTCAAATACACACTGACGTGTAACGCGTGCATTGGCGTACGTATCACGCGTCTGCATACGTGAAGTGCGATATCGTACACACACAAACACACGCGTGTATACGTATACAGTGCACGGCACGGGGGATAAATGATGGAATAACCTATACATGTATACATAGGGGAAACATCCGCACAGCCCTAACAGTACATTATGTCACAAGGGAATAAAGTCGAAGATTATTCCCTTGGGCAGTCATCACTTTGTGACCTCGATATTTCCCGCAAATGCGTTAAGAGGGAACAATATGATACTCACGTCCCGCTTATCAGGTAAAAAAAGCTAAGATTACGGTCAGGTCGGGAATAAAATCCTACATGTGTAGACAGTTACCATAGTCATTACACAAAACCTTCGAGATATTTCGGTTAGAGTGTTTGAAAAATTCAAACCGGACAAGTCACCTTTTAGAATTTTGCCACCGAGTTCCGGTTTCACGAGGCTTCGGTTCAGGCCAAAAACTAACGTTTCGAAGGATACGTTAGAAGCGAAAAAAAAGTTGAAAAGAAAAACCACTCAAATCGCGTATGCAGAGTCTTGTATTGGTCTCGATAAAATTTCAATCTTCACGGCTTGTCAAGTTTTGCCTTGCGCTTGGTTTTCGTCTCGGAAAAATCAAGACAATATCGTTTCCAGACTTGCTCTTTGTCGTCAACCTGTATCCGTACCTTCGCACCATCAACTTGTGTAATAGCTGCATTGCTTGAAATGCCTTTAATATATTCGCCACGGCTAGGCATCTTCCAACACACCAGAATTTTCATTCTCAGCTTCTATTACCGACCTCTGGACGCGGTAATTACGATTAATTGCTCCCAGCCGACTCGCACTCTCTCTCTCTCTCTCTCTCTCTCTTTTTATTTCTCTCACTCGGTTATACCTTGTACGCGCGCACGCGAGTCGGCTTGCATTATTCACTCTTGCCAGAATATGAGATTATATATTCTATTTTTGAAATTTAAATAGTAATATAGACAAACTATGTACCTACGCTGAATTAATTTAATCTCTTCTTTTTTCTTTATTTCTCTTTTTGTTATTATTATTATTATTATTTATTTTTTTTCAAAATTTCTCATTCGCCGGACACGCAAATGCGTCGAACATTAAATACATAAACGCTACACAACGTATTAGGTATTTTCTTTTTACTCGTTGTTCGCATTTTTTTCCTCTTTCTATTTTTTTCTTTTCTTTTCTTTACTTTTTTTTTTGTGGACGGTATTCTTATATGCCGACTCCGTTCTGTAACCGTAAATCTATCAAGTCTCTGGTCGTTAAATTCGACTTCATTTACACGAGTAAAGTTTATCGGAGTTTAGCAGCCATGCGGCTGCCGAGACCGTTGCAGAACTGACGAGATGAGATGGACGGCTAAAACAGGTGGCGGGGGGGATTGTTGAAAGTAAATTAAAAAAAAAAAAAGGAAAAAAAACCAACGGTTACGAGTAATTAATCATCGAGTACCGTGTACAAGTTTCAATGTATTAATTACAAGCGCTTATTATGATAATTGTTTCAATATTCTTGAGATATATACCTCCTGCGGAATTAGTTTTTTTTGTGATTATTTAAAAAAATTTCCGCACGCGGTAGGTACGCGGCAGCGAATTGTAGCTGCGATTGATTGGAAATTTCAATTCCCTCGAGATTGATGTATATATATATATATATATCCACATATGATATCATACAACACGCCTAATTTATAACAAATAAACTCTCCGGGGCTCTTATAGTTGTGCTTTTATTTTTAAAGCAATATATACGTGCGTGTATATATGTATACACATAAACTTTCGCGAAGTGGCAAGAAAGAAGGAAACTGAATATATATATATATATATATATACATAACAGCGGTACAAAGCAGCACTCGGCAATAAATGGGACTCAATAACAATTTCTATTAATTAAATAGATTTTGTTTTACGACGACGAACGATTAGAGATTATATTACAGTATACGGCGGCAGCATGCGCGGCAACCTTGCGGCTACACGTATAGGTATATCTTAATATATATATATATATGCATGTATGCAAAAAAAAAAGAAAAAAAGGCGAATGCTCAAGCTGCGTGGCCGTGAAAAATGATCTCCTAGTGTTGTATATATAATATAATACACACACACACACATTTTATATATATATATATATATATGTATACATACACATACACGTATGTGTAGGAGCTCCTCGAGTCGTTAGTAATATTAATAATTGGAATAATTGGAGCAAATGGAGCAAATGGAATAAATGGAATGATCACCATCAGACAGCAGCCCAGCGCAGACCGGAGTGCAATCGGAACGGAACAGCTCGCGGAAAATTGATCGAGACCGATATACGAAGGCACACGCGGATGGTCATGCGGAGAAACTTTCGAGTGAGTCGCCTTTTCCTCATTTTTTTTACCTTTTCGCGGTGTAGGTACCCACTTTCAAATTTTTCTTGCTCTTTTTTTCCTTTTTATTGTTGTTGTTGTTGTTGTTGTTGTTGTTATTATCATTATTACTATTATTATTATATTTTCTTTTGTTTTTTCATCGGTACGGGACAAAGATGTTCCGCAGCCACGGGGGGGGCGTACGGAAGGAACGGAGGGAGGGGGGAGGCTGAGGACGAGATGGGCAGAACGGTGTACATACACTGGGCGCGTTCATTATGATTCGTGTATTTATATAAAGTCTAAAAATATACCCGGTGCCGGGCGAACCCCACCCGGTATTTCATCTGAGAATAATATTTTAATGTACGTAGTCTTTCGACTCTCTCTCTTTCTCTCTCTCTCTCTTTCACTCTTTCTTTATCTCCGTTTCTTCTTCTCTTTTACTCTTTACTCTCTACCACCACATTTATCGTTCCGTTCGTATTCCCTCACTCTCGTCCGTCACTTTCCAGCCGAGCTTTTGATGTTACATTATACATATATATATACGTAAGTATGTATAACGTTCACATGTGTGTACGTACGCGGATGGACACAGGGTGCAGTGTAAACGACCGAATGCAGTAAATGTACCTACGTTTGGCTCTTCTAAAACGTTTTTTTCATCTCCTTTGTTTTTTGGTTTTTTTTTTTTTTTTCTTTTTTTTTTCACCCTCATTCAAAGACACCATCTTCGCTTCACCGCACTCCGAATAATATAGATCTGATCCCCCCGCCCCCAACGACATGCTATAAGCAGCTTTGCTGGTTACACGCTCTGCACCGTCCGACTGTGATTATGAGGTTGATCTCTTGGCGCGAAAAGTTGTGCATAGATTGTATAGATTTGGAGTACACTGGATACGTCGGGAGGGTTTGGAGGACCGTCGCCAACCGAGTAACCCCTGCCACGAGTGTTTGAGGGAAAAACGGAAAGGAGGAGGCAGTAAAACGGTAGTAAACGAAGTGGTGAGGAGGTTGTTACAAGGAGCGGTAAATGGCTGGGTGGGTTAGTCGGTAGGTACGCACTCACTCACTACATACTTGGAGACGGAGGTGCTCGATCCGCGTCCGACGCGTTCTATTGCCCTCTGAATAACGTCGTTTACCCAGGTACCGGATCACGCCGAGGATTCATTCAAAATTCATCATGCGTTCATCAGAAGCTAGGATCCCGGCAACGGAATACGAACCCGTAAGACGTAAAGTCCCGATACCGGATAAGGAATAATAACGCTAACGAAATAGGAAAAGGTTACCTACCTCCGTCGAATCGTCAGGGTTAAAGGCTGGTAAGGCTACCGTAACGAGATGCATGTTTTCGGAAAAATCCTTACTTTGCATGTTTCTTTTGGAATGTCTGAAACACAGTAAACCATGATAGAGAAAAATGTATTTTTATCTCGAAAAGCCACCTCGTTAAATTTCATTCGGAAATTGTTCAATACCGACTTTCTTCCCTCACGTTTCGTTACGTGTTACTAACTTCAGCCTCGTCGTAGAATCATCTACTTACCTACAACCGCCGGTTCTTCTCTTTACATTTCATCACTAATTGCGCACGATACTCGTCGGCTCCCCGATTCCCGGTATATTATCAGAGACTTGTGACTAATCGAACCCTTACATTTATTCCTCTTACAACAGACCTTGAAGCAATCGAGCCGATCATGAACGCGAAGGGTTGGTTGGTTCACTCGGCACCGACGGCTTATAGGACGCGACTCAAAACAGGCTTGGAGGTTTTACACTATGGAAAATACAAGCCGTGCGATATGAGGTACAGGAGTACAGGCGAAGGTGCAGGTTGAGGTGTAAATGCAGTCATATCTACACGTATAATTCCTAGTCCAAGAGTCGGGGTTGCGGAGGTGCGGAGAGTGTTGGGTTAGGTTAGGTTAGGTTGGGTTAAGTTGGGTTGGGTCAAGTTGGGTTAGGTTAGGTTACGTCGGACCGGGTTGGGTTGGGTTGAGTGAGGAACGGTACGGCACTGGAGGAGAAATAATATATTACCTGGGCACCCGGGTGTGTGGGTAATGTATGGGGTTTTAATAAATCTTATTCCTCGTGTATGAAATACGGTAATAATAATTTATAAGATAAACTATGCGCTCGCCCCTCTCTCCCTTCCTACCACACACCCCCTTTTCGATGGATGGATGGTGTGGGTAGAGGCGAACCTTCGTCGATGTTGTGTGCGTCTCAGGACTGTCCGTATATACGGACGAGAGGAGGTCTTACGGTGGTGGTGGTGGTGGTGGTGGTGGTGGTGGTGGGTGTGCGCCTGCGACTTCGTCCAAACATCTTTAAATAAACCTTTATTTATACGCGAGTCGAAACACGAGTGTGTAGGTGAGCGTCTGCAACGCCCCGCGCCTATATTAGTATCCACATCATATTATATACATATATCAACCCTCCTTCCTCCCCTTTCCTGAACATTTATAATGTACGCGTTACTCAGGTCGACTGTACGAAGGTACGTCCGAAGCGTTAACGCAATCCTCGTGTTTCAATATATACGAACATGTTCTTTACGTTCTCTCGTCGATGCTCGATACTATCCTATCCAAACCTTCGTCGTCGTATCGTTGTCGAGTCCTGCGTTCGCCAGAAGTCGTCTTCCTACAAATGAGACCAAAAACCGTCGTAGAAGTTTACCAAATTCCGTCGATCGAGGTCGAGATACGAGGAACCGTTTGATCCCATTTTGTTCCGTAGTACAACCAGGGTGGCCACACACCTGGTAAACCTGGAAATTGTCACGGGATTTTCAATTTGGTTGTAGAAAAAATTGATAATAACAGTTTTCTATGTATCATGGGGATTAGTAATCATTTTTTGAGGTAGGAAGTTACTTTTTTTCATTGAGAAAAGAAATTGGCTTGAACTGACCTTTGTTTATTTGAAGTATTTGAACCGAATATAGACTTAATAAGCTGAACGATCCAGGTTTCGGTAACTTATTAGGACTGGCAAATTGGTCATTTTAGGTCATGGAAAGCCTGGAAACGTCGCGAAACTTTGTTTTCCAAAAAATTTGTGGCTACCCTGAGAACGCATCTGTGCCATGTCCATATCGAAGTCTGTTTTCAATCTCATATTCGAGGGAGGAATGTACAAGTATAAAGTTGAAACTGCGGTAGGGTTAAAGATTACTTTACCGAAGTGGAAACCAAAACAGGCACTCTCTCTGTACGTATACATGTATCAAAGGAATATCCTTTTCAGTGTGCTGGCATAAAAGTTTCCTAACACTGTGTGAAAATATGTACGTTTCGGAGGGACGTTGCGAATTCACATCTTGGTTATCTTATGTCATATAGGCTTTGGGAGTTCGACAATAGGGTTGTCTTTTCCCGATTCGCGGTACACCCTTTCCTTCGGACTTGAACCGCGTACGCTGTATACTTAACTTGCGCATATTCTCATGCAGTATATATGTGCAAAGCACAGTGGCATACCACCGTACGGGGGCAATGCACCCTGAAGGAAATCCGCTCACTCACCGCTGGGTAACCCGCCCCCCTCGTCCCTCCCCACCTCGATATGCGATATGTTTCATTGCCTTGCATATTTGTTCCGTCGCACTTGATCCTCATTCGTTGAATTACATTCCAAACAATGAAGAAAATTTAAAAAAGAACGATACACGTACCTTTTCGACAATTGGGTGTTCGACGCTGTTGAAAGGATCAATCGATGAAACCGAGCCACTCGACGATGACCCCCAAAGATTCTCGGTCTTGAACGAAGCTTTTCTCTTCGTCGTCTGGCGTTAACGGTGGTCGTCGGCCAAGACACTCCGTTAACGTATTATTGTACCTATAGTGTCTATAATACGGTGCTGGACGATGCTCGATCGATCGCTGCGGGTCGTAACAAGCGGGTTGGTTGGTTGGTTGGTTCGTTGGTTGGTGTATGACGTGGGCGCGTGAGGAATTACCCACCATGTGGAGAAATGCAGGCTGCAGTGTATAAGACGAATGTGTCGAGTCCATGCAACGAACTGTGACTACTACGCGGACGTAGTTACTCCGGTGTACCTACATTTTGGAGGGACGACGCCAAGTGCTTCGTTGGAGTCCCCGGGACGCTGCGCTGCTTGATGTTGAGTTGGTTCCGCGCTCTGCCTTCTTCGCCACTTCTCCCTTTATTTTCACTCACTCATTTACTTGGTAGTTTTTTTCTTTTTTTCCTTTTTTCCTTTTTTCTTTTCTATCTCACAAGCGCTTCTCCCGTCAACCTTCTTCGTTTTTATAATAACGTTGTTGCGTCTATTTCACCCCCTCTGAGCTTCTTACAATTACTTTTTACTCGCTAGTGAAAAGCTTGTAATCGTAACCATGTGCTTCGATCGCTCAACTCTGCAGGTAACTCGACGTTGCATGAAAATTCATTCTTTCCGCTGCGTCGGTAAATTTCTTATACGATTTATCAGATCACGATCATTGTCATATCGTTTTCGGCATGATTTTCTCGAAAGCGAATCGATGAGGATGATCACGCCGCCGCCGCGTACGTTTCGCATACTCGGTTCGTTCGATAGACGGTGAGTTGAAAAGCAGTACCTAATACCGAGTCGTTTTAGACGGTAACTCGGCACATTTCTCATTAAGAGAGGTTCTTAACTCGTTGCGTAATGGGCATTAGACGGAATGCGTGTACGGGCGCGATACGCCGCGGTAGATGAGGTCGAGTTGAAACGTTTGTCTCACCTGCAACACGCGTGTAACAAAATCAAGATAAAAGCACGTCGGCTCGTTACATCGGTGGAAGAAAAACGCTTTGAATATATACTTATTACAAATGGCCTTAAATCTCGTTTCTTCGGTCTTTGAACTATGCGTTAAATAAATACACGTACGTGTATAACGTACAAAAGCGGCTCACAACGCGAGTTACAATTACGAGAATATATAATAATAAGTACCGGTCGCGCTACTCGTTATCCGTCATACTCTCAGATAACGATATTATATTTTTACACACCACGGAGGGTTATAATAATAAATATCATGACGTAATTAAAATATTATATGTATATATATATATATATATATATATATTTAAACACACATACATACACGCAGGTTCCGTCGACTTACGATACGTACAGTATACTGCACATTTTATATTTACGAACGTTGTACGTAGGTACGACGTAAATACTTGCGCCACGTACAAAACTCTCTCACACACACACGCAAACACATGCCAAACCTCTGGTATAATAATCTTGGGGCAAATAATATATCAACGTTTTAATAACCTGTATTACCAACGATAATATAAGAGTTTATTACTGCCCGCAGTTACAGGTATTATACGTTATACGTATGAATGCGTGTGTGTGTGTGTGTGTGTACACCGGCCTATATATACCGACACTTCCATGCCAGCTCTCGGTGTCCCGTGAAACTCGATATTTTATCGATCCCGTATAACGCAAACTTTTGAGCGAATAAATTCTCGCCGTTTCCGATTCTGCTATATATAGCATGTAACACACTGTACCTACGTACCTGTGACACATATCTACACATATATGTATAATTATTTGCAAAGGTGGCAGGCGTTTCTAATATACTAAATAATATACAGGTTATACTATGTTTATACCACGTGTGAGGCGTTCGAATCCCGATTAGGTCTACGACCACCGTGGCCATGGTGCCAGGTTTAAGACTCGAGACTTGGCTGTATGCAGTTGCAGTTGCAGTTGCAGTTGCATTCGAACGATGTGCAAAGTCCCGGGACCAAGGGTCACGGGGTCGCGTGCAATTTCAGTCCTAGAATTCTGTACAATGACAGAGGATAAGGAATATGTGTAAGGTACCTGAATACCTTATTATAATCTTATACATTACAACTTATACATCTGTCGTTACGAAACGAAACGTAACGTACTTGGATTCAAATCGCTGATGATCGCGTTACGTAAGAACGTGATTATTCTCCGTATTATAACGATTTACCTGTTGCTTTTTTTTTTTTTTTTGTCGAGATTTCGAACAAACATTTATATTTATACACGTGTAATACGTGATTTGTTATTTTCAGAGGAAATGAAAAATCTGCTATTCCAATTTTCACATATTGTTTTACGCGACATCGATGTGCGGTCTTTTTTTTTTATCTTCTTATCGTTGCGTGTGCGCGTGTTATGAAATGCGAGAAGCAAAAGCGTCGATTATTAAAGAGTCATATTAATTTCTGCAACAAACTCGATTGATCAAAATACTACAGATCTGCACATTGACGATACTTTGCTCCGTTCAGCTTTATGCTATGCAACAGTCTAAACAGGGTGTGCAAAAAACTGACGCCTCCGACTAACGACCGATAAGTCCAATTACAGATTCTTATAACGTCAATTTAACGAATTAGGGAATCTCGGAGAGCATTCCTCAATCATCCCTCCTCCTCATTTATTATTGACAGTTGTTTTCTAATTTCATTTCGCAGACCGACACATTCGCGTTATCTCATCTCGACGGTTTATTTTGCTAATAATGTTTATGCGTATTCATGTACATTTACAAGATATTCTCGTCGTTTTGTTTTTCTCTTCCGATCGTCGAGTTTCGATTTAACTTCAGTCACATCGGCTCTACCGTAAAGCCGATTTATCGCTTTCAACTGTTGTCAACCCTTATTCCGATTTCGAAGCCGAAGCGACATTGCGTAGGTTTTGAAGTTTGAAAAAAAAAAAAAAAAAAAAAAAAATAAATGGAGGACACGTGTTATGTTTTTTTTTTCTTCCTACCCTTTCAAAACCCCTGTGCAACCCCTTAACTCCAAACATGCTTGTGTTCCACCATCTTCATACGCACCTGCATACAAGCGTTGCAGGTTATTTGGTCGGTTTTTTTTTTTTTTGGCCCATGGCCCACCACGAGTTGTTCACCTGCCTCGGTTAACCCCCCACCCCCACCCACCCTTTCGAAGCGAGTCCCATTGCTCACCCAGCTGCAGCGGGGGGCCCGAACAAATGTCAAGTTGCGATAGAATCTCGATCATTCACACGGGGAGAACTCTGCTCGGGATAGTTGGACGTAGATTTGTCTGTGAAACGTTTGTCAGAAATTATATTGAAAATTCTCAGTTCTGTGTTACGTCCGCTTTTATCACATTTTAACAGTTGCATATCCAAGCCTGATAACGGGGATGTTCTTATAATTGTTTCATAACCGTTGCGCTAGAAATTATCTAGTCTTGTTGAGTGAAACATTCCTCGATGGGGAGGGAGGGTGAAATGCTTGAAATAATAATATGGGAATCGATTTATAATGCCAAGTGTACGTACCTACGCATACAACAAGAGTGAGAGAATCAATTGCGAGTTTCAAAATTTATACCGTTTTCGTCAACTTGTATAAATTACATGCCTATACGATCTTCTCGCAATCACAAACCTCAGCCGACAATATTCTTAATTTAAAACCCCGCAGTAGTAATTATTGAAAAAAAATTTCTCCAACTATTTCTCATCCCCTCACGATGTGAGACACGTAAAGCGTAAAGTGTAATTGGCTCACGATATCTATCCCTCCCCCCTGTTAAATAACATTACAATTCGTTTCCGCAGCTGGTTTATACATTATGTAGGTAGGCGCACTACACGGTATACATTGTACACGGGAGTCGTTGCATACTCCGTGTGACCGACTGAAACGGTCGCGTTGCGACCAAGCTGCGAGCAGATGTGTTGAGCGTATTTATTACACGCATCGCGTGTGTGTAGCTACGGATGATAATACGCGATTCGCGTATAACTACGTATCGTATGTATGAAATTGTCGTTGTTGTTGTTGTTGTTGTTGTTGTTGTTGTTGTTGTTGTTTTTATCGTTATCGTTGTTGTTATTTTTATATACACGTACACACGTACCGGTACGACGTATCGTACATCATACCTCTACATGACATTGCACAAAACGTAGGTACGTACGACAAAGCGTGTATGTATCATGCGTGTATGCTTTCACGCGTGGTGTAAACTTCTAGAATCGCGGTGTATAATATACTGGCAAGAGAGGTTGATATTTTTGTTCCGGAGTGTACTGGCGTCAGACTGCCGTTATGGCTGTTATTATTTGTATATTATAATTTAGATACAATTATATCTCCGTCCTTGTTCGACGAACAAGGCTCTCGGCTCTCGCTCACTCCAATATATATATATATGTATATATATTGTATATTCTATATTGTATATTATATACATCTACGTATGTATTATTATACGCATACTCTCTTCACCGTCTCTACGCCCTTCTCTCTCTCTCTCTCCTTCTCCTACCCATATATCGTTCCATCTCGCTTTTCTTTCCACCGTTTGTTGTGTGCGCACCCGTTGCGGGAGTTGAACAGAGAGAGAGAGAGAGAGAGAGAGAGAGTGAGTGAGCGAGGAGGAAAAAGAAAAAAAAAAAAAAGAAAAACGGAGAGAGAGACGGAAACGAGAGAAGAAGAGGTATAATAAAGTCGCAGCGGCAACGAGACGGCGAGGGGAAAAGGAGGGGGGGACCAGGAGGATGGGACAATGAAATGAGAGAGAGAGACGGAGATGGCAATAAAATGTATTACCGTGTGCGGGAGAAGAGAAGAAAAGGGAAAAGAAAAAAGGAATAATAATAATAATAATAATAATAACAACAGTAATAATAAGAATATGAAGGGTAAAAAAAAAAGATATGTATGTATGTATGTGTAAGGAAAAAAAATTGATTAAAAAAAAAAAACAAGAACAACAACAACAACAACAAGAAAATACGACGGTACTCGCGGGGAGTGGTTTAAGAAGAGAGTGAGAAAGAGAGAGGAGAGACAAAGAAGGAGACCAGCGGTATTAACCACAGACCGAACCCCGGAGAAATTCCATCCCTGCTTACACATGTATACCTTATATCTATCTATCTATCTATCTATCTATCTATCTATCTATCTATCCATGTTATACATATATTAATGTTGAACCTTGCGCCTTTTACGTATATGACGTATTATTAAGGGAATTATAGTTTTGTCTGTACAATGTATCGGATACATTTATACGTTTTTATGGGCTGCAATAATTTCTGTGAAAAACAGCAATTTTCTACTTCTTGCCCTCTGAACGTAAACTACAGATTTATATAATTTACACAGTTTATATATATATAAGACTGTATCTGAAAAATCGAATTTTTTTTTCTAAATTTGAAGTCGAATATATTGTTCGAAATGACGAAGAAATTGTGTGGTCCAAGTTTCAGGTCTTAATATTAATATTTTCAGGTGTCACATCGCGATTTTCTTTTTTCCCATTTAAACAACGTGGGAAAACTTGTTTTATTATTAAACTTTGGAATTTTATAACTCGTCAACGCATTAGTGTACCGATAATACCGTAACGTATTTTCGTAAGAAATTCGACGCTCTACGAGAAAGATATCTTATAATTTTGTGACAAATCTACTCTATGAAAAGTTATTTCAGGTCAAAAGTAAAGAAAGGACCTCAAATAACTCGAGAGAGCAGATTTATCATAAAATGATATCAAACCTTTTGACAGCATTCTCTTTTAGTCATTTCAAACAATATATTCGACGACTTGAAAATAGTCGATTTTTTTTATCAGTCTAGTACGTATATAAATATATATATATTTATTATATATATATATATATTTTTTTTTTTTTATTGGTTCATTACTTAGGTACATATTTTCGTTCGTCTTTATTGCAGGCATATATACATTGTGAAAAGAGTCGAAGATATCGAATTTTGTTGAACATTCAATATTTGTACAATTGTGGAAGAAGAAGAAAAAGAAGTTGAAAGAGATTAAAAGAATGTAGATCATACATTATTTGACCGATTAAACAAGAACAAACTCCGGACAATCTCTTCTCTTTTTTCTCTCTGTCTCTCTCTCTCTCTCTCTTTTCGTCGTATAACAAATGTGCACATCTCCAGGTGAAACGATCTGCAGTCTTATTGTATCAATATATGTATATATATATACATACGTGTGTATGATAACGTAGTTTCGAGTCGACCGATTCGAGTTAATTGGGGAACCGAACTCGAACCTTCGAAGTGCATGTACTCACTGGTAAACTAAACCGAAGTGAGTGAGCTTCGTCACTCCGTGTGTATCTAATGCGTGCATGCTCCTATGCTGTACATATATTTGCGTTAGATTACAGTCGTACTCGAAAGAGACCTGCTGAGTTTGCTCGAGGTTATTAGTTGTTGGACTGGAGAGAAAACGTAGGAAGAAAAACATTCGGAAAATAAGGAAAAAGAATATTAAACGAGGACTCGGGTTCCGCGGATTGTTTATTTCTTCTACATGTAATGAGATTTGGACAAACTGCACCATCTATACATATATATATATATATAGATGATGTTACGGAAGAAACATCATACGCTTCGTCAGCTGTATATTTTTATCATAATTCGTATGGTAGAACACATTTATCAACCGGTACGAGTAATTTACTTATATAATATGTACAAATTGTTCTCGGTAATACGTGTGTAATAAATAAGTATTGTAATTGAACAGTTTTATCGTTAGTTTCGAGGCGTTGTTCGATACTTCTGAACACACATCCCAAATCTTATTATACCCATGCGTATGTCAGAGGTAGTTTTATTAAAATTCTACGTTACGTCGAATTGTCGGAAAATATCCTCATCCTCTTTATCCTCTTCCCCTCTTCTCTCTCCTCATCGACGACTCTTCGCAGCTTCGTCGAGAGCTGTCCTATTTGCTTACAATTAGCCTCTCGAGTAGTTGGTTCTACACGCATGCGCGCGTGTGTGTTTGTATGCCTGATGTATAGCGTAAGAGAAATTGTCCGCTGCACAGTGGTGAATTCGGGGGGGGGGGGGGGGGGGGGGGTTTAATAAAATTAAATGCCTTGGTAGTGTGGGCAGTGTAATTATTGGCAGATAATATACTCAATTTATACATTGTACCGTATGAAATGTAGTATGTACAGTGTGTGTGTAAATAACAATAACAACAATAATAATAATAATAATAATAATAATAATAATAATACGGAGGCGTCCGCGCACGCGCTCATTCGTAGAAATTGTTCCATGTTTTATACGTTGTTTACTTTTGTTGTTATTCTTCGTTTCTTTCGCTTGTATGTGTATTTTTTTATTTATTTATTTTTTCTTTTTTTTTTTTCTAGCTTCGCGATGTTATTTTTTTTGTCGGTCAACTCGTTTGTTTACTCCTCTCCTCGAATCGGATTTTTTTTTATCCGTCTCTCAATCTTCAACTATCCATTCGTGTGTATATACATATATACACTTACATACGCGCACACCTACATACACCTATCTCTCTCTATCGCTCCCTCTCTCACTCTCGAATTAATTTCACATTTGTACAACTCATCCTTTATCCGGTCTCGTATATCGTATAGGCGTATAGGCGTACGTAGGTACGACACACACGAGCCTCGGTGCCGAGGCTACCGAAGCAACGCTTTGGAATTGTTAACCCTCTCTTTCATCCACCTTTCTCCACGTCTCTCAACTCCGGAACCGAAACATATTCCACAGATTTATATCGAGTTTCCGTTTTTATACCGTAGATCGTTATTTTTACGTATAATATATGCGTGCGTACATACGACGTGTCCGACAAAAATGATAGTTGCTTCTGTCTGTTTGTACAGAGTTGAAATATCCGGATAAGGCGTGATAAGATATTAACTAAGGTATATATAGTCTTTAACGTGGCTGACGAATTGAACGACTGACAATTTTTCCACCATTTCGTTGATATCGATTATTAATACAGGCGCGCGTTGATCGATTGGATAATTTTGTAAAAAAATGTAAAGAAAAAAAAAAAAAAGAAAAATATATCCCATATCGCGATAAAATTGTCAGCCACAGATTTTGCGTTTCAATGTACGATATTTGTTTATACGGTGAAAAATGTCAAATTATTTATAAAGTACAACCAACATCCGACTTATATATTTGATCTTGTGTACATTTTTTCCCCGTTATCTTTATGTAAAATTATATTTATTTGTACCTTTTACAGATTTCCGTAGCTGTCTCGCGCCCTCGTTTATAGTTTATCTTTCTTTTTACAACGTCTACTTTTTCCCGGCGTAGGTATACCTGTAACAACGCTAACCCGCCTCGTCAAGGTGTACATAAACTATACGTATGTATATATATATATATATGTATGTATATACGCTCGTGTATTCCACGTTACGTTATATGCAATGTGCCTGTAATGTGTAAGGAATATAATACACCTAATAAACGACGACGGTCTAAGACTGCCTCGGTATTTCTATTACATCTATATATACTATATTCGTAAAGTTAGTACAACGGTAAATCGACGCGAGTTAACATTAATATATTCTCGTTTATTTCTCGCTGAAATGTTGCTTCGCGTTACGTAATATTTTTACAATGAATATTCAACCGTTTTGTAAATAGTCAAAGGTAGTATATTATATGCATACAATATACGTCGCGTTGTCGGAAACGAAGACTTGAGGAGAGGAAAAAACGAAAACAAAAAAAAAAGAAAGATAAGAAAGGAAACAATTTTCTGCAGTCTTTGAACGAACAATCGTCTCTTCCATTTATCATTTATAGTTTTCATCCGCTTCAAGGCTAATTTTATTCCACGGTGAAATAATTTAAAGTATAAAGTAAAGGCGGTTTATTATTTCCTTATTTTATTCTCTTGTTCTTTGGGTTTCGGTTACGGTTCGGAGGATGGAACAGAAATTGTGCGGCGAAAGGGGGAAATTAAACTGAGGAATCGGACGAGGGCCGAGTCACCTCGACAGCTGGATTCCGGGTTGCGCAAGTAGTCGGTTGTTGGCTTGTCGAGGAGGGTTCGAAATTATAGAAATTATTATAAGACGATAGGAGGGTGGTGGGGGGGGGGGGAAGAAAAATGAAAAGAAAGCAAAGGGAAGAGGAAACGAAATTAACAATAAGAGGAAAAAAAGTTGCGCGGGGAGAAGAGAATAAAAAGAGATCGGGGAAAACGAAAAGCAACGTTTATATACAGGGGGACTTGAAAATATAAGGAAATACTCATCCTTTGTTGTTTACACGCGTTACAGGCCATGCTATATAATTTAAAAAAAAAAAAGAGAGATATTTTTTAAGGGGAAGAAGAAAGAATACTGGCAATTCCAAATTGGACTCGATCGTCGAAAGTCGAAGAGAAACAAGAATAACGGACGATTTTAAACGAATGTTTGAAACTGCGCAAAGATATTTTCGTTATGAATTCTCGCGTTGGCAGAGTTGAAAATTCATACGTTTTCATCTATATTCCTCGTTTCGCGAATTATATACTATATATTAGCGAATTATAGGTATAAAGTTTCATGCGCGCGTGAGAATTAAATGTGCCTTTCGTAATCACGGAATCTACATTTTCGAAACCGATAGTACGAGAGGAAACACGTGTAATATTTATCCCGGCAATTAGCTTGTCTAGTTTGAATACCTACGGAACCGTAGAGCACGGATATTTCGTATTTACTGTTATAGGTGTACGATGTATGTATATTCGTATATGTAATGCGTACGGACGAAATGATATCCAAGTAAAAGAAGAATAAGCGCAGCGGTATAATAAGTCTGAAACGAAGATAGAGATCAATTCTATAGGAGTAAGTAAGTATACACGGGTCATACATATGTATAAATGTATAATATATACACGTCGTACACTTGGTATTATATTATATTATATTATATTCTATGACTGTACGTTGATACATCCATGCGTGCATACACGTGCCTGTAATATAGTAGGAAGAATAATCTCTGTACCTTATGAGCAACAAAACAAAAAAAAAAAAAAGAAGAAGTAAAAAGCAGCTTGTGTGTGGGAAACCTCGTACAGTATTTCTTCCAGCTTATACCGCCAGTTTTAACCCGTACAATAAACACAATGCGTTCGTTCTTTCACGACTACAGATTGACGCAGATCGAAGTTTGTTTCTCGACTTCGTTTCCCCTCTTTTCGGTTCAATCCTCGGCCGAGAAGAGATAAAAAAAAAAGTCACTCAAACAGTTGTTTAAATATCGATTGCCGTTTCCGTTGGGCTTGCATGTTTCATCCGGTTCGAATAACGTATGAATTGAAAGTATTCGAATTCGCTAGATTGAAAAAATTGCGAATGACATATTTGATGATTTGGGTTATACGGAGCTGCAAACGGTTTTATCCGGCGACGAGACGGAAGGATGATAATTAATTAATGGAAAAATCATGTCACGTATAGCACGTGTGTGAAAAGAATCCAGGAAGTAGTTTGAGAGTAAAGAAAATGAAACAATTGTTACCGTCTACGTACGAGGCAAAGGGGAATACAGAAGGAGGTGATCCGCGTTGTATAATAACGTTATAATACAGGGAGCGGCAAGGGCGGAAAGGTGGGGTATAAATTTGAGAAAGAAAATGGGGTTGAGAAGTGGAGTAGGTATGCAGTTGAGGGGAAAGAAGAAGAAGAAGAAAAGTGGGCTGCGTTCGGAGAGATTGCACGTTATACCTATACGGTATAACCCCCTCCAAACACATGTAAAGTACGTATTAGGTATATCCGCCATAGGTACTGTAGGTACCACCGCTGTTGCACACTTTCACCGAATAAGTGTATATATCCTGGAATAGTGTGCGGAGGAGGGAAGAGACGAGCGGCGGCAACGGCAGCGGAAGGGAACAATAAACTTTAATATATGCCGAAATATTAAAATATATTCCTGGCTTTATGGCGGAGATATTTTAACGAGATATAGCCCCGGCAATACGCGAGGCGCCGAGAGACGTCGGCGTGTACATGCCTCTCTATCCGCCATCCTGCTTTATACCTCCCTCTCCCCCCTAAAACAAATTATATTTATACTCGAGGATATTTAAATATATTCCGTCAGCCGATGTGTACGTTTCTTTGACGTGAGAGAAGAATCTTGGACTTTTTACAACACTCGGGATATTGTCGGGGAAACGTCGCCATCTTGCGAGAATCGAATGTGAAAATATTACGCTGTCACGTATTTTATCCTCGATATCGATCTTTGCAGGTAGTCCGTTTTTTAATCGTTACTGCGAAATTCTTTCTACAGCTGGGATATGTTGGATATGGATGATTTTTGACGTCAAACGATCAGCTGATCGCTTGTTTCGCCGCCATATTGCTCGGTCGGTAAAACGAATTCTTCCGCATCGATTCCGGGATCCCTGGACGTTGCTTGTACGACGTTTCGAACGCTTTTTCCGACGACACGGTTTATATAAAGTATAACCCTCTCGGTCGCCGTGTTCGAGGTCGTTAATCGTGATATCAAAGCCTCCCGGCCGCAGAGATGAAATACGACAAAAGTCTCGGGGCTCAGGTCCAATCAGCCAATCAGCTCGCGGCTAACGTCGTAAATTTAAATCAGCTAGCGGAGCGCCACTGATGACGGACGAGAAATGTTTTTTTAAAAAAATGCCAACTAATTCGCAAGAGTTTCTAAGACAAATTACTATGATATACGTACATGTACGTAATACCATATAAATTTTACCGATCAAAAGTGCAACATTGAAAAGATCGACGAAAGAAAATATTGTACGAAAGAAAAAGAAAAGGAGAGAAAAAAAAAAAAAAAAACACATCACGACAGCGCGAATTTGCCGCGCATATAAAAAGACTGCTGCACAGATTATATGCGGAATTTCGTTTGCAGCAACGCTTCGAAAGCGTTGCAGGATCGTAAAGCTTCCTCCCCTTCCCCCAAGTGACGCGGCAATTAGCAATAAAGTTTTCGTCGTTTAATGGATGTTGTGTGCTGCGGATGAAATAAATGGGGTGACTGACGGTATGAAAGAGGGAAAGTGCGAGACGCGACACGGAACGCGGACTGATGCGTCCAACATGCATCCATGTCCAAATCCGCTTTTTCGCTATTTTTTTCAACGATTAACGCCGCTCCAACATATATATCCGAATGCTAAATGCGTGTACGTGTTAAACGAGAATGCCGGAGCATATATATACATATATATACATATATATATATATATTTGTTTGTGTTTTTTTTTCTTCACTTTGTTTCATTTGTCGTCCTTTTAGTTCCACTCAGTGGGTAATTAACGGATCATTCTTCGACAACAAACCTCGCAGAATCGTTTGCGACTAACGTATGTTTGTACACGCGTATATCATGCAACCGAATGAAAGAACTCGGTTCTGATTAACTTGAGGCCATCCCGACGACTAACAATATGAGCCGAACAATATTCTGCAAGCTTTACAGCCTTCGATCCTCAACAACGCATCGCGCACAACACTGTCTTCCGGGGTGATCAATTCGCTTTTGGCTAGTAGAGGGTGTATGCCTGTAATCTTCCTCTTCCATCCGCACACCGTACACACACGATACCCACAATACATCGTTCTCTCGCTCGGTTTTCAGCTTTCGTTACGAAGTGTTTTGTTTTTTTCCTCCGACTTTCTTTTTCCCCGTGTTCGTTTGGTTTGTTTTTTTTTTTTTTTTTTTTTTTTTGTTCTGGTTTTTTTTCTCTTATTTTTTTTTTTCGAATTTTCTTTTTCCATGAAATCATTGTTCGGCACGACAATACTCACAGCGGGACGCGCAGTCCTGCACAATGACACTACAGCCACTGCAGTCGCGATCCTGCACCGCATGTGTGCCATGCCGGGGCTCTTTGTCACAGAGGATTCCGATGACTGTCGATGCAACGATGACATATTTTCTGCTTTTTTACTCCCGGCATGCCTCGCGGCTTCCCACACCCGCTCGATTTCTTCCGTTCGTTCGCTGCTCCCTGTTATATACCAGCTACATTCCATTCAACCCGACTCGCCGATGAGGATGAGGATGAGGAGGCTTCGACTGATACCGTCCTCATCCCGCGCCGTCCCTTCACCTTTTCCTTCGCATCTACACTTCCGTTTTACTCGTCCATCCGTCCCTCAACGCGACGTTGAATCTCTGTCGCTGGTGAAACGTTGTACACCTGTAACTGATAAATTTGTTGTGAGTGAGGTTGTGAGTGTTATTGAAGGTATCCATAGATCGATGTTGGCAACGTGAATATTCTTGCACATACACGATACACTTCTTCGAACTAGTTACGACATCCTTCAACGTTATCGATATAATTATGGAATACTCTCGTTGTCGTGCTGCAATTGGATACAAACACCATCCGTACCACGAATCCTTCTACTTCGTACAAAAGTTTCCACGAGCGATGACGTTCTTTACACGGAAACTCGATACACTTACGTTTTACATCGGCCTTAACGCTTGCGAATGGGAAAGTGTTTCTCGACTTTCGACGGTTTTCAGAGAGGTCAACGAGGTCCGTAAACCTGCCGTTTATATGCATATTATAGGTACCGTACACACACCTACGCACCATCGAGAGGAACGGAGTTCGGGAGCATGTGTACTGGATAGAGAAGTCAGAGAGAGAGAGAGAGAGAGAGAGAGAGAGAGAGAGAGGATTTGCCCACACGCTGAAAACGGCGGCGAGTAGAGAGAAAGTAACGGGGGTTGGTCGGGGGTGGAGAGGTCCATGCTCTGCCAAAAACTAGAACCTGTTGCACGCCGTTATAAACCGTGCAGTTTGCGCCACCGTTTCTCTTCACCTTTTTCCCTATTTCTCTCTCGCTCTTTCCAAACTCCACCGCATCGAGAATTCCGCTCTATGTTTCCTCTTTTGCGGCATGAAATTCGACACCGAGTAACGTTTAAACGGCCCGACCATACACGAGAACCGCTTCAGAGGCACGCGCAACATTACACTCTCTTTACATGCTTGACGAATGGATTGATTAAAGTACGTATGTTCGTAATTAATTTTCACGCGTTGTTTCGGTTTCGGGAAATTGTAAAAAAAAAAGAAAAAAAAAAATTGTTGAATTTGGCAAACGGGGGTGGTGAAAAAGAGAAAGATTGAATTACGCGTTGCGGTACTGCAGGAAGGGGTGAGTTACCTCTTAACAATTGGTCATTTCACGCATATTGCCGCGATAACGATGAAATATCAGACAATAATATCCACGCGATACCGCGGGACGGGTCGGCGGTGTTCGACAACCCTTTCTACCTTGATGGAAACATGCCGCCTGCCTGACTGCCGCTTGCTGCACGAGCCCTTTATTCGGTGCAGGCAGGTACTACCAGTCCAGGTATAACGAGCCAGATATCAAATTTTACATACCTACCCTGCAACCACCCTCCACCCATCCTTGCTGTTATAACAATACGCTCCAGCCCCGTTTTGCCCCCGATGCAGTGCGCTATTCAATCGTTACACACGAGCCAACGCAACGCCTCCACCCTTCCACCCAGGGCTTCATTGTTTTTCATCAAATGTCAAATAACCGTAGGATATGTGCGCAAGGGGGATACCCGTGTAATTCCTCACGGATTTGGCATGCTCAAAGCTTGGTAAAAGGGAATCCCTTCGGGCTGAGCAATGGGAATTCAATTTTTCGGTCAAGTTCATAGCCAAGGAATTCACGGATGGACGCTTGACTTGAGGTTCGAGTCGGTAGGATACGTTATCGCAACGATGCATGGTTGGGAAATAAATCGTTACTTTGAGACTTCGGCGACTTACGATTCGTTGAAATTTAGTAAACTACAACGTACGGAAACGAAATTGTATTTTTGTAAAGCCGATACCTTGAAGGTTATATTCTAAAATTCTTCACAATACAGATTTTTTCTCTAACTGTTTCGTCGCGTCAACCTTACTAATATCGTAACCACAGCCCCGTGACTTATCACAGAAATATAACTACTCTGAAAATGTTTTATTAGACTCTGGTATCAAGATCAAGAGTATAGAATACAAGTGGCATGGTTGTAATCAAGGATATATGTACATACAATCTTACAAAACGTAAATTCGTACGTGAGTATGTCTCATCGCGATCATTCGTTACACTGATATTGATTCGCGTGTACGTTTCGTTTTTGGTTTAATTTTTGTTCAATTATTTATGCGCACGTTTGTTTTTTTTTTCTGTATCTTTTTTTTTTTTTTTTTTACCTCACCATCCCTTCATTCTCATTCTCACTTTCATTTTCATTTTCATTTTCATTCGTTCCACCCCCGCGCCGTTATAACCCGTTCGCATATTGCAGGTATTTGCTTTTATACAAAACGTGTGTTACAGATAAATATAATAGGCATTCAGACCGACGCGCGGCCTTCATTGTTCCCGCAGTCGGAGCGCGTCGCACGCTTGAAAGCTGCAGATTCTTTTTTGCTTTTTTCTTTCCGTTGTTTTAGTTTTAGTTTCCCTCTCTCTCTATCACCCCAACATTTTCCCTTCAAATTCCTTTCACCTTTTTTGTTTCCAACCTTTTCGTTTGCCGTTTGCTTCGTTTCTTCGCGTGTTTCGGTTAACTTTTCTTTTTTCTTTCTTTCATTTCTATTATTCTTTCCTTTTTTACATCCATTTCCTCTTCTGTTGTATTAATTTTTTTTCCGTTTTCCACGTGCACGTGCAACGTACCGCCACACGTGTAACATGCATAGTGTCATGTAACGAGGATCGAAAAGAGAGACGGAGAGAACACTCGTCGCATCATTTTACATATTCCCTCGTTTTCGAAAATTTCAATACTTCAATTTTTTCCTTTTTATTTTTCTCGTTTTGTTTTGTTTCGGCATTGTTTCGTTTCTTCCTTTTCTTTCCTTTTTTTTTGCTTTTTGCTTTTTATTTTTTTCATCCCCCCCTTCGGAGGGTGAAATTTTTCCAGTGGCGCCCTTGCTGTGCAGCATTGTTTCACCGTTTGTCATTGTTATACAGGCTCGCACATTTTTCCTATACCTACATGCGCGCCGCGCCGCCGGCTCTCCCCTCGTGCACCCTCAATTCTCCATATCCATCCACCGATAACCAACCCTTCCCTTCCCTCTCCCCTACTCCTGCAGCCTACGTCCCGCTCGGGGTAAAAATCCCAGTCGGGGATCGAGGCGAGGGTGAAAAAGAAGGGTCGTCGGGGTGTTGGTAAGGGTGCAGGCGCGTATCGCTGCAGGTACGATGTCGGTATCGCCGAATGACTCCAGGCGCTTATTGATTCCGTCGTCATTTCATTTCATTTCATTTTATTTTATTTTATTTTATTTTATCTTGTTTGTTTTTTTATTATATTTTTTTCCGTTTTCTTTCCATTTAATTTTTTATTTTTGTTTTCTTCTCTTCTCCACTCTTCTCCACTTTCATATTCAAAACCCTTGCAGGAATTCATCGACCGTATGCCATACGCGGTGTATACGTATTGCAGGAAATACGACTCATTGCCAGATACGATATTTACTTGGGACTCTGCATTACGTGTATATGTACCTATTTATATGTATTTAAAAATAATTCGTTGAAGGGAAAACTTATCGTTACACCGGGGAGAAGCAAACGTTTATATACGTACGTCCTATTTGGGTTATACGTATTATGTATAAATAGTCAAATAAGGCGATGACGGGGATGCAGGGTAGTAAAAAATTCAGTCTGGGGATCGTCGCCGATCACCATTCGACTCATTCTCTGGCAAGTTCTCTCTGCGTGTGTGTAGGTATACATGTGTATGTAGATATATTGTATTTATATATATATATAATGCATACATCGCCCTTTCTTAACACGTCAGCGATACAATGTAATACAATAATAACCGTAGTTATCGGTGAATTATTGATAGCTTTACGTGCCCTTCTTACATGTATGTATAAACTCACACACGCAGACGCGTATAAGAGACACGGCAAGAAGGAGAAAGAGAGAAACCCGAGTCCCTGGGTAAACTGCTTAACTATTCAGAAGACGCCATCGCTCGCCACTCACCCTTTTACCCGTACGAAAATGGTTAACTATTCAGGAGATATTGACTTTGAATACGAGTATAGATTATTACGTTTTCGATGCTCCCTTTCACCCCTGCACCCCTCATTTTCCCTCGAAGAACGGCGTTGTCTTGCTCTGTAAGCTCACAACCGAGCTGCGAAAAGAAGAGAAGAGAGAGAGAGAGAAATTGAAATTGAGCGATTCTCTGTTGTTTTTTTTCTCTCTATCTATCTTTTTTCATCATCGACGAAGGTATATGTAACTTGTAATTGTTGTTTCGACAATTATCGACCTGCACTAAAAAAAAAAAATATGCATGTGTATTAATTTAAACTATTTATACTTGCCGAGAAAGTGTTCGTTGAATTTACCAAACATGGCGTAAGAAATGTGCGATTAAAATGAACGTTTTTTTAATTTACCATTGCGATTTCGTGAAATGCGTGCCATTTCGAAAGTCAGGGAATCGTTTGCTATATTTTTTTTTCTCATACAAATGTGTCCCACATTTTTTCTTAAGCTTCCAGATAAATTACATGATACAGACATTTTTTTTTACCATCGCCGGAAGGTTCTCTTCAAACTTGGAATATTCCTAAATATTACCTTACAAACGATCGTGCGCATCGGCTAGATGGGAAATTCCGATCCGAGTGACGGTTCGTGCTTTCATAAAAACAAAGAAAATTATATGGAAAATACGTATGTTTTTTTCAATTTCCCGTAACCAATTCGTTCGTAGCGGTCAGGAAAAATTATACGATTTTTTTTTTTTTTTTTGAAATCTTAGAGGAGCTAGGGAATTTTGTAACGGAGTAATGTAGTGGCCAGCCTGTCGAAACTTGAAAATCAACCGCGCACGCGCGAGTTTTATCGGCCGTTCGTGCAGGCTGGCCATCCCGAGTTTAGTTGATACGAATTTTCGAGGTTAGAATCTCGAACAATTGAGGCAGTGACTCGGAAAGGTTTGGGAAGCATTCGTTATCGGTTCGGAACGTCGCTTCTTCGAGGAACGGTCGGAATTTAACGCTTACGCTCTTTGGAAATTCAAACGTACACATTTTGCGTACGTTGGCTCGCCTGCATCGCGGACAAGAATATCGCTGCGGGAAGATTTCGCGGGCCAATGAGATTTAATTATTCGCCGCCTGCGCGGTTGATTTTCAAGTATCAAGAGATTGTCCCGGTATGTGCTGCTCGTACGACTTCGAAATCGACCAGGGCACCCCCTCGAACTGCAGTTCTATTATTTCGTTTATACACATAGAAGTGCATGCCATGCAGTTACGAATGTAAGGGGATGAAATTCCTCGGTCCTGGCATTTTCCCATCGGTCACTCCGTGTTTACCCTCTCCTCGGCCAGCCGGGCACTCGACTGATTCCACTGCTTCTATTCTCCATGGGTGCATCACGTGCACTTCTCCTGCAGTATCGTCGTATATTACTGATGCACGTAGCGTATAAATATCGCGCGGGGATAAACGTGCAGGAATATATGGAAACTCCGTAAACCGCTACCAGATTCCGATGCATGCTGCTGCAGTTGTATCTGTTTTCTATATTATACATATACATATATATTCGGGGCATTCTACGCCAACTTAGTAAACGTTTGATCGTGAAATTGTTTTATTTCACGAAGGATTTTTCTCACGTTGGTACGATCCCCGAAAAGCTTGCGAAAAGATTTTTCATTCTTCAAACACTCGTATTTACCCCATGATTTTTTTAAACCCATCTCAAAAATACCCAGACTGATTTTCATGAAAGAAGAAAAAAAAAAAAACCATTTGATTCCCGAAGTGAAACATTCATTTTCACGCAAGATTCAGAGTGAGACCTCATTTTTTTCTTCTATTTTCATACAAGTTGAAAATTTATCATAAAATTTTGAAAAAAAAAATCGCCAGTGTGTTTTAGAACCAGAGAACCAATGAAAAAAAACAGTAATCAACTTGGAGATGATGTATGTATTATAATAGATTTTTAACAGGTATGAAAATAGAAAAAACGACTAAAATAGTAGAAAAAAATAAGAAAAAAACCAGGTCTCACTCCGAATCTAACGTAAAAATTTTTCATTTTTTTCATCTTCTTTCACAAAAATCAGTTTGGGTGTTTTGGAGGAGTGTTTGAAAAATCATAGGGTAAAGACTAGTGATAAAAAAAAAAAAAATGAAAACGCTTTCGTCAAGCTTTTCAGGAGTCGTATTAACGTTGGAAAAATCCTCGACGAAAATAAATAATGTCATGGTCAACCGTTTACTGAGTTGGCCTGGAATGCCTCATATGTATGCACATACATGCAATTCCTAACCGCGATCCGAGTGTAATTTCGTGCGGTTTCTTTTTTTGTTTTGTCGTACTTTTATAAACTTTCTTTGAAACAGGTGAGGAATACTGCAGCTTACGTACAGGAAAGTTCTGTTTTACACTGAAGTTTTGCAATTAGGTTATGCGAAATTTTTTAACTCTGATAAAATTTTGCGACAAATCAGTATGATAAAAATGATCGATGCATCGAATAACCGGGTTCAAAAAATAATCGAACACTACTCGATTGAATTGGTAAAGATTAATCTATCATTTCGTTTTTTTTTTTTTTTTTTTTCATCATTTTTTTTGAAACTGTGCATATGAAACCAAAATTTCGTAAATTCATTCTTAACGGCCTGCTTCCTTCGCAAGTCGGATGTGCTCGATACTAGCAATTAGTTGTGTGCGAAAATGTCACGCAAGAGAAAAATTAATGGAAAGAAAAAGAAAAAGAATAATCGTGCAACCATCGAATATATTTATATATTTGTATACACATGTATCGAATATATTGAAGCTTCGCAGTTCCACTTTGTATAAATAAATGACTGCAAACGCGGAATATTATGCATATATTTATTAATAATAGACAGGCTCGTGACAGGGCGAGTTTTCATTTTGCATATCAATAACCTCATCGCCCTTCGCCCTTTCCAAATAGCGACAGAACAAAACGTCGAGCGAGAGATCTGCTGCAGCATATATATATATATATATATAGGCATAGTGGTAATAAAAATAGTTTCGGCGAGGCAAACAGCGTAAAATTCGTTGTCGAGTGTTTCGAAAAATGGATATTATTCAATGGGAAACGGGACGAGGAATGAAAAAAGTTATAATAAAAGAAAAAAAAAAGTAATTGAATAGCCGCTGACTATACATCGCTGATAATTGAAACTTCAAAAAATCGAATATATTTTACATACATATATATATATATATAAAATATACATTGTGGGCACATCGAAAAAGCGAATATATCCTGCAGGGTGTATAAAAATAAAATTAACGAAAAAAGAAAAAGTTTAATAAAATTTAACTCATATTACGGGGTTGTTCAAGTTAACGCTAAAAATCATGAGGCAACACCTCGATCCCAGCGTTTCGGCGCGTTTTCGCTGCTGCCGCTAATGCCTGGAGTAAAAAGTATTTCGTCGGTTGGTAGAGTTTGGGGGGCGGGGGGGTTAAAAAATAGGGCGAGGGTGAGGTGGAGGGTTGAGTAGTCAGGGGATGATCGGGCGGCTGCGGAAGGCTGTATTGGCGATATTTAAATGGGCTTAAACCCCCCACCCCTCTTCCACCCTCGCAGTTCTACCGCCCACACGAGGGGGTCAAGTGTCACGTCGATGAAAAACGGACCATTTTGCGGGGGAGGCAGGAAGGCAACCTACGGCTCTGGGAAATAGTACAAAAATAAGAATAAATAAATAATAGATTCTTTTAATTTTCAGATTTTCTTTCTTTCTTTCTTCAATGCAATACCGATGGGAAGTCGATTTAGGCAAGTCGGTTTTTTTTCTTTTCAGAATATGTATACGTACATGTTACCTAGGCTTGCGCATGCACGCTAGAAACGGAATTATAAATGTAAAGCCTATTATTATCGCGAAGGCCGTGCGTCGTTTACGTCCTCGCTCGCTCGTATTATATTATATTATATTATATTACATTACATTATATTATTATACACTCGTGTTCTCTTTCAATTCTAAATTTATTGCACAGCCAACCCGTGTGCAATTCACTGTGCGCAGATCGGGTGTTGAGATGTTGTTAACACTGTTGCATATACACACACACACACACGCACACGTGGTAGTCGGTGTAAATTACCGTTTTTTTCCATTACCTTCTATATATATATGTATGCTTGTTTAATTCCGTATTATTCTTCTTCTTCTTCTATTTTTTCCGTCAAGTTTTATTCTCATATTATTTATAGGAAAAAAGGAATTTAAAAACAAGAAGCTTTATTCTCGAGGCGGCTTGGTAACATTTTTACTACACGTACAGGCTATACCTGTCTCTGTATTAACACTCGAAGTTACAAGGCGTAAGGTACCTACTTGGGTGTTTGTGTAACTTCATATTTTATTAATGCGCCAAGGCAATTTATATATTATATTCATATATAATACGTACATGCACACACACACACACACACATGTTACATACGCGTGGTGTGTAATATTGCGAGTACTCGATAGCGCGGCATCGTCGTCGACAATAATAACAATAATAATAATAATATACGCTCTCGTGATGTACACCTATGTAAATGCATATGCATATGCATGTATATATATATATACACACGTATACGTATTTATACACATTTAAATGAACGTTGCGCAATGTGTTTTGCATTTTAATAATATAAATGTACGATAATATAAATGTATATACGTACGTAAGTAATAAATATCGTACAACGATATTGTAAATATAATATATATATATATATATATATGTGTATGTATGTATGTATGTAATAATATAGTTGCACGTATACTTGTATAAATTCTATGCACAAGCGGCAGGCGGACAGGCGTGAATATATTACAGTACTTTATATCTCGCGGACCGGTACGGTATAATAAAACATATTATTTGATTTTATTGCCGTGTGTTTCTTTTACTTTCTATTCTCTCTTCTTCTTCATCATCTGTTGTTTTCTATATAAATCCCCCCTCCTTCCCTTCAATCGCTTCTCCGTATTCACATTTGCCTCTTCTTTCATTTTTCTTTTTTATATTAATATAAAACGCGACAATTTTTAGATACACGTACGCGCAGAGAGAGAGAGACGTACATCTTACAAACATATAATTATTACACGTACACACGCACGCGCGCGTTGTGAAAAAAAAGAACTGAAAAAGAAGAAGGAGAAGAAGAAGAAGAAGAAGAAGCGAGCTGCCGGCGAGGCGGTTTTACACGTATATTTTAGGTCGCTGGGTTTTGTATATCTAGCGTAATAAAAGTTTTAATGTATTTATTATTAGAAGATGATAAATGACATTATATACCGGGTTGCGTCACCCGCCAAACATTCTGACGTGCGGGGAACGTCCTCGTAGTCGTCGTCGTTGTGTGCTACTAGCTCTCTCTTTCTCTCTCCGTCTCTCTTCAGTATTGATTATAATTTTTACACGTTTAATATTTAGCACGCAATAGTAAGATTATATTCCATAATATACCCGTACGTACGTCGGTAAAGTCGAAGCGCGTAGCTGCTTGTCGGATATTATAAAATTGCAGGATACAACGGATGCGCAAAGTTGCCTAATTTTCGTTAAATTTTTTTATTTTTTTTTTTTCTTCTTCCCCCTACCTTTCTCGTTCCGTTCAAACTCGACTCGGCATCGCTTTGCCGAAGACAAGCAAAAATTTTGGCAAAAAAATTAATCAATCATCGCAGCGTTAAACCATACTTTTCTTTCTTCCTCTTTGTCTGTAATTTGTTTATTGATTATTGTTTTTTTTTTTTTTTTAACGATTTACTCGTTCATCTCGCCAATCGTCGCGAAATAAGTTTCACCGAATCTCGGGGACAGATTCGTCGAGTTTTTGCAAGGCTTCAGGCAACAGTTACGACAACCGTTCGACAATTGTGCAAACTTTCAGGATTAGATGCAGAACGTTGTAAATGAGAAACAAAAAAAAAAAAAACGCTGCAGGTATGCATAAAGTATACAGAAGTACCTACAATTTCAATTAGTTATCGTGTTACGTTGTTATTGAAAAAATGTTGCTGTTATTACACACACACACACATATATATATATATGTATCGGACCGAGCAAAATTCATCGATCGATTCATTCATCATGATATTGATTAATTTAACTCTTCATTCGATTCAATTCGCATCGTTAGTACTTGCACTACTGTTGTTGCTGCTGCTGTAGCGAGACGTGACAACGAAGTATCAATTATGCTCAATTTATTTCGCGCTTCCAAATCGACGGTAAAACGAAAACGAACAATCCACATTCGGGTCGAGTGTAATTTGTTAAAGATCTGGCTTTATCTATCTATGCTTAGGTATGCGTAGGTATACGTAATATTGAATTCGTTATTCAATCGTAGTTGTTTTGTTTGTCGTTACGTACAATTTTTAATACTAATTCGATGCATGAATTTTCAAGAAATTCATTCGCCATCTTTGTCTAATGTACGAGGTACGATTTTCGTTAAGATATTTTCGAAGATCTGTTTTACGCGGGAGAAAAAAAAGTAGCATAAAATTTGCCAAGCTTACCAAAGTTCATCGATGAACAAATCTTTGTGTACGGATTTTTTTTTTTCCTCGCAAGCGAAGGGGACGATGTTTTCATGATAACCGTGAAAATTTCTTGTTAGACAATGATTAGCTAAAAACAGAAAAACAAAAACATCTTTCGCCAAATTGTTGAACAAGATTTGAAAACAATTTCTCGTTATCATATTTGCAGAATCGCGAATATTGTTATTGTTGTTGTTATTATTATTATTATTATTATTATTATTATTATTATTATATATGTATAGGTTACACGCACCTGCGCAAACCACAAATACTGCACATGCATACGTTACGCATGTACGTCAATTGTATAAACAAATGTGAATAATACAGCGATAAGATGTAGAGAGTAAGTTTTGCGATCGCCTTGGCTTTTGATTTTCGCATACCAAATTAGCGATGATCACTAATTGTAAGATGAAAATGACCGATGCGTCGATTAATCGGGTCCAAAAAAATAATCGAACGCGACTCGATTGAACCGGTTAAAATTAGTCGATTCATCCGTGTTGTTCACGGTAGTGGAAAAAAAGAAAAGAAAAAGAACAACTATCGCAAAGAAAAATAATCGATTATCCCCGATTAATCGGGAAAATAAAAGATCTTGCATTCAATTCACGTTTACTGAAATTTCCTACCGATATATCTCTTTTCGCTGTCGTCTGCAACTCTCAATTCCCTTCCGGCAAAGTGTTTGCTCGATTGTTGTAAAAAAAATTGTTCAAACTGCAAAAACCAGCGCTATTATTATCATCGATATTTGTGAAAAACCGCGTCGGAGGGGTTGATTCGAAAACAACGCGACGAATATAACAAACGAGCGGTTAAACAAAAGGATGAGCGGCGACAAGGGCGGGGGGGGGGGGGGGGGGGGGTGAAACGAATGGGGAAAAATAGAAATTAGAAGTAAAAAGGTGAAATAAAACTAAAAAATAAGGAAAAAAAAAGAAATCAAATTGAACGCCAACGAAAAAATACACCCCCGCAAAATTTAGCGAAAGCAAAAATCGCTCGGGTCATGGACGGAGGGTGCGATTGCCGCGAGGGTTGACGAGCTTATACACACACACACACACACACACACACACACACATATACATGTGTTTTTATATATATATATATATATATATAAATGCCGCATGCGTCGAGCCGAGCGGAAAGATAATCTGATTTTCAGCAAGTTTATATTTTATGCGCCCGCCTCGATTCCAATTCCACCTACCTTTTCTATCACACGGAGGAAACGCATAGTTGCGCGTTGTTTCGCCCCCCCCCTCCCCCTGCCCAACCCCCCCTTTAAAATCTTCGTACCTCTCCTTAAAGATATTATTTTATCGGCATTCGATGCAACGTTTTAACGGTTAAAGTTAATTACGGGACAGAAAAATTCGTCGATTTTTCCTTATTATCATTCGATCTTTGTTGATGATGCGTGTGTTATATATATATATATATATATATATACATATATATATGTGTATATAATGTCCGTTGCGTATGCAGTAACGCAGTACATGAATATAATGATAGTAAAACAGTATTACATGTATAAAAATTAACGCACTTCTACGCGTGTATACATGTATGTAAGAATGTTGCTATCTTTATGTATCGTATGGCACCCGGATCAATTATAATACATATGCGCGTGTAATAAACGGTGCTTCGATCGCCTTATCTCGTATACCAGGCGTTGTTATTTTCGTACACGGTTTTAAACATATCATAATTGATATAACGCGCGACAAGTGTAACATTATATTTACATTCATCTGCACTTATCTACATGTATAACTATATAATATACGTATTCAGGTATTTTGGTCTTCGTGTTTCATTGTTTTTTTTTTTTTTTTTTTTGTTCGTTTTTTTCTCCATTTTTCCATTTCTATCAATTTTCATCGACATTTCTTGTATCGTTGAAAATCAGGTTCTTCCATCGTTTTTACTCTTCACCTATTCGTTCGTTTTAAAATTCATCATTCAAAATCTCGTATTATTATACACAGCAGATATTTTAATGCTGGAAATCATCTTCTTCGGACGTAAATCAAATAGTTATAGTATTATAGCTGGCTGGCTGTGGACAGCCTCGGGGCCTAAAATCATACAAATATATATATATATATACGTATTCATGAATGTCGACACGTGAATCCGTGTCGAAAGAGGAAGCAATAAAAAAACAATAAATAAAATTACGCCTTATCATACGCGCAAGTAGTTAGTCGAATCGGAGAGAGAAGTATAAAAATAAAATGGAAGAAAATAATCGTACAAACAACAAATAAGTACATACATACATATATATATATATATATATATATATATAAAAAAAAATAAAAAAGAATAGCCGAAAAAAGTTGTAAAGTGAAAATAAAAAAATTCTCACACTTCGCACCTTTCCCGTTCGGCAGCTGCGAAGAGTCCATAATAGGCGAGCGTATAATTTTCATCGCACTCAACCGTACGCGCGTATTTAATATACGTATAATACGTTTGACCGATGATGCAGAAGAGCCGAGAGGAATCATCGCCGTTAGAAAGTTGTGATTACTTGGTATATACATTAATTTATATATATATATGTGTGTGTGTGTGTGTGTGTGTGTGTGTGTATATATGTAAACATTTTTCCCGCTGCCGTGTGTCTTTTTACTTCTTAAAAATGTATTATTTTAATATGTTGAGTGAGGGGGGAGGGGGGGGGGGAGGGGGAGGGGGAGGGGCAAAGTTGTGCATCACAGCAGCAGCAGCAGCGGTAGCGGGAGCAACGGAAGAGGGAGGAGAAAACTTATAAGATGTGTATATATAATATTAAGTATATACGATACATTATTCATTTTAAGCTCTCTTTCCCAGTTTTTTTTTTCTCTGCCCTGCCCCGAGTCGTGGTACGATATCAGGTATAACGTACGATACGTACATACATACATTCGTGTATACGTCGATGATGATTATATTGTATGTATACACGCACTCACATTGTACTTATATACCTGTATATAACCTTATACACGTCACACGTACGTCAGTGCATACGTGCATTAGTATACAACGCTAGTGTGTGTGTGTGTGTGTAAATATATATATATATATATACTATCTGCCTTTTTATTTAAAAGATGGCGGCCCGCATTTGCAATTCTATGTCAACGTCGATACACACACCCGTGTATACGTATAGGTATTGTTATATGCGCTTATAATATGTATATGTATACGTGTATCATACGCAACATACATGCCTGATTTGGTACAAGTTAGGTGTATAAGTATGTATAGGTACGTGCATGTGCAATACTCGGTTCAACTATGACGTTTCTGCGCCCCGTTCTCTCTTCTCTTCTTCTATCGTCGTTTTTTCCTCACCGCTGCATTTGTTCTTCTATTCTTCTCAGTTAAGTTAAGTAAAAAAGTAAAAAAAACAGAGCCAAGCAAGAAAAAAGAACGATACAAGATTTCGGTCGAACCTCCTCCACTCGTCTTCTATCTTTCACTCTATACTTTTCTATTTCTTCTCTCGAATTTAAGCTGACTCCGAATATTTCGCGTTCTTTTTTTTTTTTGTTTTCCTCTCTTTATCCGTATTCATTTATAACTATCGTAGACACCTATAGCTGGTGTTATAATTCGCGCAGAAACGAACCCTGACTTTCATCGGATTGTATTACATACACGAGGCGAGCGCGTCAATCAATCGATGGAAATAGGCACCAATTTTATCGCTGTCTCTATGGACAGGTGGGTATGTACGTACGTACCTACGAATATATACATATATGCAGTATTATATATATTTTACACATATATCCGTATATATACGTGCGGTTAATTTGACGCCAATTGACTCTTACACCATCGATATGTATCCTTATATCTACCGCAGTGTTCTATTTACTATTTGAGATTAGCCGGTTATTCGCGAGTTTCTCGCGACAGAATTGAAACACATTTTTGCGGTCCATTTAAATTGCGGGAGAATTTTTTTTTATCGACACGATTCACCGATTCCATTTCGATTAACGAAATTACGTGCATTTGAAAACTTTACGTACTCTCCAGGGAAAACTGCAGGCGATTGATGAGAATTTATAACGAAACGTAATTCAAACGATCGAATGACCTCGATTCGGTTCTGACGTCACGGATCACGAGCCAATCGCGTTTCGCGCCCTCTTATATTCAAATCTGCGACGGTTTCGCTCGATATTTCACGCCTGGTTATTCGGTGACCGATCTGCACAAGGAATTTTCGCAATGTAGTCGAGTAAGGACTGACTCGAATCGATTGATTCTAACCTAACCTGATCACTCGTAAAGAAAGAAAACTCGGGGAAAGGGGTCGTTATTCTTTTTTATTCGTCTAATTTCAGTCCTTGCCTGATCTCGGACGGGTCGTTACGATTTAAATCGTACACCTGTACCTACGTAGGCATCGAGAGGTACTTTAGTTTCGTTGTACGTAATATATAGAATAAACCACCGGGTATACAACACACGTCATATTAATAATACACCACACGGTTTCACGTTTTATAGTCATATCACGAACACTCGGTCATTTTCTTGTGCAATACTTTTATTTTTGATAATAAAAATACGATTCCAGTGGTTCTCATCGTCGTTACCGACAGTCTTTCAGAGTCCGGATCGTATTTTTTTTTTTTGTCAACATCAAGTTTGAAAGTTTGAATCGTTCGGAAGTAGGTATAAAAATAAAACATTTTTTTGTTTTCAAATGTGGAAAACTCGCTGTATCATCTACAATTTATGTTGGGGAAAATATCTTGCCGATTTATCGATGTGGAAAAACTGTGACGAGGATAATTTCGACGAGTCGTGGAAAGATCGTAATCGCGATTAACGCGAAAAATGATCGTCGTTACAATTTCATTTAAAAATTTCTACTTCATTTTACATATTTCTCCCTGAACGACGCAAGGACTTTTACAACGACAGCTGAGAAAGTGATTTAGTGAATTTTATTTTTCTTTTATCACAATGGTTTTACAATATAATTTAAAAATTCCTGCTTCGCGTCAGATTTTACCTCGTTATTTCCCAGCGTTAAAACCACCACCTCGAATCGCCTTGCCTCTGCAAATCCACCGTCGACGATGACGCGTAGGATCCCGACTGTAAGCCGTTGCCGCTTCGTTAATTGTCCTATTCTAGGTAATATCTGTCGTGTATCTGAAGGTTCGCTTTGCGGGCCCACAAACACACGTAAAGAGAAACTCGCACGGCACTCGTGTACATATAAATAAGATTATATGTAATTACCGCGGTGGATGATGTAACAATATAAATACTCGAGAAGGAGAGAGAGAGAGACAGAGAAATACGCGGTATTATACACATTTTTTCGTTTAATCTTATCTTTTATAATAAATATTGATATAAATGTTTCGCTATCGCGGTGTTTAACGTTACATATAAAATAATTAACCTAATCTTTCCCACCTCGCGTCGACTTACGTATTATAATGCGTGTGTGTGTGTGTGTGTCAATTTCTTTGCACCTCCGTATTATAATGTAAGTATTTAGATGTATATATATATATATATATATATATAAATGAAAACCTGCCCGAGATCTTCTTATCTATCTTTTTACAATCGTAAAGAAATATGTAACTTGGCGGTAAAATTCATATTATATACTATAATATTATAGTAAGTGTAATAATAATATGCGCGTAGGTTGATCAAAATTGCGAATGTTGTATTGTTGTATTTGTGAACTTGAATTGTGAGGAAATGTTGTAGATCGGAAAATCACAGTCACCTTGCAAGAACGCGAATATCACAGCTTGTACAATAAAATATTATGTCTTTCGTGCGCGTAATACGTACAAGCGTATGAATATTCTAAACTGTATAATACAGTAGTAATTAATATACCGATCGCGTTCCGCGCTCTATGCGTATGTTATTATTTTATACCTATTGTATTATTAATGTCTGGATGGAAAACATGGCCGCGACCGACGAAGACGCATTGAAATTTTTCACAATTTATCGAAGGTGAGAAGAATAATTAGGAAAGGCGACTCTCCGACGCTTGATTATACTTCTCTACTGACTCACTCCATCCACGGATATATGCACGCTTTTACGGCTGCAACAAGGGAACTACGAGTCTGCATACGGAACGTTACCTATGCAGGTAGATTATACAGGATGCTCGTTCTTTTTTTTTCTTTTTTTTTTTTTTTCTTTTCTTTACTTTATTTACAATCGTGACTTTTCTTTTATTATCGTTCCCCTCCTCCCCCTCCTCCGTTTCCTCATCGTCAATCTTTCTTAATTCCGTTTACACTTCTGTATGTATGCATGTGTACATATATATATATGTATGTATGCATATATATACACATACACACATTCCCTCCGAGGAATATATAATTCTAAACTGAATGCGTCGTTACTTAGAATGACGTTTTTCATTTTTAGTAGTACTGTACTTTTTCTTTTAATTCGCTTCAATATCTCCTTGCGCAGCAACCTCTGAAGCATATATTGTACACACATGTGTGTGTGTGTGTATTTATATATGTATATATATATTTATACGTGCATATAGAGGAAAATCGTGCAGCGCAGCTTAAGGAGCCGCGGCGGCGGGCGAAGGGAACGAGGGGAATGAGAACCTCTGCATTAATAATATACAATACCCATAATGGCATCGGGTGTACTCGAATGTATCACGTATATACATATATATATATTTTATATATATATATATATATAATATGTATATATTGTATAATAACTTCCAAGGCCTTATAAATGTTTATTATTTACCATGCAATGGGTATAATGGCAAGCAGACCTCACCTCCGGCTCTCGCTGTTATAATACACGAGGAACGTTTCGAAGAGAGAGAGGGAGAGAGAGAGAGAGAGAGAGAGAGAGAGAGAGAGAGAGAATAAAAGTAAAGAAAAATTAACAACAATAAAGAGAGAGAGGGAGAGAGAAAGGTTATACGAGCGGTTGGAGGTGGGGAGGGGGGGTGGAAGAAAAATGATATACCGTAATATCACGTTTTATAGTTCGATATATACATTATACATATTGTAACGACGCGCAGCGCTCGCAGGAAATATACATAAATATACATACATATGTATAACACACGTGCATGCATTTTATATAAGTCAGGAGAGACGGAGGCGGGTATGCCTAACGCATACATAGACACACGCACGTATGCAAAGACGTATGCATTTAAATGTAATAACATATTGGTTCGTCTTTTTTCTTTCTTCCTTCCTCTTTTCGTTTCGAACAATATATAACATATATATATATATAAATATATATATACATATACCAGCTATAGGTAAATTCTTTTTCTTTCTTGAACTCGTTTTCGTCGTTTTTCGACTCTGTCTTTTTTTTTCCCCCTCCATTCTGTCTGATAATATATTATACATTGTGCGTAGTATACATTCGTGTAAATCATACGTATATGTGTGTGTGTGTGTGTGTGTGTGTGTGTGTGCGTGTGTGTGTGTGCGCGTGTGCGTGTGTGCGTGTGTAAGGGCGTACAAAGTCAAACACGAACAACACGAATGCGCGTATCGTACAAGCGTATATAAAGTTTGTTACACCGTGCGTGCATGCAGTTTGTATACGTTATTTGTAGATGTTATAATTATATGCATGCGTGTATACCTGCGTCGCGTAGGTAACAGAGTATAATCGCCTCTGTACGTAGACGTAAGTGTTAATTTATTTATATGCCCGACGCGTGCAACGATCATGGTTGAAACGGCGAAGAAGAGGAATCCTGTATAATATTATTATTGTGCACTTTGTAACCGTGTAATACTTATAATCCATATGCGTTGTCATTTATGCAGGTTGTTACAACGTTGTTCGGCAGTCTTTTTTTTTTTTTTTTTTTCTTATAAATGAATAGAAATTTTATTGTAATGCAATTTTGTTTAAACTCTGCGTGGCGTATGCGTATTATATGAAGAAAAAAAAAAAAATATATATATATATATATATGCATATATATATGACGAAAGACTCGCAAATGTTGCGATTGTAATTTTATTGTGATTCTTTTAAATTCCGTCGTCTTACGGTTATACCTGTTACATAAATCAGCGTGCAACAAATATCAATAATTTTTCTTGTCTCGGGGGACGCAAGTGTACAAGCTTATTTCTAAGCGATTGACGCAAATTATTGTTACGCGTCTAAAATCGTAAAATTCAATTTTCAATTAAAGGAAGAATGCAGAGAAACGAGTTTCAAAATCGCGCATCGCTCATGCAGTTGACGAAAATTCATTTTTATCCGCCCGTTAATTTCAAATTAATTTGTTGTTTCAAAACCTATTAGACATAGCCATGTTATTTTTATTTTCTTAGAAATCTTCGAGATCATCACAATCATTGAACATAACTTTCCTCTATTCATTTTGTGTACAAGAGTTTGGGTCAGTTTTTTTTTTTTTTTTTGGTTGTAAGGAAATATAATCTAAAATTTGGCCAGACTTTTTAGTTACCCACGGAATAAAAAAGTAAAAAAAAAAAAACAAACAGAATCAAAATCGATTCGGTAGTTCCGAAGTTATAACCGACCATATCATACATACCACGAGCATCACGTGCTACTTATCGGGGAAAAACAGACGTGCATGAAACTCGCAGGCGTTGAAAACCCGGCTTAATTATATCTAAACAAGCACTGCAAAACATGCATGCATGCCATGCATAGGTACACGTATTTTCGTAACAGTGCGAGTATTCGTATAATCATTGCATTATATTGGATTGTTAAATTTGGAAAATTACGACGGACAGAGTCCGACAGATTCGTTTCATAGTGCTTTTTATCTTATATATCGTTGGGAATAAATCATCGGTAATATATGTAATGATGGCGAATAATATTCGTCATTTTATTATATAATACTGAGAAACCGGTTCCTCTTGAAGGTTTTGTATATTAATGTATAAAAATCTTAATTCCCGATTTTTTTTTTTTTTACAAGTACTCCGGTATATTTTCTAAATATCGAAAAAAAAAATATATATATATGTGTGCAAAGGACAAAAAGACGGCATGATGTAAAAAGAGAATAAAAAAATTAGCGACTTCTTCGGCGTAACGAATTTCATCGCGATAGATGAATTCGTAATATACTTTATTTATGTACAGTATATATAGATGAATTAATCGTTGGGTTAATATTTAAGTGAGCACATACGGGTAACGTTTACACACATTTATGTAACACAGGTTTATACAATACACAGCTCGTCGTAATTTATCGTGCATGAAATAATATACATGCGCGTTGTCGATGTGTGATACGTGAAGATACGTGAAGATACACGACGAGCATAGACGGACATAGTGCTTGAAAATTACACTAATTTCATGCAATCAAACAATTATTTCGTAATATCATATTCGGATCAAATATTATTTATATTCCAACGGCTCTCGCGGACCTTCGTACAGCTTGTTATTACCGACTAATTTCGTAATTACATCCCAAACGGACGGTGGGAATAGATTTTCACCGACCCCCCCGAACTCCGTGACGAACTCGGCGAACCATTGAAGACAATCGTCGCTTTGCTTGGATCGTAACGAGAATGAATATATTTATAATGTATTGAAAAGTAGAAAATTTATCCGGTTTAATCGAAATAATTAATACGTTGTTAGTCATTGCGGTAGTCGAGGGTGATAGTTGCCGGTAAAACGGGGTTCAGAGGAATTCAAAAATGTACGGAAAGTGTCTGGCGGAGCTAATAAAAGTACGGCCGGATTTTATCTGGGGTAAAAGTAGGCAAAATAGCTTATTGTTAGTAGACGTGTTAGTCGTATTATTCTCTGTACGTTGGTACGACGTCGTATCGGGTAGAACGACAACTGCGGAAGTTTCTGCTCGAGTCTGCATAATATACTAAACTTTGATAATCGTAATCATTAAGGAGAAGAACGTCGAGCGGATTAAACAAGCCCAATAACCGTTGCCGTTGCAATTTCAAGGTAAATACCCGCCTATAACGGAAATTGCATCGCGCCTTTGTCTAGGAAGTTTGGATTTTTCCCCTTGTTCGACGTTGTTTCCCCGTTTTCGTTTTTCAAATTTTTTATTTTTCATTCTATTTATTTATTTATTTATTTTCTTTTCCGTCACGTTTCATCCTACCAGCGAATTTATTCATCTACGATTTTGTTCCTGGTTTGCATGCATACACACATAGGATAGGTGTCTTCTATGCCCGCGCATTGCTATACAGAAGTATTTAATAACCCCTAACTGGAGCCGTCGCGTCTCACAGACACGCACCCATCAATTATTTACAAACGTATAAACGCAGCCTGTGTGTTATACAAAGGCTCACCACGTACACCCCGTCTCATCGATGAACGCGCATGCTCGAGCGATACCGATTTTCTTCCCTTTCTAGAATTTACTTAAAATACGCGTGTAACACGTATAAATACCCTCGGCGTCGGATCAGCTCGGACCGAATAGTTCATGGCAATTAAAATCCCCCCTCCCTTAACTATTATACCTGGCGTTATTTTTACTCTTCCTTTTTTTTTCTCTCTCTCGCAAGTAGGGGGCGAAACGAATTTGGGGATCTTTTTTATTTCCTTTTTTTTTTTTTTTTGTAATAACCATAACTTTCCTCGATGATTCTATGTGCATATATTCTTCAAATTGCGAATCATATTTCTTTTCTCACATTGTGTAGAGGGCATTTTTTCCATTACAGCTATAATTATAGATTTTTAGGATTCAAACTTTTTCAACGTGTTAATTTTATGGTTTTTGTACATCTCTTTAGTTGGAAATTTAATAAATAATTTTACGAGAGATGGGTAGGTGTATGTTCTCGACCCCCCGTGAGCCCCTCGCCCTGTAGCATCCAACCCCCCCGCCCCTTTTTTTAAAATCGATATACCGATACGAGATATCGGTATAATTTTATCCACTTTTTTATTACGGATATGTTGAACTGGTAAGGGGTTCGATAGCACCAGCTGAATCGGAAATATTGCCCATAAATATCGGAGATATCAACCGATATATACGCCGCTCTGTACGGTGTGTCTGTATATTTGGCACAAACCCATACCCTCGAATCGTTTCCCCTGTTTCCCATATGTGTAATATCTAAACGACGAATCGTCCTCGCCTGTATAGATTCTCATAATCGCATGTAAAAATTATGTGAAAATATTCCGAATTTGAGTTTAAGTGTAACCGAATTCATAAATCATAACTCGGTATAGTCCTAGAAATAAATGTAAACATGTACGAAGAGATCTTTATTCCTGAAATATATTTCAACCCCCTTCTACGATCCGCGTATTTGTTTATTTATTTATTCTGCGTATAGTTACGAAAATTCATCAAAGGCAGCTGCAGGGAGAAAATATAAAAAGTAAATATTAACAATCAAGAATTTTAATAATTGATTGATAATTTATCAACCGTCGAAGTAAAACGCGAAGGCAAACGTTCTCCGCGGCGACTTTCATGCCGTATAATTCGAGCCTTTCGAGTGCTCGTCGACAAGGGGGATGAGAAAAGGGGTGCGTTTGCCCTTTTCGTGGTCCGGCGGCGACCCGCGGAATACTTGATCGGTGGAAAGCAGACTCTGCGGTGGTTGTCGGAATCGATAGATAGAGTGGTAAATCCGAAGGGGATGAGGCGGGGAGGGGGGAGATGCCGCGAAACTGCAAGAACGCGGAATATCAATCCACGTCAGTTTCTATTTGCTGATAATTAATCACGCCGACTCTCCCCCCGCGATCCGCGGCATGATAATTGGCGATTCGACGAGATTTGGGACAGGTGTTTTACTAATTGTGAGTTATACCTTGTACAACGCGAGTAAACCGCGATAACACCGCTGTTCGTGATCCGCCTCAGCGTCTAAACAACGCGCTTAAACGGCTACGGGGAGAAAATAAAATGCGAGAAAAGTGTTGAGCTACGCGAGTCGGCGAAAGGGAAGAAGAAAATTAATAGGAAAGCTCGCGGTAATGGGTTGAGAGCACCAGGGTGCGAGACGCGATCTCGAACTACTCGGTAACGTGCGGCAGCAAACACCTACGCGCGCTGCGGAATTGGAATAATAATTAGTCAATTAATTAACGTGGGCCCGATAATTATTAGCGACGAAAATGTGGACTTGGAAACACCAACGACGATTCCTCGTCTCCGCTGCCATACTCGTGTGGCTATGTCACGTATACGAGCGAACACATCACACATTTTCCACCGTAGGAGGAAATTAATTGTGCGTTAAACACCCCCGACGCTCTTCAGAATTTACTCCTCGTCCCCAGGCAAGTGAAGAAGCCTTTCAGATTTCCCCTGGTTTACTCTTGTAATCGAGATCCCTCGCCCTCCTCTGTAATATCATAATCCCAGCGGTCTCGAACCCGTTCTTTACCGCCGATTCGACAATCCGCGATTTGCTCCGGCCGCGAGAACCGCCGAACGCCGCCTTCCATCTAGCGGCGGACTCTCGAACTACTCGTTTTAGCCGGCGAGCCGGGCGCGTGGAGCGCTGGCATCGCGACGCGGCTCGCGCTTTAAGCGATCCAAAGCAGGTACGCGGTGGCTCAGAATTCCGCAGTCTCGGTTATTTGTATCAATTATCGGCGATTAGCAGTAGGTATTAATCGCATTATGGAACGAGGCTCTAATCGCGGGCGAGTGCCGGGTATAGAGAGGAGCTGCTGCTCTCGGCTCTGCTGCACTCCAATCGAGCGGGCGGCTTATTATACTCTCCGTACGCCTATCCGCATGTCCGCATCTGGTTCGCCACTCTGCGGTTTGATACTATCAGTCAGTTACCTGCATACTTGCGCTGATACGCGCTCATCAAACTTCCGTGCATCGAGGCTGACCCTTCGACGTGAAGAGCACTGAGCATGCCCTTTAATCCGACCGATAGGTAGGCCGCACGGGGTGGCTTTCGATCCTTCGACTCGACTCCGTATCTCACAGGTTTCAAATAATCTCAAGGGACGGTGCCGGTTAATCGATTTACGAATTTGTAACAATTTGATGTTTGAAAATCGTGTGTCCAATATGTGGAAACCGAGATCGTGAGGTCAAAGAAACGTGACACGTTTTTAACCCAAAAGTTATTCGCTCGTCGATTCGATGTTCGCCTGATTTCAAGATTACAAAGATTTCAGGAATTTCAAAGGATTTTAAAAGATTTCAAGGATTTCAAAGGATCTTGAGAGATTACAGAAAATTTCAAAGATTTCACGAGTTCGGAGGATTACAAGAGATTACAAGATACTTCATGGAATGTTGAAGGATTTCAAGAGATTTCAAAGATTACCGAAGATTTTCGAATATTTTAAATATCTCGAGAGATTTCGCAAGATTTGCGGAAAAGTGTACACCAGTGGTGATCGCGAGTGATTGAAACCTCGTTTCCAACGATACGTGTGATCAGGTTTCTTGATCATGCGGAATCCTCTGATCCGACGTCTAGTTCGTACATGGCGTAATAATTGTAGACGATAGTGTTGCCATACCGTAGAGTTCATCGTGTAGAATCGCTGCACGCGAGAAGGAAGGAGGGGTGAAAAGAGGGGAAACGAAGCTACCGCAGTGACTCGAGCTAATTCGCAACGGGGTTGCAGTCGGACTATTTACGGCAGCAAGCGAGGCGCGAGAGCATTGAATTGCAGAATTGAACCGAATTGTACGTATAGGACGTGTTTACAATTATACGTGTATAAATACAGACACACGGGCGTAATTATAAATTTCACCATCAAGAGTCGGTCCACCCATACATGTAAAATCCCTGCGTACAATGTACACCATACATCCGTCATCGCATCATCGTATCATGTATAAAAACTGCGAATTGCAGCTGGCCCCCCCCCCCCCCCCCTCCACTCTCGTTGTACATCGAAGAGAAGTGGGTATACCTACCAAAGGGCTGCATAATGTGGACAATTTTTTATTTCAAAAATATTTTTTTACGTGCATCCATCTATCCGTACCCCGCACATACGCGATGTATATTATGGATCTACGTACCCATCCGTCAGGTTATATAACCGCTGATGTACACATTATATTGTCGTTGTTGTTGTTGTTGTTATTTTTTTTCTTTCTTTGTTTCGATCCTTTTGCTTTTCACTCCCTTGCACCGCTGCAGCGCTTCTTCTTCCGGATACATCGTATGCTGCACTGCGGGGAGAGAGGCAGCCGACCTCGAGGACCCGCAGTCAGCTATTCAACGCTTCCGCAAGCGAGCCCCCAACGCTTTTAAAAGAGAATCTCGACCGCGAACGATCTGCGGAGCCGCTTTCCTCCCTCGACCCTTAGAGGCCTTGCTAATAATCCATCCCTCAGTTGCCTTCCCTCGACACTCGAAACTCCGAGTCGCGTCGACCTCCGCGTGCCGTGTCGTCTCCATGTCAAAAGCACAAATTCAACCTCGTTGTAAGATGTATGTATTTTGTCTTCGTTGTTTTTAGCCTTTCGTACCTCGAAAGCATGAAATTTCAAGGAAAAAGTCCGAAAGTAGTTGATTTTTAGTTATACCACATTAAAAAAAAAAAAAAATAAAGAATTAATCCTCTACGGAACCCGCAGGTCGCAATTCCTATTCGCAGTTGTCCGGTTTTTTTTTCACTTCGAACATCTTGAAATGACCCCGATTTACAGATTGTGTTGTATCATGCATGTATAATTGAAAAAACATACGCGTCACATTGTTTATAAATTATCGAGATAATTATACACATTGCGCAATAACTATATACGTATGTATGAATTTAATTTTCGGTTAGTAATATCACGGATTTCGCACGCTGTGTAATATCATTCTGCATAAATTGCCGTACATCACCGAGCTTTATATATGTATACACATGTATATACATACTATATTTACTCTTGGTATTAGCGATATACGGTATATAACGGTTGCCGAAATTCATTTTCAAACTTACATCCGTGACGATTGCTGCGTGTATAATAATTATTTGGAAAAAGAAATCTATTTTTATAATCTACCATCCAACCGCATGCAATCCGTACAAGTTTGTCTTATTTTTGACAATTTTTTCGTAAAACGTTCAGTCTCGTTCAAGTCCGTTCTTCCGGAAGTGATTTAATTGTTATCCTTGCGCGATGAATACCGAAACAATCAATGGTGAAATTGTCGATATTGAAATCAGGAAGCATAGGTATGTATAATCGCATCTAGGTGCCTACTTTTGCAATCCGCTCCCCTCTGTTTATTCGTTAGATTTCCCACTTGCGACGTGTACGGAACCCCATAAATGCATATACATGTACACGTCGGAATAAGAAAGGGTCGTTAATCGCGTCTTAATTACCCCGTCGGCGGGTCGTGTTGCGGGGATTCCGCGCATGCAAATAATACCTACATGCCTGTTAGGCGCTCCTCGGTCTCGCCTGTTTTCAATTCCCTCTTTTTCCATCGGTTAAAACCGATAAATAATAAGGAGACTCGCTCGCTCGCTCGACGGTTAGGTTATAGCTCTATTTCCATTGCGCCTCTGCGGTACTCGGGAGGAAAAACCACTGTCTTGTGCACCTATACGCGGCATAAATATGCATGCGAGGTAGAAGGAGGCGGTGGAGGAGGTGGAAGGGTGAGGATACCGTATCCACGGGGTTCGTTTTCTCTCGATCCCCGCATGCATGTATGTAACGCTCGTTTACTCCGAGCACGCGACGACGAATGGAAATAAGGGAAGGAAAAAATGGAGAAGAAAAATGATTGTGAAAAACGGGGCGGCGCGGCGGGGACGAAAAAATAAACGAACGCAATCGAAAAATTTCATCGATTAAAGTCATTGGGAAAGGATGCGGTATTGCAGTGATTTTGCGAACGTGGCAATCAGTCTCCGTGCAGCGTATGTATAAGTATATGTATATATATATATATATGCATATATACTTATAACATACATTACGCGTAATAATAATATATCCAACCGGCGACACGATCGCGATCGAAGAACAATGGTTAAGCTCTCTGTACGGTATTCAGGGTTACATAATTATACCTCGTAATATCATCGTGTTTTGCATTATTATGAAGGCAGGCAGTCTGCATGTATATATATGTACATGTTATTATTTTGCACGTGTCGTTTTTATTTATTACTTGTGAACGTCCGCGTGCAAAGTTCGTCGTTTCCTGATTTTCGAGCACCAGTTGCATTATACGCTAAAAAAATTTTGAAAAAACAATCAAGCTTCGCTTTATATCGTGCATGCGTTATGTTATTTAATTTACTGCACTGATTCTGGGTTTTTCGCATGTTTTTTCATCTCGAATACGTTCCGCGGGGTGCTTAATGGAGCAATGACAGCGACGCGGATGAGAGGCGACGAGTGTCTTTGATATGGTAAACCGCGTGCTGTATACGGGAAAACGGAGGGTAGGTAAATATGCATTCGGCGTCGCATATTGCACACCTATTTCGGCTTAATTGTGCACTCTCGTATTCCCCTTGTTCTCCGTCTAGCGTATGCATGCTGCCGAACCTATGTATCCCTGCTGTTGCTGTTGCTGCTACTCCAACGCTGTGCCGAGAATTAGAAATTCAAGAGTATTTAACACCTCCGATATACCTACAGGGCCACCTCGAATCCTCCTTAACGAACCGCCGACGAGTCGCGTACCCTGTAGGAATTTTTTCATCAGGGATCATTTACCGAGACGAGTGGTTAACACTTTCATGGTAAATATTTAGCCCCGAATTTCATATCCTTTAATCGTGATAAACGAACTTGTAGGACCACCGTACGTGGAACTGTTCACTTGTAGGATTGATCCTTGTAGAATCGATACCCTCTTCATCTGTTATATTGTATTTCTGATCCTTTGGGAATGCCGGTTACTTTGAACAGCCGTCGTCGTCGATCGCGCCAATATTTTTGAGGCGGCGAAATTTTCAGCGACATCTTTTTCCACCTCTGGTCCTTCGCCGGTGGCTGTTAATACTCGCGAGATCGTCCGCGGACCACCTGTGGCTCGAATCCCCTCGTCCCTCTCGCGATACTCTCAACCCTCTTGCCAAGCTCAGAGTCCTTTAATACCCGCCAACTTGTAACGACCTGTGAAAAAAAGGAAGAGGAAAAGGAAAGAGATCCAAACAAAAAAAAAAAAGAAAAAGTCGAAGGAAACTTTGCACCGAGCCAGGATAACATTCAGCTGTAGTTATAATTCAAGGATATATAATATATATATATATATATGGTATATACTGGAGAAGAGCCTCGTTATCCCTGATACTTTGTACCTTGGAACAGCCTCTGCACGATTCCGAGCTCAGCTTCGGAGCTGAAACTCGGAACTCGATGTTGATTTTCTGATCCTTGAATCGCGCGGGGAAAGAAAAACGCGGGGTTAGCGAATTGGTTCGACTTTTCGCACTCCGTCGAGGGTGCAGCTCGGTAAGTGAGCATCCGTTTCGCGGTTCGTCGGTTGTTGGGGTTGGTCCTACAGCTTGGATGGAGAGAGAGAGAGAGAGAGAGAGGTGATAGTCGGGGGACCCCCCGAGTCCTGAGATTGAAAACGTAATAGGCACGCCATCTTGGGCCCTATTACTCCACCCTGCGTCAATTAGCTGCGGGATAAGGGAGCGGCGAAAGCGATGGCGACGAACCAGACACTGGCTGCCTGATCGTGAGAGCCAAGGTCTGCATGCAGCTTCGAATCTCGATCGCGGTTCAAAGCTTCTCGAATCGTGATTTGACAATTTTCCATCAGCGATGGCGTTCAGACTGCGCGAAATCTTCTCCCCGTCCAACGCTCGTTGTAACTTATTTCCCATCGTTTTGCCACCCTTCCCGATCTCCAGCGATGATTCGCACCCTCTTCCGCGTGCAAAGGTCCTCCTTTCCATTCCCGAAAATCTTGTTCGCGCTTCTTCGTTATATCGCATCATCCCCGCAAAATGGCTGACGCAAAATGGACGCCCTCTCTATCTCGTTGTATGTAAGTATATAATGTATCATGTTCGACGTATCGAGACTGTACAACGCTTTTCGTGGATCTTCAAATCCCCTGCGAGAAGAGACCGATTATTGTATGCGAAGAACATCGGTCGGTGAGTGGCTTGCTTTCATCTGCAGGGAACTATTTGTTGTACCGTTCGTCAGGCAACGCGGAATAATCGTTGCACTGTTTTTACCCTCGCGCCATTTCCTTCCTGCTCCCTTGTTTCCTGGAGCTTTGCCCTTTCCGTGTCCTTTCATTGTACAAGACAACCTAACCCTAACTCAGGCAGAAAATCGACGCTCGATGAGCTTTGCCGTTTTATATACCGGTAATAATGCGGGTGAAAAATATTGCATTATCTCGCCTGTCTCGCCCCTCGCTATATTTTTACCTCGTAACTTCAACGCTGCCGAGTTTTCTCAATCAGACTGCATTTTACCGCTAAGTAATTCACGGTAAAAAAGTCTCTTAACTTTATTACGACCACTGTGCCACGCTGCTGGCCATCACCCTCTTCCTCCTCTTCGTCTTCTTCTTCTTCTTCTTCTTCTTCTTCTTCGTCTCCTGCACCCCGAGGAAAAACACGAGCGTCCTTTCGTCTCGGTGCACTGCAGGGTGTCGGCGATTAAACGGGTTAACCCTTGTTTTTCCTGTCTTCTTCCTTTGCTTTTTCTTTTACCCATCAGGGTAAAACTAGGTTAATTTTTAACGAATAAAATCCCGCGCAGTTATACAAGTATAATTTCGTTCAATTCATTTTTATCCTTGAAAACTGGGTGTTGAAACAGCTTTCTCCCTCTTTCTCTCTCTCTCGCGAGCGAAATTTTACCTTCTTCTTCGACGGCTGATCACCGTGCCTCCTCCTCCTCCATCTCGCGTACATAATCGAATCCCGAGTTGATGGAAATGATTAATTGTCTCAGGCCTGCGTTCCTCTCTCTTTTGCTCTCTCGTGCTTCGCGGATACGATTCGGGCAGCCGTGTTGATTGGTTATTTACAAATAGGAAATTTGAAAATCTACAGGTCGTTATCACCTCGCGTGTGGCGGCCGCCGAGCATCACGTGGTAGAAACGAGTGCCTCTCTCTCTCTCTCCTCTCTCTCTCTCTCCTCTCCTCTCTCTCTCTCTCTCATCTCTCTCTCTCCTCTCTCTCTCTCTCTCTCTCTCTCTCTCTCTCTCTCTCTCTCTCTCTCTCTCTCTCTCTCTCTCTCTCTCTCTCTCTCTCTCTCTCTCTCTCTCTCTCTCTCTCTCTCTCTCTCTCTCTCTCTCTCTTCTCTCTCTCTCTCTCTCTCTCTCTCTCTCTCTCTCTCTCTCTCTCTCTCTCTCTCTCTCTCTCTTTCTCTCTCCGTGCAACGACATTTAAACGTGCGGAAAATACCCGTATGCATATACGGATGTGCATATATGGTGGTAGACGTGTAGGTGATCGGAGGGTGAGGAGGTGGAGGAAGGGGGAAAAGAGGAGACGGGTGTTTGGATAGATTCGTCGTGGCTGACGCTTGCGAGGGTGGTTGCTGCCGCTGCAGCAGGATGCAATATTCTAGGATATTACGAATTTGCTATTTTCCGCGGAGCTGAATTGAAACTGGATTGTTAATTAGTTCGTAATTATTCTCCGATTCGAAGAGGAGCGCAGAGCAATCGAAATCACTTTAAAACCGATTTTAACCCGTTGCCTCATGCTCCCCCTGCTCACGAGTCGTGATGTGTGCACAGGATGATCCCGACACTGAATAACATCTCATCACGTAAAGTAGTCAAGTACAACAGTGCCTGAAACAAGAGATCCGGACCTCCAACTATTCGGACTCAACCTATGTCTTGGTATCGATTGCAGATCGTTAAAAATACCATTCGCACAAAATGTGTCTCAATGAAATTTCACTATACCTACCCTCACAATGAATTCACTTCAGGATAATTGCGAATGGTGTCAAGGTAAGTGTACCGGTCATTGACACGTTTTGATCCTTTTAGTTTCCAAAATTATAAACTTGGGAGATGAATTGTGAATTTCTTGATGACTAAAAACAATCGCTAAAGGGTTATACACTACAAATTAATTTCTTTGTAATTTAAAAACCAAGGATCAAACAGATACTACCAAAGAAATGACATTAACTGGTACACTTACCTTATAGGTGGGTACTGTACGAATTGAGGAAACGAAAGGATTATCTCCTCTTGTTGAAGATGGATTTCGATCTTTGGACTTTTCAGCGTCACATCACGTCGAGCTGACAGCAAAAATGTTCGAGCGACGATGACGGTAGTAAATTGGGGTCCGATCATTCTCGTCATTCCAGTTGTGTCGAGTAAATTTGCGCACAGAATCTACCAATATCGGGTTCGGTCCTGCAGATACCATGTATACGTGCATCCCGTATACGTATACGGTATGCGGAGCACTGATACCCACCGGAAATATCCCGTAATGCACCAATCAGAATCGTAGAATAGTTAGGGGTCTCGGATGATTAGGAATGCACGCAATAACCTCTGATTAATGTGATCGTTGGATATCCTCCGCGCCTGTATGCATGTGCACGTTGTACACGTACATCGACGTTAGCGGAGCATCGACTGCCGGTGCAAGTATATGGCCCTGGATACATTTGCATAAATACATAACGCGGGGGTATACAACGTTAGAGCGCTATGCTGTCAATTCTACCCCCGGAGGCAAGCAATTCTGAGTTATGCCGTGCCCCGTTATGGCGGTCGAGAGGTGGCGGCCGCTCTCCCTACCCAAAGGCCCATAGATATCTCGAGTGCCGCACCTGCACAGACCTATGCATTGCTGGGTAGGTATCCATCCACCCACTACCGCATGGCTACCGATCCCGCGTCATGCGGATACTTGCCGATAATTGCGGCCGCGAATTCCCCGTCCAAGTCCGCTTCGATACCTTCGTATAACGCACCTTTTCCGTGTACCTGTCTATATATTTGACCTTAAGCGTAACTTGATCACATGGGACTCATTGCGAAAAGTCAGAGTAAAGGTTCACGCTAAGTGTCCTGCTGCGGTATACCGTCAGGATCTTCTTGTTGTAGACAATCCCACTTCGTACCAAGGAGACCAAACTCCATGTAGACAACTGTCCGAGTAGAATAAGATGGCACTAGCGTTGCGTATGCACCCAAGATAGTGGGATGGAGTACAAGGTGGCGGTTTGAATTGAAGACTTTCTACCGGTCTTATTGGAAGATGATCGATTGCTCCATCTTGGGCATCCTCCCTGCAACCAATGATACTTCGGTGTAAAACGAGCGCTAGCGGCGTTACTGGTACGAAAAAGTAAACCTAACGTGTACGATTAGTTTGAGAAGTTTTGTTAATTCTCCTGTACTTGAGTTCGGTCTCCTTGTTTGGTTTTCCATGGTTCATGCAATGATGTTTCCTGAGTGTATTACACACGATGATGTAAACAAATGACGGGAATCAGGGTCGCTAACAAAGCTCAACACGGCTTATTAATTCTCCTATGCTAGGCTAATACCTCGTTAGAGACTGCAGTGCTTGTGTGTGTGTGTGTGTGTGTTTGTGGAGTAAAGTCTAAGCCGAGGGTAGACGTGCAACGTGCCGCAAAGGGGGTGTGTGATATTTTATTGAACGGAGCAGGTAATTTTTCACCTTGTAAATGATTCAGGTATCTCGACGCGGCGCGTCGACGACGTTTCGTTATATCCGACGAACGAACTCTTGCACTCGTCGTCACGGAGGTTCTTGAAAGAAAAGGCACCACCGTTCACCCGGCGCCGTTTATACCTTAGCGACATTTCTTTACGTAGATAGGTAGGTATAATGTCTCTCTATTTTTCTCCTTCTCTACAAACGTATATGTAGGTATCCGTACATACATGTATGTAGGTATATCGAATGGATATTTTACTACTCGTAGCTTAGATATTTTATTTATAGTAGAATATAACCTCAACGGTCCCACTTCTAAAGCCTTCTGCGCCAGCTCGTGGTAGCGTCGTAGGTACATGTGGTGGAATGGGGGGGGATGCGATAGGAAGGGAAGGTAAGGGAAGGTAAGGGAAGGGGTGGGAGGAAAGACGCTGGGAATTGCACGCGTTACGGGCCAGTTACCTATTATCCTGTTTTATTCATAAACTTTGACGGGGGTTGGGCGAGGCATTGATTTCAAATCATATAACCTACCCAGTGTAACGTCAAACGTCTACGTCTACGTCTACCGTCGCCCGCGTTCTATCCTCCCTGTCCTTTGTAATACATTGTACGCGTCACGCGGTTCCATGTATGTATTTAAGTAACATTACTATACGTATATAATGCATGCACACCCACACGCGTTTAATCCGTGCATGAGAAATGGCACATTCACGTGTGTTCGTTATACTACGTGCATGAATAACCTATACCTTGTTTTTCGGTGCCGAAGGGAAAAGAAGGCGACGCGGCACGGCTTTCCACCTTCCTTTCCTCTCTCTCTTTCTCCTTACGCCCTCCATATACCTACGTTAATAACGAAGAGGCGCAATTTTTTATCCATATTAATATTTCACCGGCTGGAAATGGTTTTAAGTTTTTCAATATTTAAAAAGGGTTTGGCTCTATCCTCTCCGTTCATCAAGTATTCACACCCGCACCCATCTTGCCCCACTCTAACCCTACTCGCCGCCCTTCCGCCCTGCATCGTTGCTGCCCCCGCATCCGCAGGGAAATCCAAAAAAACAAGTTACATATAAAAAATAAAGGAGAAAAGCGAAAGTCGTCTTCTTTCGTCTCGTAGTTCCTGCTGGATCATCGACACCGTACGGCCTCGTTCGCTTATAGGTATTATACTAAATACTCGAACCCTGAAGAGTTCTTCGAAAATTTTCTAGGAATGTTGGTTTTTTTTTTCTCTTAACCCTATCCCTTCTCTTTTCTTCTTCTTCTTCTTCTTCTTACTCGGGACTGCGGATGGATGCGCGTGGGATTCATCTGGGTGCAGCCGATCCATGGTCTGATGAATGATTCAGTTGCAGCAAGTCTTTCCAGAGCCTTAGTTAACGCGCACCTCTCTCTGTCTCTCCCTCTCTTCGAGGCGATCCTGAAGACAGCTAAACGCCTGAATGCACTTACGAACGTTTCGTGAAATTATACCGTTTATTATCCTCTTCATTTTTCCTCCTTGACTACCGGATCAGCGGCTGCTGCAGGATTCCAATTTTTAATCTCGGAGCATTACAGTCACTCGGCTAACCCTTCCGCGTCCTCTCGAAATGTAATTAATGACGGCGGGTTGATTGGTCGACAATTTTTCATACAGATGGTACATTGATCTGATCGGTAGGCCGAAAAACAAAGTATCAAAGGGAATCATTATTGAGACCAAATGCAGTCGAATATTATATTATTATCGATTTTCCATCGATTCAGTTCGTCAGCAGATTCAGGCACTGGACTTTGAGAGATGAAGAAAAAATACGGGTATTTTAACAATCGGTCAGAATCTGTACAATAACAATTTGCAGTCGTACATGTTACCCTCCAGGGTAAAATACTAACCTATTATTATTATTGTTACTGGTTTTTTTTTTTTTTATTTGTTTTTTTTGTTTCCAATTGTTTTTGTCCCCACTCCCACTCTCCCCTCATGCTTGACTGACACACAACGAGGACCGTGATGGAATTTGGAATCAACGATGGAGGGTTACCATGAATAAAAATGATTATTGACGACCGAGAGTGTAAGTATGGTGGTGGTGGTGGTTGGGAGGAGTGCCCAGCGTGTAGATATAACGGGGGGGGGTGTGGGCGCAGGCTAGGGGCCAAAAAGCAAACGAGGGCGAGGAGAATACCGGCGGAAGGGGGGGGGGGGGGTGGTGGAGGAACAACGGCTATTTTTAATATTTAAAATTTCATTTACAAAATGCTCCCACCGACTAGCCTTCGCCCGCGCGTATTTCATCGACATCCACCGGCCGCCCCAGCCGCCCCCCCCCTCCCTCTCCACCCCTCTTCACACGTCACAGTCGGTGGATTATCATTGGAGCGTATCCGCAGCCTTCAAGCAGTCAGTTTTCACTCGAAGACGAACTTGTAGTAACAGACTGCAAACCGATTTTACCGATCACAGGGAAGGAGAACCGAGGTGATCCGCTGCATGATGATACCTACCATCACGTTGGTTGCATCGTTGAAGGAAAACTCGCTGTAACCGGGAACCCCACGGTGTTAGCATGACCCCCCCTTATATGAAATCAATTGCGGTCGCCATGGCTACCGTAATGGAGAACCGTAGCGAAGGGGGTGACCAGCGAAGGGCGAAGAGCAGAGAGCAGGGAACGGCCTCGGCATTCTCCGCTCTCTGCTTTATCTCTCTCTCTCTCTCTCTCTCGCTCTCTCTTGTCCATTTCTGAGTTGACCACAACACCTGACTGCTTCACAGTCGACTCATTTTGTACGCTGCAGATTCTTTCGAAGTTGCAGAGTTCGGGGAATCAAGAATCACATTTTTACCATCAATTGTCGTCCAGTCTTGACGAAGAGTCTTCCAGACTCGTCTACTCTCACCGTGAAATTTGGTACTGTACTTAATTCCGTATCAGATCTTCTGGAACATTTCATGAAGTTCAAACGCGATTTGCAACACCAGTGTATTACAGCAGAATCTTTTATCGATATCTGCACTCGATGTACAAACCCCCCCCTTTCCTAAATGACGAACAACTTACGATAAACTATGGTAAACCCGAGCTCTGCAGCTGGTCGGTCACGCGATCGGAACGGGGTAGCAATATCAACCCTTTTCTCTGAAATCAAATTCTACCACCCGCCTTCCTGGCGACCACCGGCACAGCGCAAATCCGCCTAGACTAGATGTAATTACATAATGGTTTTACGCGTACACAATACACCCACCCATCCACCCTGCGCTGATCTCTGCTCAGCGTGTCTTGCGAAACCTTTGTGCGCAAGGGAATGGATTGATGGATATACGAATGCATGGATAGATGGATCGGTATAGATAGATGAATTTATTACGATCACCGGGAATAGGGGAAGAGGATTATAGAGCAAATATTGCGAATGAGGTGTAGAACGTAAATATTATACAATAAGTTACAGTCAAGGTGAAGTCACAATTATGTAACAGACCGTAGTGCCAAATTCGATTCACTCTTATTATCAGCTGTGTAGTTATATGAAATCCTGATACCGTGAGTTCACGTAGCAATTGGAATCGTCCCGCAGGACTTTTGGTTCCTGGGACGCGGAGATGGAGTCGTTTATGGCGAAAGAGCCTGGTGAAGAAACAACGAAATTCGAGGTGAGCGTGAATCATATCGCGAGCGTACGACAGCCTGATATCGGGGAGCCCAGCGAGGTTTGATATTCGGACTCAATAAATCAATGTTTCACGAGTGTACGGAATAAAACGTAGAGAGAGAAAGAGAGACAGAGAGCTGCTCGGTAATTCTTGAGTATCTGTACGTACGAGGACACCGTTTATATATTATTCAGGGACAGACGGGCCGGCGAGGTAGAGGATGAGGGCTCATGCCGCCCCTCGAAAGGGTTGGAAAATACAACATAACGTAACGCACGTCGTCGGGGTAGAGCAAACCGCTGCAGAGCGTCGAGCCAAGGAGCCGCGAGGCGACGAAGGGGTGGAGGAGTCACATGAAAAATGAAACTTGGATTTCGGTAGCTGAATTAAATATCGCTTAGCCTGCCTACGCACCCTCCTCCTCCTCCTCCTCCTCCTCCTACGGCAGACCTGTCTTCCCAACCAGGCATCTACACCTACGTATGTATGTGCATACCTGTCAAAGAACGATTCTCACCCTTCGTCGATGCGGTGAAATAGTGCAAACTGATTTTCTCTTTTTTCGTTACTTATTATTTGACAAAAAAAAAAATTTGCAACCGGTGAAATAATTTCGAAAATAGAAGGTAAGATTTAATGTCTCGTTTCCTTCCTTTTTTTTTTCTTTTTTTTTTCTCTATTTTTATCCTCTCGGCGTTCTTTTGGTACAGTTTGTCATGCGTGAAAATTGTTTTTCATCTTTGCGGGGGGGAGTAAATCGTAGGTACCTATCTACTAGCCAAGTTTTTTTTTCGACGAGAATCGAATGCAAAATAACGTAGATAAAATATTCTGCTGAAAAACGGGGGTGGGGAACTTTCGAAGTTAGGTTGAATGAACGAGTCGAATCAAGGAGTAAAAAGCAATGAAAAAAAGAACAAAAAGAAGGAGAAAAAGAACACCATCGTTCCGAATTTTGATCACTGATGATAAAAACTTTTTGATTTACGTTCGGTTAAAAGTTTCAACCCCTTAACCTCGTCACATTCTTCTTCATTGCGCACATTTCCGTATTGTAAATTTTCGTTTCGCCAAACCACGGTTGCCTCCTGGCGAAGAAGAAAAAGAATCAGAATCAGAATTCCGCGTTTAAGATTGCTTAAAAAACTCCCACGGATCCCCGAGACTCTCGAGGCGCGTGCAATTTTGCATCGAGTAGGTGCCGCGGTTGTAAGGCCAGAATCTAGAGACGTATACTATACACATGCACGGGGGTGGGTGGTGAGCACATAATAGCGAAATACAAACTTCGGCATGAATTACTTAGATTAATTTAGTTGGGCGCGGGGTGTTCCGCGTACAGTGTGTAGTATAACGCGATGTACACACGGACACAGCACACGTGCCCCATGCACCAATGGTAGGTCTACCTACTCCCGGGTATTGATTATAACTTTGCTCGCGTTGTGTCTAATTCTCCGTCTTCCAACCCCCTTCTCCTCCTCCTCCTCCTCCTCATCCTCTTCTCACCCTTCCTCACCACCCCCACGGCACTTCTGACGCCGTCTAGTGACGCTGTACAGAGTACCAAGGCACCCATCCACCCCTGCTGCACGCGTCAGTATCTTCTTGACGGTAATAGGTAGGTGGTAGAGGTGCCATGCGCCGATAGTCCTGCACACGGCACAAGAACCACGGATCCAGGGCTCACAGACGCCGTTGTCTACCTCTGTCCCGAATTAATTATGTTCCCTCTATCCCTCTGTTGTATCGAACACCTTCTATCCCTCGGAAGCAATTCACCGCCGACGCCTCTTAAACTGATTCTGTATAGCTAAACCTTCTTATCTTTTAACGTGTCCATTGGATATGAACGCGCGGAGTACAGTGGCTGGATTAAAAAATTACGAAGGGCACATCTGAAGGAAAGTCAAGAAAATTAAGAATAAGATATCTCAACTTGTAATAGATTGAATAAAAAGTTTGTTTTTAATATTAATTTGGTTTTGGGAATATTAAGTATTTGACTATTGAGTAGAATCATTTAAACGTTAGAACTTGTTGTCTAACTTTATTTTTTAAGTTTCATATTATATTGCCAACCTATGTACGGGTGTTTTCTTTTTTTTTTTTTTATTCCCCCTGTAGGGACTTCACATGCGAACCAATTACACATTTCAAGTTAGACCTAGTAATAAATTATTGTTATTAATTTTTGGGAAGCTTATATGTATACATATAAGTTTGCTGTGGGCGAAAATCTCTGAAGATTAGATTGCAAATGAATTTGTTCTCGCGGAATCAACCCGTTGGGTCTTACAACAGTGTCGGTGTAATGTTTAACACTCATCACAGATGTAGTTGTGTTAAACAGTATATTGCTTTTTAGCTACAGTACACAATAAACAGTATTGATTTATCATACCAAGTAATAAATAATCGCTATTAAAGTTATAGAGCATAGTTGTACGCGACACGTACGATATGCTTGTATGTGATAAACTTTTTTATCACGTACATTGTTGAGTGTGTTTAATGAATATTTATTATAGTACAACACACGCGGTAATAAACTTTCCGTCTCTCTTTTCCTCGCTTGCGTGGTAGGTCCTAGGCGGTGCGTTATAGATCAAAATTACAATAGTTATAGCATAGGTAACCTGTTTCCATATCGATGAACTTGATAGAGCAGGAGCGAGGAGTTGTCGAAGTCGAAATCGTCTTCCACTTACGTAGTCCCGGATCTTCAAAATCACTTGTAAATTGACGAGGGTGAGAAGAAAAATTGATCTGCAAAGTTTAAGATTGCAATTTGGTCATCAGGTAGGAGTTGGTGAGAAATTTTCAGTTCGCCTCTCCCATTGCAGCGTGACGCCTACGTTATATCACAACAAACCAACGAGAGGAACAAGCAGAGTCGAAACAATGTGTAATACTCTAAAATCGGGCTGCTCGCGTGGGCGTTGGCGGTTGGAAAGGGGATAGGTAATATCAAATACCATCAATCATGATTTTGCATCGCGTGATCCAGTCTTTATAACCCGCGGCTTCTCGCCACCCTCGACGGGGCCGATGTGACGTGGTGGAGTCATCATACACACCATTCGGATATCACGGACAGTGTGGAGTCGGACGAGGAAGGTGGGAAGGTAGGAAGGGAAGGTGCCGTGGAACTGTGAAACCCTATGACACCCTTTCGCGTGCCTCCGTGTCTAAGGCCCCCCCGTTATATTTGTTCGTTTTATGTTAATTACAATCAACCGTTGCCGCGGCACGCTTCCCTCGCCTCACGTTTCGGTATAACTTTGACTTATCAGCATACCTCGATCCCTTCTACGCGGCGCTCTCCTATCTTATGATGTATCGAGACAAAATGGCGGAACTGATTTACAAAATACTCGATTACCATCGCGACCCCAATAGTTCGTGTGTGCGCGTCCCGGCAGTGGATATTTTTACCCTTTTTAATGACGCGTCGCTAATTAGCTCGGCTGTCGTTATAAAGGCGGATATGCCGTACTTTCATGCTTCTGAATTTTGGAAAAATGGATGAGGTACATTTCAGTCGTGTTCTACATCCGATGTTTTCCCCTTTTGAGAAAAGGCGAAAGATTTTCTCTACGTAGGGAGATAATGTTCAATACCGCTGGTTTTAGACCGGCGTATAATGTTTATATAATACCATCGTTCATCCATCGGCCGCGCCCAGCTACGTTTCGTGTTTTACCGAGGGAAGAAAAATGGCGCCGAAAGAAACAGACATTACGATTACTATCATATACAACGACTTCGTGCCCGCAGCCGTGTAGCCGATCGACTTTTTACCCCAGGTATGCATTGGGCGGAAATAAAATAGGAAAGAAACCGAGAAACGCGGAGAGAATGGGAAAGCGGGACAGGCTTTGGCGGCGTCCGAGACTCGCCAAGAGGGATAAAGCAACCCCTCCGGCGAGCCAAAGGGTGCGGCGAATACCCGACGCGTGCCGAGTCGAAACCCGCTCAAGACGATGGGCGTGTGTTTGTGTTTGTGGAGTGTTCACCTCGTGTTTATATGCGCGGGCTATAAACTGGGTAATTTTCTAAATTATCGGACAAATGACTGGCGGAATTACTTTTAGTCTCTCCTCCCTCCCTCTTTCTCTCTCCTTCTCTTTTCCTTTCCCGATCTCATACAGCCGAACCCCTTATAGATTATACACCGGACGTCGATGGAAGATAACGGCGTTAGTTGCAGGAAAATGAGCAAATAATTGGATAGATAGACGAGAATAGTTGGATAACTAGACGCAAATAGTTGGACAGGTAGACGCATGTAGTTGGATAGATAGACGTTATTTAGATAGAACGGTTTTTGCGTCTATCTATCCAACTGTAGACGGATAGACGAACGGATAGTTAGGCAGACAACCAGATTGAATGACGGATGGACGGACGGGATAGCTGAACGGTCGAGTTTGTTTTTATTTCTTTTAATCTCAATATCTTAATCACACTTCTCTTCCTCGAATTACATTAGAGTTTGTTACGAGGCAGACGTTAAGTCTCGCAGGAGCGGGAAAATTGCTCGATACCTAGTTGAAAATTACGCATTTCTTTCACCGTCAGCGCCTCTGCAGCAGCCATAACGGAAAAGGCGAGAGGAACTTTGCATCATTCTTTTTTCCTTCTTCTTCTTCTCTTTCGTCCTGTTTTTCCCCTTTAGCCTCGTAATACTTTTTTTTTTTTATTATTATTTCTCTTTCTCCCAAGTATTTCACCCGCGCAGTAAGAAAAACACCCATTAGCCAGAGTTTTCGCTTTTCGCGCCTTGCGGAGTTTCACCCGTAAATTTTCATCCGGCTACCACCCGACACGTTGAAATTGCGAGGTCGTTACGACTACTGCTATTCGGGAACGGGGATGGGGATGGAGACGGAGTGCCAAGGTGGAGACTTATTTTCTTACTCCCGAAATTCCGCTGCATACTTCTTCCCACTTGTTCTCTTGGTACAACCATCATCGCTTCGCGCCGCTGCACCCAGTTGCCAGCCTCAATTGTGGTTCGATTCAATAACCATTCATTCACCCCTGAAACACTTTGACGGTCACACCAGGAGTTAACGAATACGACCATTCCAAGTGACCGAAGATTCAGTCCCTGATCAAATGCTTGATTCAATTTGCCGTCGGGATATGGTAGAGAGACAGAGACAGAGACAGGGATAGAGAGAGAGAGAGAGACAGAGGGAGAGAGAGAATATCCCTAGTTTAAATAAAGGCCGTTCGATGCAACAGCGAGCAATCTAGCTGTGTTTGCCGAATGCATTAAGTTGGTCGCAGGGGCAAGAGAAGAGCGTCGATGTGGCTTACGGTGGAGGTTCACCCGTAAATGTGTGCGTCTCTCTGTCACGCGGCTTATACACGGATTCCCTGAACCCGGGGTGCTCGAATCCAGCGAACTCGTCCATGCAATGCAACGTGGAAGAGACACTCGTATGCGGTAGAACTTGCAACGTACGTGGAACGAACCTTATACGTGGTTGCCTACGTCTCTTCCGAGGATCGTGGCATCGCCGGGTGTATCGCGCAACCCTTTGTCTATGTCTTATGCGGATTTAACATTATAATTCCCGCGCAACCAAGTGTTTGCCGAAAAGATTTATACCTACCACCCCCCTCTTCTCGTCGTCGCTGGCGTCGCTGTGCTGTGCTGAAAATCCTCCGATTTTTAATATGTCGCCCGAGTTTCCCTACACAGTATAAGTCAGGTGTACGTACAGCTGCCTTTTCCGAGAGCCACTGAAATGAAAAACTGCTTCCCTCTTCTTCCGCCTTCTTCCACCTCCTTCCGCCCTTGTTAATTTTATGTGTATATGTTCTCTCTCTCTCTCTCTAAGCGTGTGTTCGTGTGGTGTGTACTTTTTCAATGCTGTGCAGAGCCTTACCTCGTCCAGGGTCGATTCTGATTGCGCTCGCTAATATTCATGCCCAGCGCCGTGTAGTCTGCAGTCTGCACAGTATATTGTTATTTATAGCTCATATTTTACCCGATGCAAGGCATGCGGAGAGAAGTCGGGAAGTTTCTACGGGTTTAGGTGGTATGCATGAAAAGTGGATAAAACGTGTTGCCGCCCGGCTTTGCGCCGGCAAATTTTTTAGCGTTAGGTGGTAACATCGGCGTCGCGCTGTTCTTAACATTGACAATTTTTTTTTTTTTTTTTTTGATGCCTCAGTTTTCATTTCATTTTTATTTTCAATCTTGTTCCTCTCACGAAGCTTTGGGGCACCCCTTGAAACCTTGTTCGGTGTACCTCCCGTATAACGTACCACTACACCGTGCTCTGCGAATGGGCAGACAATACAACAGCGGTGAGTAGTAAACCTTGTCGGAAGATTCGAGCATGCAGCCGCCGCAAAGCTTGTCCAAGCAACGCATCTAGGTCCGGGTAATACCTCGGGTAATATCTCACCATTAGGCATAATCATCCCTTAAACATCCAGCCTCGGCAACGCGTGCAATGCCTTATAATTTATAACGCGACGACAGGCCCGACCCGCCACCTCAAACCTCTTCGCAACCCTTATTTTGTACGGTCGCCAGCTACGCCCGAAGTTACATATACATATATAGACAGATATGTATCAAAGTCGATTTTGCGAGAGGCAAAGGTGGCGGGTCGTGAAAACTATGATATAACTGAGATTCAGGATGATACTTTGATTCTTGGTATCGTTTCTCGAACGTTGGAATGAGTTCCGGTATTAAGATGATGAAATGGATGGTTGAAATTGAAGTGTCTTCTTTTTTTAAATTTTAGTATCGAACCACTAACTGTGCCTATGTTGTATACAACACTGTATTATGTGCTTTGTTGAATATGATACCATGACGTATAAGCATCACCGTACAGTATTATACTGCCACCCGCGGATCGAACGGGTCATTAATCAAACCGCACCCTCTCGCCGTATACATGCCCATGACCGAAACCCAGCCTAACTTCAACTTGCGTACAACCCTACTAACAACGCGCTCTGAACCACCAGGGTGGTGAGCTGTTCGCGTTGAGGGGATTGCTCTTCCTCCTCCTGGCAACTGGGTTTCCAGTTCACACATACATTGCATAGTGACGTGGAAAATTACGCCAACATCCCGCCGACTGACTCTTTGATCGTCCAGGTACCATGAATAGTCTCTCTTACGGTTGCCAAGCGAGATCCTCGACTGCCATCGCGCGTGGTCCTGGCTGATAGCGCAAATGTCGAAAAATGGTGACCAGCCGGGATGGAATCACACCGATCACGTACCCCGAATAAGCGCGACGATCTCGCTCTGTGACGTATAAATACCAGCGAGCGAAAAAGGGTGGAGGTTTGAGAGGGGTAATCGCGCGCACGCCAAGACTAAACGGCCGCGACCCGGTTCCCGGTTCTCAGTTCTCAGTTCTCAGCACTCTGCTCGACAGGTCGCAAGTCTCCTATTCCTCCTCCCTTCCTCCTCCTCGTCGTCGCATGACAGTCGGTCCCTTTGTTCCAGCCGGATACGGGCTCAGGGTTTTATTTGGGGTTTTATAGGGGTGGCTCGACTCGCATTGTTTTAACACGAGAGGGTTCGCGCCCCTCGCTGTTTCTCCCTCCCTCCCATTCCAGCCCATTCCTACACCGACTCGAACTACTCAAACCTCGTGCAACCCGCGCTCTAAATGTTCCTCCGTAAAACGCCCCATGACTCTTCTTTTTTTTAATCTTCCTTTTGTGTGCACGAGTTCTTAACGTTTCTACAAGGTGGACTTCGTCTCCCTTTCGTATACCAATCACCCTGACCCCGATATCTTATAATCGAGGAAACGATCGATTTGACTCTGCGCTGCAGATTCAGTCCAGAATTTTAAATTTCAAAAGATTTCATAAAAGTTTAATACATCCAAGGGTTACAACGGATTTTTGGACATTTCGCAGGCTCGATCGAAGGGCTCCGCGCCCCAATTTTGTCTCGTAGTTACCTACCACATTCACCTCATGCCCACCCAATCAAGTCTAAGAATACCCACGTAACGCCAACGCCACCCAACCGCGTGTCCCATTCTCCACCCTTGATCAGCCCAGAGTCCCGTGCCGCATAGACGTCACCAGGATTAGTATTCATTCCTCTCCATACGCACGCACTTATAGTTGTAGATGAGAATGGATAGCGGGACATTCGAGAATCCCGCACGTTGCAAGGTAGCGAGAAGGTATCTACACGCAATCCACCCCTTCCTCCACCGCCCCATTGTGCTGCACCTCGCGGAATGACTGTTCTGGTCTAAAAACGACGACTGCAATCGAAGGCTCGAGAAACATTGAGATAAGTCCTAGGCTAGGTAGGTAGCTAGGTAGATAGATAGATAGATAGATAGACCAGCGTAGAACCTTCCTGGCGGCAAGAGAGTCGCTTGAATGGCATGTTTGTTTCGCGGATGCTCGGAGTTGTTGGGGGAGGGACACCGAACACCGTTCTCCGCACCGAGGTTCGTGCCTCGCTATTGTGTATACTATTGTTCTGCTTGGCTAATATCGAAGATGGCCGCCTAGTTACACTAGCAGGTAGAGCAGGGCGACTAGGCATCAGACGACGAGGACGAGGACTAGGATGAGCTGGCTAGCTGGCTAGCTGCTGCTTTCGATGGGTGGTGGTTGTGCCTAGATCCGGTCACCTGCCCAACTACACGTTCCTAGACATAATGGCACAATCTCGGCAGCGCTTCGCGCGCCACCCTGAGAGAGAGGGAGAGAGAGAGAGCTACACCGCTGTAGCCGTTCTACAGAGCTTTGTGCTCCATGCCTCGGTGTGTGATTATAATATGAGCTAAATATACCCTGTAATACGTGCAAACTCCACCCTTCACCCGATCCCAATGCGAATCCCGGCCCGTCGCTCAAGTCGGCGGTGCAACGACTCGATCGCCTCCATCAGCAACCCTCCCTTACTACCTCTCGTGTAACTTGTAACTCGTGTTATGCAGCCCTTCGATATAATAGCCTTTCTATTCGCTCGGCCTTAGACACTGCCCTACGAGTTAGCGTATTGATCTACCCACCCGCGAATCCACAACGTCTGTGTACAATTTCTAGCTAACCCCCTCTCTGTTTCCTAACGAGCAACGAGAAGTAAATTACAGATTGACGGTCGGGAATTTTTGTGCTAATAATTTTCAACTTTTTATACTTTCAACGTCAAAGTTTCGCCGGCTTCGAATTTCGCGAGATAAAAACCCTTCGCTCTACTTCGTGCTTTTGCAACCCTCGAATATAGGTTTGACCGAAAGTATAGGAAAATAGCTGGGAGGGTAGTTTTACGAGGAGTGTAATACACCTTTACCCGTGAGCAACGACGTAAACTTTATAGTATTTATGAATATTTATATTAACCTATATTCTATATTCCTGTGCGTAATATGCATACACGTATGTACATATGTAAATATACGTAATACTGTAAAATGCAAGTTGGAAATACACCGGGTAATGTATGATAAAAATGGCGAGAAATAGGGCAAAGACGCTATCGAATCCTTGCGCTGAATGGAAGAAAGGAAGAACAAGAAGGAAAAAAGAAGCACGAACCAAGAATACCGAAGGGGTGAAAATATTTCGACGGGACATTATTTCTGTCGCGGCTAGCCAACTAAAACGTAGGTATATGTGTGTGTATGTGTGTGTGTGTGTGTGGAACAACAGCGTATGTCTCTACAGGAATCAGCCTGCACCTATATATATATATACCTGCCTACCCTTCCTGCTAATTAATTAAAACAGCTACCGCAATCTAACCTGCTGCACTATACAAGGATATATATACACACATACCTGCCGTACTATTTTTAATTTTACGACTGGCTGTATAACGCTGTCGTGTCGTGATTTTTATCACGTAATTAACACCACGCGCTTATATATATCACGCTCTCGCGTTTCTACATTTTCTATCCAGCTCTCGATGTAAGTATTAATACGAAGGTAGTTTTTGTGAATTGTGACCGACGGGTGGAGGCGAACTGTAGTTGATAAAAAAATAAAAAAAAAAAATAAATAAAAAAAAAAAAACAAAGCCAATTTTTTTAAACTCAGATGAGAATCCTACGAACGTGACGTAAAATCTGATGACCTCGTGTTATTGATTGTAAAGATTTTTTACGAGGATGAAGTCAGTAACGATTCATGTTTTGGGAAAAATCGTTACTTCGCACATTTAGGAGTATCTGAAATTTCGTAAACCACGACAAACAAAATATACTAATATTTTGCAAAACCAACTCGTCGAAAATCATTATGAAAAATGAAACGTTACCGTTACCAACTTCATCCTCATAAATTTTGCCGTATTCGTACCGTGTCGTACGTAAGGTTATACACGTTTTTAATTCTTTTCTCATTCTCTACGAACATTTCTCTCGTGTCTCAATATTTTCTCCTACGATATTCACGCGTTATAATCGTGTATAATAGTATCGAGTGGAGACCGATCCCCCGTCAAATTGCGGTTGGTATGTAATATACCATACATCTATGCATATACATATTTGCTGAAACGAGCTACGTACTTGACGCAATAAACTTCGCCTCTCGAGCGTCAAAGCGATATTGACAGATAATTACCGTGCCCGTAAGTTGCGGGACGTAATTTCGTTACTTCTCCAACGTCACGTAGGCAGGTAGGTAGGCAGTTATATTTCATCGTGTGCAGAGTAGGTTTACATGTTACAACGACGCGATTCTGCAAACATACATATATATGTGTATATATATGTAAGCGTTACATTTTGTCGCCGTAGGGAAAGAATACATCTCGATATTACGTTATTACGCCCGTATATGCGTGACACACTATGTATATTCGCAAGAAGTTTTGCGGGAGCGCGCGCGAATAAAAATTTCTGTTTGATTCAAACGGTGTGCCAGATTGGCTAGATTTTATATACACGGCATTATGCGGCTACGGTTAGATTCGTTTGTATAACCTAGCATAATGATACCGAACACGTAACTAGGCGTCACCCATTCGCTGCTGCTGCTGCTGCTGCTGCTGCATGTTGTCGCCAATGTCGTATGTATTATTATACGCATCTATTATAGGTATACATAATATATTCCCACATGTATAAAATAATAAATTATTTATTACGTACGCGGAGAATTGATGATAAATATTTATTACACACGACTGTACAATAAAACGAGGGGAAGGAGGATTTTTGTTTGCTTTTTATTATTATTTTTTTCATTCATTCGGTTTTGTCTTTTTTTGTTTCTCTTCCGTTTCGTTTCCTCGACGAATGTGTACGTATACGCATGTTTTGCTTGTTTTTTTATTTTGCGTCAAAGTGAGAAAACGCGGACACGGACTAGGAAGGTAGGAAGTATAATTATACCTACACGGTATGTACGTAAGTGGCATCGATTATAGGCATATATGTATATTATGCGGACATTTATACTTGGGCACAATATAATAATATATACAGGAGTATAATATGGGTATAAAGCTATACCTAGGTATATATGTATATAAAAGCTGTAACGTATCGTTGCGCAAGGCGAATGCAAAGCGTTAGTATAATATGCAAAGTGGCGGGGAGGAAAAAAGGAGAGGAAAGGGGAGGAGAACCGTTGGATTGTAAAATAAAATATAAAATATTCAGCAATAAGATATTCATGACGAGTTGGAGCGAGACGCAGCGACGCTTTATAACTTCGTATTATAATGCCAATCCCAATGCGCGCGCGCCTCCGCGCTTCAACCTTATATTATGTAGGTATCCTGCAGGTCTCTGCCGGGAGATGTCCGACGAAAAACACAGACTAAATAATATATTCGTGCCGAGGGAAAGAGAGAGAGAGAGAAAGAGAAAGAAAGGGGGGAGTGGTTCGGGGCGTGAGCCGGGGGTGGAAGCGAAACGAAGAAACATCCGAAGAAGGGGGGCAAAGAACGGATACGGAAGCTAATACCAATATAACCGGAATACGGAAACACTGTTTTCAACTTCTCGTGTAGGTATACGTCTATTTGGTCATATCACGCTTTCGTAATACATCGTCGAGGAGATGCGAAGCTTTGAAGTTTCATTCTATCGTAGCTGCGGTGTTAGTTATTTAGCTTATTATTATTTTCATAGCAATGTTGGAAAATAAATTTAGTTAAAAGAATAAAAAATAAAAGAGAAACAATGTCGCACAAGAAAATAAACTTGTACGTGTTAACTTGATCCTTTCAGTCACAGTGATATGCTCAGCATCCAACCTCAAAACCTTATCAGAGTTTAATTACAACTTCGAATGATGTTTGTTATTTCGTGTAACCCCAAAAACGTCCGAGTAACAAGTTTCGACCAGAATCATCGAGTTTTGATAGGTTTTTTCGATTTTATATCCGCCGTATTGGATCTGCTATCTTGGATTTCGAAGTTATCAAATTCCGACGTCAGATTCGTGATCAGCCGGCCTAAAAACCCCCGAGTAACAAAATTTAGGCGAAAATATTCAGTCGAAAAATATGTGACTGAAAGGGTTAAAATTAAAAGCTAAATCTAAGACTAAGATTAGAGCTAACAGAAAGATATCGCGATAGATAGACACCGAACGGAAAGGTCCACGCTTAATGGGGGCGAGAATCGAAGCTGACCTCAATTTAGCTTGAAAAGAGTTCCAACGACGAATTTTACGAATTTCTGCAGCCAATTGAATTATACAATCCATTGTAGTTTTGTAATTACTTTAAATATTTCAAAACTTTTTCATCATCCTCGAGTGCGGAGTAGAGCCTCGGTGGTTTCCCAGGGTCCCTTCCGATCCACGCATGGGATATCCCTTGGGAACACTGTCAATGTCATGGCGGATTGTTGGCCTGCTGTACCTAACGTGCAATCGTACAGCATGTGGGCATAGAAACTCTGTAAGCGCAGCGTTGCAACGCACTGCAAGCGTTAAGAAAATATCACGCGGTGGTTTATCGTTAAAGCGTAGAGAATTACGGGAGTTAGCGTGGTCGTCGTCGGTCTACGTAGCACGCAATAAAATGTCAGCGTGTCGTTTAATTATAACTCGTTGGCGGTACTGCAGCTAGCCCGTCTCACCTCCCGGTCTCGGCGTTATGCGTTTTTGCTATTGAAAATTAGCTTAAACCATTAAAATCGGTTACTGCTCGCCTCCGGCGAGTATAATTACGGAATTGCCGGCCTCTGCGGAGCCGCCGTCCCACGATCATCGGCCAATCACCGAGCCCCGGTTATCGCCGGCCAACCGCCGAGCCTTTCGATCAAAAATTAACATTCCTTCGTCTGCACGGTCGCAGGCCATGGAGGAAACCATATGGCATGGAACGAAAAAGAACTAGAAACGACGGTCAAAAAAACGGTACCTTTGTAGTAATCGTGCTCGCGGGTATTGAAAAATGTCCTCATGACGTCACAGCCTGGTTGAAGGCGCCATTTCATCACCACGTAACCTAAGTTTTTGATTTTAATGGAGGCAAATCGTAATTCTTGGGCTTTCAAATTACTCATGTCGTACGATACGGTCAAACATAATCAATAATATATCTGTTCTACCATCCATACGCCCAAAAACTCGGTCAACGGTCAGCTGTCGGCCCGGTGGCTTTAATTTGATTTTTTTTTTGCCACCCGATGACGTATTGCAAAGTAACAATCCCAGTAACAGAGTTGCTGTTTGAAATTTAACAGCAATGGTGAATCATTGGTAATATTTTGGCGTCGAGGAGTCCTTCAACCCTCCTTCCCCCACCACTCCTGAGCTCTCAAATATTACTAATGAAGTTCAATATGTTCAGTTTACAGATAATTGAAGTCACAAAGTTGTGAAGCAGTTTCTTTTACGCGCATTACGCTTTATTTTCTATTCTTGTATTTATACTCGTCGAAATCGAAACTTCGCCGTTGCATGATACTTAAATTGAAATTCAACAGATTAAAAGTTGTTAAAAAGTGAAACCAAGAATTATCAAACCTTGTTACAGGAACACCGAGATATACCCGACCGGCTTTGAGTCGCGCAAAAAGTTCCAAATTCCCTCTCGAAAATGCGAAAATTGGCGAAATCGACGATTATCCGGCTTCTGCCCGCGGCGCCCACAGCCACCAACGATATATATCCCGTCGTCCACGCTCGACGACAAACAGGAGCGGGCCAGCGACGGCTAATTACGTTAAACGCTTCCGGCACTCATACGGCGACGATAATTGCCGATAATCATCGATAATTAACGAGCTAATTGCTTCCGCGTCGCGGTCATGTCCGAAGCACGTTATAAAGACACGAAAAATCCTCCCTCCCCCAACTCTTCCGTTTTTGACTGCCCCTTTTTCCTCCCCCTGTTCCGTCAGGGGTGAAATTTTCCTCCTCGAATTACAGGGGTGGCATTACACACCTGGTCTTGTCTTTCTCCCTTTATTCAAACTCCACGATAGGCCCAGAGTTTCGAATCAACCAAGAACATGTCGGGGAATACAGATGATGACAAATTGAGGAAGACCTGGCTCATTAGCGAGACAAACGTGAGTTTCATCATCTCTTCGGCTCATCACCTCGATTCCAGGGACACCCTGATACCAGCGAACTCTCTTTCAAATCGCGGCTTCGAATGTACTGTTTCCGTACCAACTTCACAATACCCGCATACCTACTTCGATACTCTTTCTCTCCGCGATCAGCCTACCTCGTGGTTTGCAGTTTATGATCAGAAGAGGCCCTGGATAGCCTGCAGTCGGAAAGGAATTTCATTGGGCGAACAGAAGCGAGGAAACTGTATCGTCGGCGACGCATCGCTGGTGGACAAAATAGAACTCCGCAGGTTATTGTTCTGGAGTAACTGACAATGAACGTGTTTCTCTCTCGCCTTTCATACGAGCAAGACATGCATGGTATTATACGTATGGAGAACAACGAGGGCCACGCGATACGCATCTCCGCCATTATGAGTTCTTAACGAGACTGGATCTCCATTATACCCAGTGGTCCACGAACCCATTGGAACGATCATTGTCGTTGGTTCTTGGTTCTCTCCGAGTCGTTGTCTTGCAATGACCACCCTGACAATCGTCACCTACAGTCCATCTTCCTTTTCCTAGAGGTTGTCAGTTGCGGGTGGGCGGGAGAATCAAGGGGCCGGGTCGTGTCGTCTGCTGAGCAGTCGAGGGGAGCTTTCCTCGAGCGCGGTGACTGGAGTCGTTGAAAACTCGACGCCGCGAACTCAATGGGTTTTTCACGTGTAACCCCCCGCGAACCTCTTCCGGCTACCTAATTATCTCCGGCTCTTCTCGCGCAGATGTATAAATGCCTCGATGCTTTCGTTCCTCGAGCCGAGGACGATGAACGAAAAACAAAATATCGCGAATATGAGCCAGAGAAACAAAACCAGACGTGTGCACCGCGCGGTATATCATACAGTTGACAGTGAACAGCTCACGGAGGTTTTCCAAGAGACGTTGAAGGATCCGATTACTTTCAATCGACTTGGTCAGAGAAACCAGACTGCAAGTTGTCGTCAGTGGTGTCCACGCCGTTTTATCTCACAATCAGCGGTGGAAAAGAGTACTTTATCCGCACTTTATTACCTGAAGTGGCTCCGGGTTGGGTTCCGACATTTCGGAGACCCGAAACGGGGTAAAGGAACGAAGCCGGCGTATTGAGGGGATGTTGTCGCGGGTCAGGGATCTGGCTACGATTTTTTCGACCTTGACCGAGGATTCGATTCGGTAGCTCGGCCCTTTCCCAACCATCGAAGGAAGGTTCTTCGAACCCGAGGAACATGCGGTGACTTCCGCCCCTATAAGTAGCGGCGCTCGCTCCTCACACAGACGTTTCCCTCGATTTATGGCGCCTGCCGCTACTGGGTGGTGCATTCGTTACCAGTTCCTGCCAGTGCTGCTGATGCCGCTGCTATGCAGTCCTGCAGGAATCGCTTTGCATTTCATTTCAACCCGCGGTCTTATCTCATTCCATGATCTTAATATCTGCCGTAATTTCACTGCATGCCGTGTGCTGCATGGTGAAACGCTTTGAGGAACTCCAATGCCAGGTAAACATCATGGAAATCCAGTAATCCTTATTCAAAATAACCTCCGAATGTAATGATTGTTATGGAGAGACTCGTGACTGAACAAGTCGAACTGATTGTGAGTGAAGGCGTTAAAGTTGAATTAGGACAAAATGATTTCATCTCTCGAAAAGAGCTCGTCGTAAATAAATTTTTGGACATCATATTATACTGTTTTGCCGTTTTTTAATTGAAGGAAAACCGTACTGTATATCCAATTTTAAAAACCCATAGCTCATCGTGTTCGTAATTGAATTATTTACAGACCACCTAAATTTTTGGGCATCTGGTTCTTCAGTAATTGATCGATAAAACGATTTATGGAAAAACAATACGGGTCGCATATGCTGAACTAATTTTTTATTACGAAGTATATTCATCTTATCGTAAACCCGTGCCAGGCGATTTACTCATTCAACTAGAAAAATATGAACTGGCATTTACAAAAGATTCAGAAAATATTAATCAGTAATCTATTTCGATCGAAATTTACGGTACCTGTCAAGTTTTTTTTTATCTTATTGTCATTGATTCCGCACATTTGAAATCTCTCAACTTTGTCATCGAGATCATTTTCCGACCAAAATGTTGTAACGCGAATCTCAGGGCAAAAATTCGACTCTGGTTTCAGGTTTTTGCGAAGCTGAACCCTTTACGTGTGGAAGGGAGGTTCGAGTTTGGTAATTTACACCTTTAATCATTCACTTATTGGATCGGATGGGTGGGTGAAAAATGGGGGGCCGATAAATTTTGACAATATTCTGTCGCGTGGGTTGCAATAATACCATGTACGGACCATATATTAGTCGGGGCGGGGGGCGCGTGTTGGTTCCCGGCACGCCCGTGTCACGTTGACCGGATGTGCAATGGTGTGGGTGGCCGGCATGGATATCCTCCTCTCTATAGTTTCCCGGACCGGTAACATATTACGAATTAATACCAACTGCTCCGTTGAAATATTGCTCCAAAATGCTCGTTATTTCATTGCGATTAAATTGTTAAAATCGAATTTTTTGCCAAATTTATTTCACTCGATTACCTTGTTGTTTTCATTTCTTTTTTTTTGTCTAATTCTGTTTTTCGATTTTTGTACAAACGTTGACGATATTATTCAACGAGATATTTTCACTGAAAATATACCTAACAATAACATACCTAGAAGAGAAATATGCGTGAATATTATTAACTTGCTCGACAATTGCCAATTATCATTACGGACATCATCATGGACAAACGCAATTTTATAACATCAACGATGGATGGACCTGATGAAAGTTTCTCGAGAAAAGCAATAATAATTGTCTCGTTGCTAATTGCCGACGTAGTACAGACCGTCGACTGCTGATAGTAAAAAGAGACAATCGTATCCCGACAATTATTCGCATAGTAATGAACGAGTTTAATTGTGATACCTCAATTAGACGAAACCTCGGCTTGATTTAACCTGAACCGTCTTTTCGACGGTATACTTTTCTTGCCGGCAAAGAATTATTCTCAACAATTTTACATCATATACGTGGGACAATCGAAGCGAGCCGATAATTAATTTTCTTTTACCGATGGGTCAAATCATGGAAAATTAACAAAGTGTAGCGTGAAGCTGCTGCACTGAAAAAAAAGAGATTATTTACCGTTAACTTGTAGCGAAATAAATGTATCGTTATTATTATCTAATTTTAATTGAGACTAATATGATCTGTTAACTGTTAACAAATTTCTATCGATCGTTATTTGTCTCAAAGAAAATTTGATAATAATAAACGAAACATTTGTTTCGCTGTATTCGAATATACGTTTGTCAGCAGTGAGTAAAATCTTTTCTCGGTGTGGCGAACCGACCATTGGCTCTTACCGTTCGCCGATTGACACTCGATTAGCCGTCAGCGTATTAATCCTCTGCACGGTACGTCTGATTAAAAATGCTTTCAGCAGAAATCGGCTTTTTTGCATTTGATCGTCGCTATTATTGTTATTGTTATTACAGGTTTTTTTTTGTTTTTTTTTTTACCTAGTATCGTCTCCTCCGGTCATCCGACCACTTTCCCTTCCTCGTTGCATTTATATTTTTTACGGATAAATTGACGCTCCGGTATTCAATGCACACCCGATAAAACTGCTAATATAATAACCATCTCGCGGGCTTCGATAAATAATACGCATATATACCGACGGATTAAAAGCTTTTCACGCTTTCAATATCGGCCATACTCCAGACTTCACGTAATGTTCCGAAAGTCTGCAAATGTGACTTTGCACTCTTTCGATATTCACGCGTTGTTCCTATTTTTACGTTTATACGGACGTCCAGCTGCCGATGGGCTTGAAAAATCGAGCTTCTAATTTTCATTCCGCTTTTGTTCACTCCTAACGAAACGATACAAATCGAGCAATCACCTAGCTTCGTGTTAATAAAGTCTGTATTTGGCGGTCCGTAGGGTAAAAAAAAAATCAAAAGAAGGAAAAAAAAAACAAGAAAGTTGAGGAATGAAACCAAGAGAGAAGAAGAAACACGTGTTTTTTTTTTTTTTTATTCCGCACCGCAAAGCGTAACGGTCACGGTAGAAATGCGTTGAAACGTGTTTATTTTTCGGCGTTAACTCTGACTGTGGAAAACGCGCGACCCCAACCAACTGGTGTTATAATCACTCGCAGCGTAGAAGAGACTCGACATCCTTGAAGGGTGATCTGGACGTTCAGTCAGGGGTGAAAATGTGACAGCGGACAGTGAGGGGGGAGGTGGGCGATCGAAATGAAATCAGCTGGCACAATAAACACTAAATTTGGAAACCGGGCTGTGCAGGTGGAAATACGCGGGAGGCACATGCATATTAATTTTAAGCTGGGAAAAAGCTCGGGCAGATAAACACAAACACCGCTATGTGCCACGGTCAGCAGCACGCTTCGCGTTGTCGCGCTTTTGACAACATCGGGGGGAATGATTATTTTTCGATCGGTTATACCGCACTCGAGCAAATCGGATATAAAAACAGAAGCGTACAATTACGAATTAATGCACCGCCGTTCGGATGCAGGCTGCAGGACGAAGCCGTTATATGCGCGTATGCCGCATCCCCGGCAAACCGCGAAAAAAGGAAGAAACGCATGCGAAAAAAAAAAGGAGAAAAACAAAAATATATCGAAAGCGAAAAACGAAATATGGAAAATTGGACCGCCCGCTAAGCTTGGCGCTACGATAAAACTCGAAAACGGTAAATTTCCGATAAGCCCTTAACAACTTCCGCACAACAGATTCACGCGGCTTGGCTCGATTTTGAAATTTTCATCGTTCGTTTCGCCCCGTCACCTCCTACAGGCCAAAAGCAACGCTTACAAAGATCATTCTCCTAAAAAACAACGCGTTTCGTGTCACATATCTCGGCGGGAAATGGGCGTAATTGGAAAATTCGAATTTTGCCGATAAAAATTATTCGAGACAAAGGAAGAACGGTTCTGTTTTAACGGTCGAGCGACCCTTGGGACTCGGCCTCGTCTTCTCGACCTGCCGCGAGGTTTTATTCCACCCTGTTTGGCAAGAATTTACCCTCACACGACGGTCAGCCGGGGCCAGCGACTCTCGCCGGCTGTTTCTTACCCCGGTAGATGTAACAAACAGCTCTAGCAGCGGCGAGATTATCCGGGATTGCAGTCGCTCAGTGACCGGCATGAGTTCCATCGACAGGGGCGTGGACGGAGTCAGTGCACCGGCACATTGCAGGCGTGCAAATCTCTCGAGCGAGCAAATATCCCCCTCCTCCGCCAGTACCATTTTACACGCAATTTAACCGCCAATATCCGGAATAACTCGAGTCGTCCAGAGCTCGGCCGACGGTAAAGCGGAAACTTGAATTCGATCCCGCTTTTCTGTCGACCCGACGTTGCGCTGCGGGAGGCGTTCGCACGGCAGCGATTGACCAATCAGAAAATGTATAATGAGCTCGTCGTCGTCGCCCTGATGAAACGGCGACGAAGGGAGAAAGAGGCATCATCGGCTCAGGGTGCTACGGTAAATTGTTTTGCTGTTTGCTGGCGTCCAAGGGGGGGGGGGGGGGGGGGATATCGACTAGTCATCTCGAGCTTGCGCTACAGCTTCTTAATTCTGAAAGCAAGCAACGGTATCGTCGCAGGATTACTTGGCAGAGCCTGTAATTACCCCGGTAACGTCGTTGATGGAATGGTTCAACGGCTCGCCGCCAGGTGGCGGATCTTCTCGCGGTAGAAGCTCCTAGTCGCTTCTCGACTTTCTCGCGTCTGTTATCATCGCAGATTCGCACGTTCGCCCGGCGCTGGTGGCCGTTGCTAATTGTTCGTGTGCCTGTAAATTTCTGCACGGGGTATCGAAGCGAGTGCCGTGAATAATTGTTGCGCCCGCGGTTGTTGGGTTTGGATTTCGTTCCAATTCGGCGTGACAGAAGGGCGGGGCAGGTAAATGCAGAGGTTTGTGTTTGTCCATGTCCATCCGCCGGCGAGCACTCGATATTATTAATAATTAAGCCCGAGCTAATATCCTCCCAGTTTCGAATTCCCGCGGAGCGAGAAAACCCGTCGCAGCAGCCAACCGACCGTCCCTCCACCTGCGGAATATTGTCGATTTAATTACACCAGGTATATCGCGCCTGATCGTCGCCCCCCTGATCCAGTCTATGCCTGCCCACAGCCCCGGGACTCTGCGCGGATCATTCGCCTCGATACCTACCCTGCCCCAGGGCTTATACCGCGTCACGCGTCGACCACTGATCCCCGTTCAGGGACGCGAGGAAACGACCGACCCGAGGATCAACGCATCCCTTAACGGTTAACCCTTAACGCGGCACAGCGTCTCGTACATGAGACACCTCTTTTGAATCGGTTATTCGAGATTTATATTCAATTTTTTAGGTATCTCTGTCATTTTTTTTTTTGTTTTTGCATAATTCGACTCTTAATATGTCATTGTTGATGTTTCAAGAGGGATCGTGATGATTCCCCGGATATAGGGAGCGCTATAAATTAACAAAGTGTTGAAATTTCCTGTTCTTATAGAATAAATGTAATTGTGGGAAGGTTCCGGGGACTGGAAAAGTCGAACTCGGTAATCATGGGTGTTTCGGGTCGCTGAAAACGAATCCGATGTCAAAATTTCAATATTTAGAATAGCGGATCCCATATAACGGACTGAATATATAAAAATGATCCTATTCGGTCATATTAAATCCGGCATTGTGAATTTCAACAATTTCTCTGATCTGACCTCATTTTTTAAATCAACGATCTCGAGAACCCAGATATACCCAGTTTCCAGGAATTTGACTGCAAGGAGTATGCTTCAAAGGGTTGAGGATGCGGAGCGCTGAGAAATCTCGACGCTTAGACTGCTAAATTTTTCCAATCTGAGGCTCTTCACCAATCACTCTATACACTAAAATACAACTATATAAACAGTATAGCATAGCGTGAAGAAATCATCAAGTTTCTTTTCGGGAGCTTTGATAAGGTAACCTAATCAAAGTGAAGATCTAAATCTAGTTGAACTTTGATTCGTTTCAATTTGCCGGTCAACCCTCGTTAGACTCGACCTTTAAGGGTGCCCGTGTATCCTTCGACACGTGTTGTCGTAGACATGTACACAAAAACAAAAAAAAAAAATCCCAAATCCCGACACTCATTTGCGTTACGCAAGTTTTTTCAAAGGCAAAAGAATCTGCGGCTGATTGGCACGTCGTCGGTCGTAAATTCCTAATCCCGGCTTCCAGCTTTCCGCGTTCCTCTTGATTCTGGACCAGGGTTTGCACCCCGTGTATAAACGAAGCCCGGATGCTCAGGTGTGCGGATTTCGACAGATGTGGACCGACGCAGCGCGCTGTCCGGTAATTGATTAATACCGACCAATAGGATCCCTGATCGGACGGCTAGAAACACATTACTCAATTATTTACGCTTCATCAAGTATACATCCACCAATGCCGTGCAGCTCTTGCACCCGTCTGTCCACCCCCCCTCGTCCTCCCCTGGCAATTCTAGTCAAACTTCATTATTTCAAAAACCAGCAGGCGATTGAAACCGATGACAAGAATTGCCTCGTTTTGTTATACATATATCAATTTTGGAGCGGTAATTCTGGTCTCCGCTTTCCATCGTCATATCGAATGTCCCTCGCCGGAAGGCGGCGGGATGATCGAAATTATAACGTGAAGTTAGACAAGGCGGACATTTTACTGCCTCGAGAAAGTGAAGTTTATTCATTAAGTACTCGATCTGTCGTACAGACAGATCTTTCGATTTAATCGCCTCAAATGTTTTGAGATTAATGGATTAATTTTATTCTGTACAATATCGATTAGTTAGCCGCGGATTTAATGCTCGTTCCATTTTCGACGTTCGGAGAATAGAAAAAGTATCATCGAGTCGACAAAAATTTACACTATAAATGGATTAAAGAATTTAATTTGTCAGATAAAACGGACTGAAACACAGATGAAACAGAATACGTATCATGTTTGATTGCGTACATAGTAGAATTAAAAATTGATCAATATAAATAAAATCATTATACAGATCTGTACATATAATACAACATGCAACACGCGATGAAGTGTTTCAATCAAACGGTATATTGCTTTTAGAACCATAATTTTTTTTTTTTTTTAACCTCCGTTTAATTTTCCCTCGTTCACAGGTATAGATTAATTGATTAATCGATTTTGATTTCTCGGCTAACTATACAACCAGATATATCTCGTACATCGAGCGTGAAACGTCTAACTCGTATGTTCAGGTAGTAATAAGACGTGCGGTTTGCGGAGTTTGCAGCAAATGCGGGATTGTTGCTCGGATGATTTGCGAATAGGTGTGCTGGTTACGTATGTATGTGGCGCAATATTTTACGCCGTCGTTCTTATCAAAATCGAAATCGTTATAATACATAAGAACGGAGGTCTACAATTTAATTGTTTTCGTCGAACATCCGGTCGATATAAATTCCGCCCATCCTATACGAAGACTTCTGCAACCGGGTAACTACGTACATAAAACGTACCGACTACGTATAATACGAAGCCGGCACGGCGCGCGTTTATCTATTCCCTCGGATCTCGGTGGGGAATATTATTTAAACGCTTCCTGGGAATGGAAATATTCTCTATCGCGATAATAATTAATATACCAACCCGTCCTTATCCAGGGCGAAATCTATATACGCTTATGCTAATGGTTTGTAAGGAATTTCACGGGACGTCGCTCACCGCACCAGGCCGTCTCTTATTATCAATCTTTCAAACAAATTCTCCTCGTTTTGTTCAACGAAAAAGTAGAGAATAGTTATAACAGCCGCTCGTTTATACCCGCGAACAACCTGCGGACGTCTATAAAAGTTTAAAGCCGGCCGGGCGTCGAAAGGCGATCGAGAGAGAGGGAGGAGGAGGAAAAACGGGGCGCAAGTACTTAATCCGTATAATTACCAAGTGAGAACAAGCAAGGCCCTGCGGTAACCGGAGTCGTTTAGATTCATCGCTCTAATCTTAATGTCAAATCAGTTCTTTCTCTCTAATCGTAACGATCAGCTCCGATCTGCGTTGTGTCGATTCGTTAAATCCGGCGAGGTTGTTACTCGCGTCCCGTTCACCTCTGACTCATTTTCATCGAGTCCACCATGTGCGCCGGATTCTCTTACCGCTTTCCGTATTCACACCTGAGCTATAAAAACCATGTCCAGCAATCTGGAAGCCTCGTGCAGGGAATTTCATTAAAGTGTCTTTTGTGCTTCGAGACGACGAAGTTTAAAAAAGGACATAACGGTCCCAACAAGCAGACAGGCTGACGGAGTTGCGCGTAGGTACGAAGGAAGGAAGGATGGCGGGGAGAGACGATGATGGGTGTTTCTTCTTCTATTAGCATACCGTAGAATGGAATAAATTATTATTCCAAGACGCTGATTATCTACTAATGGACTTCTTCCTTTGTAGGCGAATATTTAGAAGCCAACATAAAGCGACGCACACCGCTTGTTTCACCTGAAAAAACACCGCGCACCCACCACCCATCGCAGCTCGTACTACACCATCTCTTTCCTCAACTGCAACTTTTACCGTCTTCTTTTCTCATCGTGTCCCCAAGCGACATCGAACCGAAAGATTTCAGAGGCCTAACCTCGATGGCATAATTTCGCATCAAGAAGCGAAGAGAACTACTGATTCTGGACTAACTTGCTGCTTTCCGCCGTCACTAATCACGTCAACTACGATTCGAATCCTGCCCTGAGAATATTTCGCCAAGTTTTGATAATAACTCTTCTCAGCATTCGGCAGTTTGGATTCTGTTCTTGCGTCATGTAACCGTGTTATACCGTCTTGTAATTCACGAAGGCAAGTTTCAGGTTGAACCCAGTGGCAATTTGTACCGTAGACCAAACAGAGAAGCAGAAAAAATATCCCGGAGCCCAATATTAAGATGTGGTTAGGTCAGGTCAGGCTGAGTCAGGCACCTACAGCAATAACTAAATCTGAACCGAATGCGTGCGGTTAATGCTTCGTGGTTCAGCTTCAGTTTCAGCTTCAGCTATTGGTAGAGCATTCCGTCTTGAGTGACAATGAGTGACAACTTTGGATAAAAATCGAAAGCAATAATAAAAATTTTCGGCGTTCAAGCTCAACTCGTGCTTGCGTGTTCTTACTTGGAAAACAAAGAATGGAAAGAGTCGGTGTACCGATGAATATCGTACGAAGACACGCGCTGCGCTGCGCACGTTCACAAATTCGGCGCATTCATGCGGAAGATGTGTTTATTGGTTTAAGGAGAACGCGGGCCGAAGAGAGAGGGTTTTGGATTTATTGAAACTCAACCCGTTTCAAACAAACAAATTTATACGCTACTCCTCCGCGATGCTGGAGGATGAAGAATACTCTGGTCAGTGTCTGCCGAGAAGCGTGCCGTGCTATCCTGCAGGTTCTCTTCAGGCACGTCGGGCGAATCTTTCGCCTTGTATCTTGGCAAAAATTCGAAACGATGTACCTACACGCCTCGGAAATCTCACGGACCAAAATTCACCCACCCTTCGAAAGTGGATTTCATTATTATTATTACGAGCGGATGAGGTTCATGCCCTGTTATATTGCACCGTTCATGGATTACTCACGTATTATTTTCGGCCTCCTTATACAAATATATTAGAGGTATACAGTCGGTGTGTTTAGGTGTAACGAGTACAAGTATCTACGTACATGTATACGCTTCTTGTGTGTAATACGCGGTGCAATATAACGCCTGCAATAACCAAAGATTTAACGATCGTTCGCCAAGTCGGTTTTCTGCCCCTGCACCACCCAACCCCCCCGTCACACGGTGCCGCCGCACTCTCAAATTAACAGCCTAAACAGAAATACGTCGCGATCACATCGCGCTTGCCTTGGAAGCTCGACGTATTAAGCATTGTGCAGGGCTGCCTGTAAGTCGATCCCTGGAATTCGTTCTGTATAATGCTGACCGATTTTTGAATGTTTTACCATACCCAACCGTTTATCAAAATGATTAGGAGAAAAATGAAGAATCGAAGACAGCGACGGGGAGCCGCAGGAGGAAAATTTTTGGAATACGACGTCGTGGCTCAGAGCAGAACAAACAAACTTTCGGTAGGCACGATGTCTCAGTCGTGTTGCCTGGCCGGCTCCTTTTCTTCATCCTCCGCTCCGTCGTATTTCCCCTGTTTTAAACCCCTTCCGGCTGTCCCGCTCGCGCGCCTTTGTACTCTTGGCCTGTCCAAATATTTAGTTGCATTACATATTTGAAAGGCGACCGTATATCACAGCGGCGGCGGACGATGAGGAGGAGGCGAAGGAGGGAGAGGAGGGGAAATACTGTGCGGGCCGACGTACATACACAGATTCGTGCCCTGGCATTTAACTATTTACACGGTTATCGGTTATAAATTTCACGGTCTCATTTGTTTGCCCTCCGCCGTGAATGAGGAGAAGAAGAAGAAGAAGAAGGAGGTGGAGGTGCTGGAGGTGGAGGTATAGATGTGGTTATATATATATGCCTCCGTGTGCGACGCTGCCTAATAACCTATAGTTTCGATATAAGTTATCGTTTCCCGTTGGAGAGTAAAAACCGAAAAAGAGTTTTCTATTCTCGGACAACGACGGAATGCCTCCGCAGATACCAAAGTTTCACGTTTTTCATGAACACCCCAAAAGCGAGAATAGCAGGCTGGTGAGAAAGAAAAGCGCAAAGGTAGTAGGGCCCAAGGCTGCACCTCCAGCTGGACGGTAAGGGAACGCAGCATCCTCGAAAGAAAGCCAGTCGACGTGCGTTCGATGCGGGGTAAACAGAAAGTAAAACAGCGGAGAAGGGAGGAGGTAAAAAATTGAGGATATTTTCCTTGGGTCGGTAGGGAGGAGGCAAAGAGGAGGACTCGTACCTGGCTGCTGGCTGTACAGCGTATAATATTTCATTCGATATTGCACGGGGCCATTATTTTCTGTTTTATTCCCGCACGAGCCTCGGCTCCGGTCCGCTGCCGGAAAATAAATTGTTTAATTTATATTAAAAATAAATAGAGAGCCAAGCCCGGCCTGCAGACGGTCCAGAAATATTACTTTTAATATTACCATTCGCCCTCCGCGTAGTGCTGCTGCCTGCCTGGTTTGTGCAGCCGCTCCACCCACGAACGGGGTGGACGTCGGTCGACGTCTTTCTAACTTCGGAAACGCTCCTCTCCTCCTCCTCCTCTCTGCGCCTACGTGTGTATCCTGCATATGTGCAACCCCGTTCCCTGCACTCCGACAGTGCAGTTCATGTCTGCACGTTCGGGTTGCGCAGTGCGCACGCGGGCCAGACGAAGGAGGTGAATGTGCCGAGAAGACAACAGCGGGCCCGGGACGCCGCTTCGCGTTTACTCCACCGCTTTGGGAATTGCAGTGCGGGAATTTTTCAATGAATTATCAATCCCTTTTCACCCTGCAGACCGTTTGTTTTTCCGATCGATTTTCGATCGCGTTTCTTTCTTTTCATAACTCCTATGTACTACGACGTATCGAAACCAATGCCAGATTTTACTTCGCTTACTCGACACTTCGGAACAAAGTTTCTTTCATAGAGACTATTGCGATTGAATTGTCACATCAACGATCGATTGAGAAACTAGCAAAATTTCAAAACGTTTCTTTGTGTTGATGAATTGTTCACTTCTGCAACCGAGTCGAGTTTCAAACAATTTGGAATTTTATTCACGGAGTATCCAATGTTCGTCGGGAACGTGGCTAGAATCCAATCCAGTTTTCATATTCGAAATCAAAAATCGCGGTGCAACTGATTTTGGAAAAAGGATCTTTGTATCGGTCCAACTAACAAGAGTCGAGTCACTGCTGTGATTTACGGCCTAGCTTCGGGTGTCTGTGACTGTTGTAAGATCTCTCAGGTCTCTTCAGTGCCTATGAGGGTCGTTCGGTGATGGAAGATCTTTCGGCGCTGGTGCATGCATGTATGGATAAGCGGGTGCATGTCGAGATTCTACGTGGCTGGGGGTTGTTCGCAGATCGATCCTGCAGCGGTACCGCGTTTCCCTGGGTAACTGTTACACCCTGCACCCCCGTCTTCTAGACTTCTATACAATACAGCGCGGTGTAGACACGTTTGCGTATAGGCTGAATACAAATAAGCCATGTCGGCGGTCTACGCAACGCACGGTAGGTACCACCAAACGGGAGGTGAAACTTATCCACGTTTCACCGACTTTGCGAGAAGAGTAATGAAGGAAGAAAAGTTGGTTTAATGGGGGTCACGCCGAAGGTCAAGAAATACGTCGATATATGCTTGCGTGGTATATTGGTACATTGAATTCAAGAATGATCGCGATGATGTTGGACAACGTGACGAGATCTCGAGAGACGAGCCCGGGTTGTGCTCCTTGGCGATGAGCCTGCAGCAGAGTAAGGAACGGGAACCAACCTGCAAGCCCAGCCAGTCGAATCGAGTCTAGCCTCAAAGTTTACATAATGCAGAGCTTGCACGATGGGGAAGATGGCCTTGGGTTATGGGACGAGGATTTCACAAGTTGAATTAATGATGCGGTATCTCATCTCTGGGATACGTCGAGCTCGTCGGAGCACCTAACCCTGGAGCGCGTGGCGAGATGCGTGCCGGATGATCTTGACGACGTAGAAAAGTACGACGGTCCCGGAGTTGGAAAGGAGGAAAAGAGTTCCCTCGGTGCCTGGCCGGACTCGCTTCGACCCTTATCGCGCAATCCTGTCCTCAGCTCGTGGAACAAACGCGCTCCTAACGCACGCATGCAAATTGAACACGCGTTAATTACGCAGCCGATCGATTCCTTCCTACTCGTCGGAGGCACACCGGCCCTTCCCTCTTCCGCCCACCCATCCCCCCCCGCAACACAAACATGACCGCTCTCCTCTCGGCTATATGTGATCAGGCAGTTGGTCCACACCCCGTGTTACCACCAACAACGGGAAGAGGCCCTGCGCTGGAACTCCGTGGTCCTCTCTCTACCCTCCATTCTCCACCCCCCGGCAAGCGCCCCCGACTCTCTGCACACTCCGTGCATGATCAATGTTTGATTGCACTTTATGCATGCGTCTCTCGAACTGTTCGTATGGATCAGTATATCTATCTATCCATCTATCCATCTATCTACCTGCCTCCGCATCGTCCGGGTCCTTGATTCCCTCCGCCCAGATACCAAACACCGTTCCGCATTCCCCGACCCCCGCCTCTTCGGATTGTACAAATAAGACGAGAGGCTACTGGACACGATTCTATCCATCAAATCGATCGCTGCTACGAGCCGAAGATGGAATATACATTTGATGGAGTGATCCCGGGTTTCGATATCGTTGATCACGCCCTTACAGGTTACATCAAACCCTCGTTCTGGTCAGTTATTTCACAATTTGTAGAATATCTTGCGACATCGTTACTTGGGTATCAGTATTCTAGGGATTGGACATTGTCGACCATGTGGAATGAATAGGAAGTCGTTGCGGGTTTTGGTCTTGCAGCAATTGTTGGTGAAGCAGGAGGGTGGATCTCGACTGCCTGGTCCATTCGTACGTGAAATAATTCATCGCTATGTACCGCAGTGGCAAATTTGAGGATATATTCAACGCACACCTGCACCCTCGTCTGCAATATTTGATGAATACATTAAACCCGAGGATGGCTAGGCAGCCTTGTCCTGAAACGTGTATGTTAAAGGCGCTCGATCCAGCCTGTTCTGTACCGAATCTGACTCTTTGGAAGTCAGCCGGTAGGTTGACAGCGGGTTTTCGGGAAAAGATCAGATAGATCATAACCCAAACGACACGAATCGCGCTTTCCCCGATCCTGTGCTCTGATCTTTCGCACATTTTCACCCTGATGCAGTAGTGAAACCGCGGAGTCCGGTGATCGGGCCAGGAATAATACGAGTCGAAGAGAGAAAGAAAGAGAGAGAGAGAGAGAGAGAGAGAGAGAGAGAGAGAGAGAGAGAGAGAGAGAGAGAGAGAGAGAGAGAGTCGGTGCACATGCCGATGCCTGCTAACATGAATTCACGAAGAGTGATATATACACACGCGGTGGCAAACATCCGGCTGATATTTAAACCCCGCTTGCTGATAGTTTTCGCCAAACTTATCGTATGTATAACAACTGCGAGCTGCTCGCGCCTCCCTCGAGCGTAACTGAATCGACTTTAATTGACTCCAGAGACAAAAGTCTGCTTGCTATAATCGTTTAATCAGAGAGCCGTACACCTGGCTCGACCTACAATCAGAAGTCCTGAATTTTCCGAGGTGAGTGAGGTTGTGCGAATCTCGCGCGGTATCCAGTTCCGATATGACTCAAGTATCCCCGCCGGTCTAACTGGATAAAGAGGTCTAGGAGAGGAGGGGGGCTCTGATATCTCCGCGTCTACGAGGTGGTCCGAGATGGTCTGAAGAGTGAGAGCGGGCATATTCTTTGATGGGGTGTAGCGGCAGCGGCAGTTGCCCCGTGTAAAACACACGGGACTTTAAGGGCACTCTCGCGACTACTCGAGATAATATACAAACGGGAGCGCGAACTATTTATACCTCTTTTAACCTCTTGTGTTCCGAAAGTCTAGCGAGTACGGCTGGAGGGCCGGGGGGAGATGAGAGGAGAGGAGAGGAGAGGAGAGGAGAGGAGAGGAGAGGAGAGGAGAGGAGAGGAGGAGAGGAGGTGTTGCCTCGGCTCCAGCGGTGGGGGATTCCCGTTTCTAACATAAATATACGCTCGTTCGCGTTTCCGCACCCACGCGCCGCGCTATTGTTTTCCTCCATGAGTCGGCCCGCCGCTACCATGGCACATACCTTGCTCCACCACACGTAGGTGGTACATACGAGTAAGGCACACACCTGCCCTGCACCCGCTTCGACGATCCTTCCACCGTACATTTATGTACATACCATGTACCGGGCATTCTCGGGCATTTGGCCAAGCGATGAGTCCGTCCCATCCCTCGTTTAAATTTTTTTTTTCATCGACTTTGTATTTTTGTTTTCATCTCTTCGTCTCCGATTTGGTTTTACCCGGTGCGCTGCATGCGGCAGTTTGACAGTGTCGGACGAGAACAACCGACGAATATTGGAATGCCTTATACGTATATTTGTATCTGCTCTATGGCTGTATTATACGGCATATATGCATGCATACATACGCACGTGTATACATTTGCATTGTTAACAACTCGAGAAACGAAACGGAAATTCTTTATTTTTTGAAGAAAGGGGAAGCCTGTCGCTTTTACCCTTCTCCCTTCACCGCCCGTCCCCTCGCCTTTCCTCGCCCTCATTTTTTATTTCCACTTATTTTTATTCCTTATTTTCTTCTTCTTCTTCTTCTTCTTCTGTTTTTATACATGGGTACGTACATATTTATTCGTAAAAAACGTATACCCACCGTTTCGCAACGCTTTTGTTTTTTTTACATCCGTTCCCTCTCTTTTCTTTTATCTGACTTATTCTGCCTTCTCTGGGTTGTTTTTACTTTTTTACTTTCTACAGACTTATTCGTATAATATCTGAGCTCTCTTCTTTTCACCCCTTCAACAATTTCCCAACCCCCTCGTTTCTTTGTCCTTCCTCTTATCATCCCGCTCTTGCTGTTGCCGTTTAAGAAATCTCTCAGGTGTGAAAATCATGTCCCCCGCAACAATGATCAACTGTGATATTACCGCGTGTAGGTGTAGAAACCAAGTTTCGCTACAACCAACATATCCCAGCTCTAGTTGCATTCGCCAAAGCAGGAATCTCTGTGGATTCGCAGTGTTTACTTCGACCGGGGAAGGTAAATTCTCAAGCTCATAACCGTTTCAGATAACCCTCATCTTCAACGGTTATTGTAACCGTCCCGCCGTTCCGAAATGTATATTGGAGTCTCGAATCTGCGGGATATACGCGTATACGTGTGGCTCGAGGAAACCGGCCGGGAAACGCGTTTTACCCTGCAGAAGGTAAATAAACCCTGCACGACCATACGAATAGTTTCGATTCTCTTACCGCAAAATTCACCCTCGAAATTCGTATTATAATTCAGCGCGCGGAACAGCAGCGGGGCAAGATGACGAAGTGAATGTTTTTTTCTCCTCATCGAAAGTAAATTCCACACCAGCCGCTCCTACCGAAACTTAAGTCGGTGCTCTCCGAAGGCAGGTAGGCATTATTTATCCTCGTAGAAATTCTCCGCGCAGCCAGTATCTCCGCACGAGTGCCACGTATCAACCCCGACAGCTCGAAATTCCTACTGTAGGTAACTGCGTGTAGATTTTCTCAGAATTGAATCTCACCCCGGCTTGATTCCGGCAAATATTTGCTTGCCCACCCCTTAGAAGATACAGAAGTGTGTCGAGGGATGCAGAAACCTGGTTCAACCCGGCGAGGAACACTTGACGATTTCAATTCGGAGCTCTCCTTGGATCGTCCGCCGGTATTTCCTCTTCGTGATGCGATTGCAGAACAGACGCTCGTTGTCAGGGTAATCCGATTAACGTAGATCATTCGTTTATTCACTATCGCGAAGAAGTTTGCTATGGAAAGTGTAAAATGGTACAGAAATGGTCATCTGGAATTTTGACATGACGTTTTCTGGAAGGGTGTAAGTTTTTTTCTTTTTTTTCTTCGCCTCACTCCTCCCGATTTCTTTGGTCTTCTTCTTCTTCTTCTTCTTCGTGCCTTCACCCTTTCTCTTTGTATCTTTCAGCCAGCCGCGCATCTCTGCTGCACGGCGCTAACTGATCCGGCAAACTCGGGTGGTGGTATCTGTCCTCGGTGTTGGAAGTCGAGCGAGGAATCGTACTCTGGGATGTAAACACCGCCGCGGGGGCGTTAATTGTCACGCGAGACACGCACCGCGTCGACGAGTGAGGTCCGACGTCGTCGTGAGGCGCTTGGAAAAAGGAGAAAATCAAAAAGGGAAGAGGGAAAATGTCCCGATCGGCAAACCGCACGTTGACATTAAACACGCGCCCTCGACTCCGACGATTAATTATTTCTATTGGGAGATAATTATCTACCTACCAATGGGGGTTATCTTATTAACTTCAGACTTGGCTGCTTACACGACGACTCGGGGAGTAACTGATGATTCCTCAAGCAATTGACGCGATTATCATTGCAATCAACGAATGACGTGGCGTCGAGATGACTTGCCTGCCATTTTCACTATTTTACTACGTTTTGCTTTTTTTTTTTCTCTTGTTATTGTCACGTAGAAACGACCGTGCGTGAAACCGTTTCGACGATCAAAAGCACAAAAAGTTTTGTCAAGTATCGCGTACCGCAAGGTGAACTTCTTGATCAAAGCTTGCCTGGAGCGAATGGGGGTTTATAATCGTTGGTAGAGAGGATTAGATTTCAATTAACATCTGTTATACACGTCAGTGAAATTCGCTATTGCTACGTAGTTATACCCGCAACGCTATTTGATGGAGGAGGATCCCGGTTGATTTGGAATGCAGGAACCGTGGTCGATGCTAGTAGCCGGGTTATATCCGGGATTGATTGATATTAGTTGGGCATAGAGGAGAATTTTTATGCCTTATTGCTCGGCTTCGCTCGCGCCACTCGGGTATATCTCAATATCTGCATCGTGTATCCGTCGTGTATCTCTATTCGTTATTGCACGAACGTGGGATAAATGGCTCGGTAATTGAATTCATCGCGCTCGACGTGATGCACTCCGATCAATCTTTCCACCCTCTGCCGTTCCTACGGCATCCAGACAAAGTTACGGGATAACTCCGGCTGCGTATTAAAAAAACACCCGTTTTGCAGTTCCCCTCGTTCGAGCTGACAACGTCTTGCTGGCTCATTCGAAGAAACGTGCGAGTATCGATATAAAAGGTGTAATAATAGCCGACTGGTATCCCTGATTGCGGATCGTTGATCGGTGCTACTCTGGGACAAGGAAAGAGGCCTGATTCCAGGACGGCGATCATGAAATCCGATAGCGTCTCGTCGGTGTGTAGCTAGTTTGCTGTCTACTTCCGGTCACCGAGCTAGACTCTGGGTCGCTGGATCACACGGAGCGGGGATCATAAAATAAAATCATAAAACTCCCGAGCTATTTAAAATCTTTCCGATGGGATTACCGTTCCACCGTCTCGAGGCCGGGAGATCGGCTCCGGGATACGGTTATTCTTTCTTTTTTCCTTTTTTTTTTATTACTCTATTTCTATTATGGATATATGTTTTATTGCCGTTTGGAACCTATCGCGTTATATTTTTATCCGGATTGTGACGTCTTTGATTCGTTTTCGCTTCTGAAGGAGGCAAACGGTGAAGGTAACAGTCCCGTGGGTTAGTTTATATTTATACTTCTTCTGTCTAGGTTGATTTGTTAGAATTCACTCTGTACCAACAGGCTGTTCACGAAAGAACACATTATTACATAATAACGGTTTCAGGCATGACTGCATCCACCAAAGACTACAGCTATGACCAGTCTTTACGATACGTTCGAATTATGTTTGTTGAAGTTTTCGAAAGGTCGATAAAAATCATTTCTCATCTGGAGCGCGGCGATGATAAGCCTGCAGAGGCGCGGGAAGTGTTGTCCGTAGTCTCGGCGAGGGTTGGATACGCGAATGTGTTGGGTGGGCGCTAAGAGGGGAGAAGATACGATGCATACATGATTCATGTTGCTAATGGAAATGAGCTTTCCTTCACTTCACTAGCCAAGACAGAAGCGGCACCCTGAATTAAATATGCCAGAGCCTCGACCGGCTACTATTAACTGCCTTCAAATTACTCGCCACCGCTGAAACGCAGAGCAGTATGAATTTTTCACCAGTGTGTTAGTGTTTGTTGGCGTTTCCTTACCTCTGGTTAAACTTACCCCCACCCCTTGCCTCGTACAACCACACGGATATACATATGCATACACATTTCGCACGCGTGAAAGAAAACCGGCACCGTATATGTTATGTATAACTAGGTGCTCTGGACTTTGTTCATATTCTGCCTCTCTTTCTTTTCATTTCGCTCCTCATAACCACTCTTGTGCAACCTCGATCTGCCATACTTGGGTATATTTCAGTACCTGCACTGGGTTCGCTTGTTTCCTTAGCCATTATTGTACCTTACGGATACAGTCCAACAATAAGTACAGTACCGCAGTACTGCTCCCTGACGTTTTTTGGTGTTATTATTTTTTTTTTTTCAAGTAGAATGTGAAACATTCGTTCCGTCACAGTACTTTTATTCGTTTCTCCATTGAAACGAGCCGGCGGCTGGATAGTACCCTGCCAAATATCTTCTCCCCAATGGTTTTTCATGCAGTCTGGCGTCAAACCGTGCGGGAGGCCGCACAAAGAATTATTCAACACTCCTGGAGCAGCAGCGGCCGGGAGTGCAGCGCTCTGGCAAACTGTTGGAGCATTTTCAAGCTGGACACTGAAATGCATATCGTACGGTTGAATTTTTCATTGACTCGTGTCATTCCGGAGCAACTGCATGCTTACTCAGAATATACAGGCTGAGACCGCATCCAACGCTCTGGGGCAGAAAGAGTGCTCTCTTCTCACCCTAGTACCATTATAAAGCAAGCGCGTTGGTCAGAGAAACGCGCTATTTTTTCCTCGATGCAAAATGTGCCGAGATTTTTCACCTATGGTCTCGCGGTCACAGTTTAATGTTTTCAACGTGTCTTTTTCGCGTTCCTGAGGGTACAATTAGTGGAAAAAGAGTACCGCGAAACGATTTCGAGACGAGAAGTTTTCGAGCTCTGAAAATTTGCCCGATTTTGAAAAATGATTAAATTGATTCTTTGATGCACTATTCCGACGCAATTTTGCGAGAGAAATCGATTGGGCGCAGTCCCAATACGCTGCGAGCAACAGATCAAAAGTGACAGCCAAAAAACCAGAAGCTGTGTTTTTGACATTTTTCAGCTGGTGCTCTCTTTCCTTTGTAATTTCTCTGCCGTTGGTCCAACGCTCTTTTCGCTGCGTTTTCCGAGTTCCTGGGCGTCCAATTCATCAGGAAAGGGTCATTTAAATCGAATCTGAGACCAAAAATTTTCGGCTCCCAAAATCAAGTAAGGCTAACCCCTTTGTATTTTTGGCGAAAATTTTCGCGATTTTGAAAAGTGCCGGAATAAATTCTTTCATGCACTATTCCGACGTATTTTTGCGAGAGAAATCGATTGGGCGCAGTCCGAACACGCTGCGAGCACTGGATCAAAAGTTACAGCCAAAAAACCAAAAGCTGTGTTTTTGAGATTTTTCAGCTGGTGCTTTTTCCTTCGTAATTTCTCTCCCGTTGATCCCACGCTCTTTTCGCTGCGTTTTCTGAGTTCCTGGGCGTCCAATTAGTCAAAAAAGGGTAATTTAAATCGAATCTGAGACCAAAAATTTTCGCGTCCAAAAATGAAGAAAAAAGTAAGGCTAACCCCTTTGTATTTTTGGCGAAAATTTTCGCGATTTTGAAAAGTGCCGGAATAAATTCTTTCATGCACTATTCCGACGTATTTTTGCGAGAGAAATCGATTGGGCGCAGTCCGAACGCGCTGCGAGCACTGGATCAAAAGTTACGCCCAAAAAACCAAAAGCTGTGTTTTTGAGATTTTTCAGCTGGTGCTTTTTCCTTCGTAATTTCTCTTCCGTTGAGCCCACGCTCTTTTCGCTGCGTTTTCTGAGTTCCTGGGCGTCCAATTCATCAGGAAAGGGTCATTTAAATCGAATCTGAGACCAAAAATTTTCGGCTCCTAAAATCAAGTAAGGCTAACCCCTTTGTATTTTTGGCGAAAATTTTCGCGATTTTGAAAAGTGCCGGAATAAATTCTTTCATGCACTATTCCGACGTATTTTTGCGAGAGAAATCGATTGGGCGCAGTCCGAACACGCTGCGAGCACTGGATCAAAAGTTACAGCCAAAAAACCAAAAGCTGTGTTTTTGAGATTTTTCAGCTGGTGCTTTTTCCTTCGTAATTTCTCTCCCGTTGATCCCACGCTCTTTTCGCTGCGTTTTCTGAGTTCCTGGGCGTCCAATTAGTCAAAAAAGGGTAATTTAAATCGAATCTGAGACCAAAAATTTTCGCGTCCAAAAATGAAGAAAAAAGTAAGGCTAACCCCTTTGTATTTTTGGCGAAAATTTTCGCGATTTTGAAAAGTGCCGGAATAAATTCTTTCATGCACTATTCCGACGTATTTTTGCGAGAGAAATCGATTGGGCGCAGTCCGAACGCGCTGCGAGCACTGGATCAAAAGTTACGCCCAAAAAACCAAAAGCTGTGTTTTTGAGATTTTTCAGCTGGTGCTTTTTCCTTCGTAATTTCTCTTCCGTTGAGCCCACGCTCTTTTCGCTGCGTTTTCTGAGTTCCTGGGCGTCCAATTCATCAGGAAAGGGTCATTTAAATCGAATCTGAGACCAAAAATTTTCGGCTCCTAAAATCAAGTAAGGCTAACCCCTTTGTATTTTTGGCGAAAATTTTCGCGATTTTGAAAAGTGCCGGAATAAATTCTTTCATGCACTATTCCGACGTATTTTTGCGAGAGAAATCGATTGGGCGCAGTCCGAACACGCTGCGAGCACTGGATCAAAAGTTACAGCCAAAAAACCAAAAGCTGTGTTTTTGAGATTTTTCAGCTGGTGTTTTTTCCTTCGTAATTTCTCTCTCGTTGATCCCACGCTCTTTTCGCTGCGTTTTCTGAGTTCCTGGGCGTCCAATTAGTCAAAAAAGGGTAATTTAAATCGAATCTGAGACCAAAAATTTTCGCGTCCAAAAATGAAGAAAAAAGTAAGGCTAACCCCTTTGTATTTTTGGCGAAAATTTTCGCGAATTTGAAAAGTGCCGGAATAAATTCTTTCATGCACTATTCCGACGTATTTTTGCGAGAGAAATCGATTGGGCGCAGTCCGAACGCGCTGCGAGCACTGGATCAAAAGTTACGCCCAAAAAACCAAAAGCTGTGTTTTTGAGATTTTTCAGCTGGTGCTTTTTCCTTCGTAATTTCTCTTCCGTTGAGCCCACGCTCTTTTCGCTGCGTTTTCTGAGTTCCTGGGCGTCCAATTCATCAGGAAAGGGTCATTTAAATCGAATCTGAGACCAAAAATTTTCGGCTCCTAAAATCAAGTAAGGCTAACCCCTTTGTATTTTTGGCGAAAATTTTCGCGATTTTGAAAAGTGCTGGAATAAATTCTTTCATGCACTATTCCGACGTATTTTTGCGAGAGAAATCGATTGGGCGCAGTCCGAACACGCTGCGAGCACTGGATCAAAAGTTACAGCCAAAAAACCAAAAGCTGTGTTTTTGAGATTTTTCAGCTGGTGTTTTTTCCTTCGTAATTTCTCTCTCGTTGATCCCACGCTCTTTTCGCTGCGTTTTCTGAGTTCCTGGGCGTCCAATTAGTCAAAAAAGGGTAATTTAAATCGAATCTGAGACCAAAAATTTTCGCGTCCAAAAATGAAGAAAAAAGTAAGGCTAACCCCTTTGTATTTTTGGCGAAAATTTTCGCGATTCTGAAAAGTGCCGGAATAAATTCTTTCATGCACTATTCCGACGTATTTTTGCGAGAGAAATCGATTGGGCGCAGTCCGAATACGCTGCGAGCACTGGATCAAAAGTTACACCCAAAAAACCAAAAGCTGTGTTTTTGACATTTTTCAGCTGATGCTCTTTCCTTCGTAGTTTCTCTGCCGGTGGTCCACCGCTCTGTTCGCTGCGTTTTATGAATTCCTGAGGGTCCAATTAGTCAGGAAAGGGTCACACGAATCGATTCCGAGACAAAATATTTTTCAACCAAAAATAAAAGTAAGGCTAACTCCTTTAGATTTTTTCAGTCTAAATTTGGCTGATTTTGAAAAATGGTTAATTAATTTTTTGATTTACTATATAGACGTAATTTTGCGAGAGGAGTCAATTGCACGCAGTGCGAATTCGCTCCGAGTAACGTATCAACAGTTACAGCCAAAAAACACGGAATCCTCTTGGTATTCTTCGGCTGTTTGACTACTACTGTTGTACGTGTCTAGTTTGCATGTTTGAGCATGCGCCCAGACTCTGCAAATCGCAAAAACAGCAAGGTTCACCTTATAAATTACGGACCAAAAGTGACCTCCGAAATATATGATATTGGCGACAGGGTCCCGAAAATGTGTGAAAGAAGAATCACAAAGTTGTAGCTTAAAGATTCAGTTTATTCAATATGCCTTAATTCTAGTACAAGTGTTTGTGTGTCAGTGTGTAATAATTTTACAAGTTAACAAATACAGCTTAAGTAAAAGACAAAGAGGAATGCAAAAATATGATTAAACATCACGTACAGAGTATAAATCTAGTTATTACATGAGGAAATAGGTGTGCAGTATACGTTGTCTTAAGCAAAATCTGAAGAGCATTATATCAGATTGTGATTACCATAGTTTTAACATACACCTAAAGTTTCGTTCTGCGTACACACGCAACATACCTTTGGCAGGATAAGATATACGATAAGTAATATTGTATTGTCTTTATTTTATGTAACCTATATTGTGATGAATAAAAAATCAATTTTAACTGTATTTTCGTTGTATTTCTTAAACTGTTGGTCGTTTGCTGTCCTGGATCTCTTTCGCTCTCCTGAGAGTCCAATTTTTTGGAAAAGGGTCATTCAAATCGATTCTGAGACGAAAGATTTTTCGGTCGAAAAATAAGGAACGCCCCTTTGGAATTTTGGCCAAAATTCGGACGATTTCAAATAATGCTGGAATCAGTTCTTTGATACATTATATAGACGTAAGTCAGCGAGAGGAATCCATGGCGCGCAATCTGAAGTCGCTGCGAGTAACGTATTAAAAGTTACAGCCAAGAAACGAAAGATTTCCTCCGTAGTTCCTTCGCTGTTGGTCCTACGCTATTTTGAATGCGTTTTCTACATACCTGAGAGTCCAATAAGTCAAGAAATAGTCATTTAAACCGATTCTGGGACAAAAGATATTTTGCTCAAAAAAAAAGTAAGGCTAACCCCTTTGCATTTTTGGCGAAAATTTTCGCGATTTTGAAAAGTGCTAGAATCAATTCATTGTAGCACTGTTCCGACGTAATTTTGCGAGAGGAATCGAATGGTTGCAGTTTAAATCGGTTGCGATGAACGGATCGAGAGTTACAGTCAAACAACGAGAACCTGAGTTTCTGACATTTTTCAGCCGATGATCTTTTCGTCGTAATTTGTCTGCCGTTGGTCCTACGCTGTTTTCACTGCGTTTTCTGAGTTCCTGGGGGTCCAATTAGTCAGGAAAGAGTGGTACAAATCGAATATGAGACCAAAAGTTTTTCGGTCAAAAAATAGGCAAAAAAGTAAGGCTAACCCCTTTGGATTTTTGGTGAAAATTTTGGCGATTTTGAAAAGTGCTGGAATCAATTCTTTGATGCACTATATGGAGGTAATTTTTCGAGAAAAATCGATTAGGCACGGTCCCAATACGCTGCGAGCAACGTATCAAGAGTTACAGCCGAAAATGAAAGATTTCCTTTATAGTTCCTCTGCTGTTGGTTCTACACTCTTTTTGATATCTCCTTCGCATCCTCAAGGATCCAACTGCTGGAAAGAGAGTCTATCGAAACGATTCGGAGACGAAAAGTTTTTCAAGGCAAGCCAAAGAAGAATCGATCATCTCGTTATATAGTCATCATCGAGAAGATTTATTAAAGTGTGGACTGAAGTTAATGTCGAACTCTCGCCTACAGCCAATCCACACGATTATGGTGAGACAAGAATAGAAAGAGTGTAAAGCGTCCTACCAATGCGCTAATATCTCGTAGTAAACGCGGTAATACCGTGAGACCAACTTTCATAATATGTGAAAGCTTACCAGACGAAGGGGTTGAAAACTGTCGAAAGTGGAAGACACACGCAAAGTTGCCTCATTTCAAAAGTTTTCTCCGGTATATTTCTCCGCTTCTACAGCTGTCTGCCCATTTTTTTATTTTTTTTTCTCCTTTCGTTAGGGGATTTTTTGGCGCCTCTCGCACCCCCGACGACCGAGCAATCGGCGCCCACTGCAGACTTGTGTGACTTTCGAAATTAATTTCCCGCTTGCAATATCCCCTTTTTCCACTTTTCCCGAACTCTGCAGTGCTTGGCCACGTGTCTTTCTGTGTTGCCATGCGAACCGATGGGACTTGACGTGTAGACGTCTGTAATAAAGCGGGTAAAACATTCACCGCCGTCTTATTCGCTGTCATTATTTCCTCACCACTGGGACTAGGCACGGGAAAAACAGCAGCGACGTCGCGCATGATTCTTGGACTTCCCTCACAGCTCGCTGCTTTACCCACAGAGAATGAAAGTTTTATCGTAAAAATATATCGGCAAACCAGCGGCTGTATTATGTGGCAAAACGAAGCTCATCCTACAATTTGGATGGAACCTTCTCCTCGGCTCTGCGAACGGCACTTGATACCGCAATATTATGTCGGCGTGTTACAGCGCCGCGTGCGTGTCAAAGCTGTGTGGGTGTGTATGTTCAATAAATTATTTACCTACATACGTGATGTGATGCACCGTCATTGTTGAGCCGAAGAACATCGGTCACACATGGTATGCACATGCACACATCCGTTTTATCGGCGTTATACGGTCAGGTTACACGTACTGTCATTTCCGACCCGACTACCTTCTAGGGTAGGAAAGAAAAAAGCACAAGCCATTAGTTTGATGACGGTGATCATCGCCTGCGACCCTTAAATTCGATAATCTAAACTGCGGTCAATCGACGCCAAAAAGCATGAAATTGCGTCAGAACTTTGAAGCATTACACGAAAGGATGCTCGATGATGAATAAGAAAGTACTTACAATTGGTAACGGTAAGAGGAACAAAGTCGAGTGACTAATACGAGTGTACTTTTTTTCTCTGTTTCAGGCCAAGTTGTTGGAGTCATCCCACGCTTGGCTCGGTGCCTCCACCTCCAGTATAGCCGGTGAGTTTTTCAAAAGATGTATAGAATAAAGTGAACTGGGCGACTGCCACACCAGTCACCAGATATTACAGAGTCCAATTTCCATCGAGCAGGATAAGATTCCTCTTCGGGTCATTTTCTCCGTAACATCCTTCCACGTTCGAGTCCTTTTCCGTGAAAAAGGACTGTTGTATTCCTTGGCATCACGGCCATTTACCGCAGAATATTGTTATTTCGGTTTTCACCCTTACTTGTCAAACTCCCGCACACGCGATACGAAAAATCCTAAAGCATGAGCGGCGTTTGTGTGTCAGCATGAGGTCAAGTGCTCTTCTGCGTGTGGCGCAATATAGTGTATGCGAAATCCATCGAAATGCATCCCCGGTTACACGCGCGCATACACGGACGTTAAGCGGGATCAAAACTCATAACTCATCTCAGCAAAGAAACCAACAGCCAGCCAGACTTCCCCGGACAAATTGAAACCAGCTTTAATAAATCGTAGCAACAACGCCTCGAGACAAATCTGCCAAACATATCTGACCCAGATATAATTTACTCGGTATTTATGGATAGAACACACTATTGTACGGATACCTGGAGATCGAATCGAATAATTTACATACGCCGTGTATTTTGCCAGCAATATTGATAATGCCGATGACGCCGATAATGATGACAATATCAATGTTAATATTTAATTGTAATTACCTACGGTGCTATTTTCTCCAGTTTCTACTCGCATTTCGCACAGACGCGCCGGATACACGCGACACTCGAAACCATGCAGTATCACAAACCCGTTTATTTACCTACACATAATTACACAGTCGATTGATTGACTGATATGATTCGCTCGCAATATATGTATTTTTATATAATATACATATCAGGGTGCAGCTTGAAAATTTTGTTTGTGTATTTCGATCGGCTTCAGATAATTTAAAAGTTTTTTTTCTAGTTGTTTCAGATTTTTGTCTCAATTCTAACTCGTGCCCCGAAGAGGGTGGATTCCATTCAACCCTTTCAAGGGCACGTCAAATCTACCGAACGGATTTACATGAAATTTGGTATCGGGGGGGTTTCTTGGGTGGCTGATTACGAATCTAAACTCGAAATTACAAAATTCAGAATGGTGGATCCAATATGACAATACCAAGTGACTTTTGGAGTTTGGGTCCACCATATTGGATCCGCGACCTAGATTTTCAAATTTTTAATTCAGATTCATCAACAGCGAACCAAAACAAACTGTTTCATCAAATTTGATTTAAATCCGTTGGGTAGATTTGACGTACCCCTTAAAGGGCTGAACGGGGCAATCCAGCCTCAAGGAGCACGGATTAGAGTTGAGATAAAAATCTGAAAAAATGAGGGAATTATTTTTGAACTATCTGAAACCGATTTGGAGGGTGTCCGGTCGAAATTTCTAAAGTCCACCCTGATATCTATATATATTTGAAATATATAAATCTATTTACGTATGGAACATCATGCGAAGGGGAATTACAGCAGTACAATATTGCGTATCTGTAATCCGACGATGCGTGAGACCGGGGTGGGCGCCTGTTGAACAAACCGCGTAGGCACTCTTTCCTCCCTCCCTCTCTTTCTCTCTTCCACGTGCAGAACACGAAATGCGCTGCAAGAGTGCGCCGAGTTGGCGACGATAAGCGGCAAAGCCTCCTCCTCCTCCTCCTCCTCCTCCTCCTCCTCCTCCTCCTCCTCCTCCTCCTCCTCCTCCTCCTCCTCCTCCTCCTCCTCCTCCTCCTCCTCCTCCTCCTCCTCCTCCTCCTCCTCCTCCTCCTCCTCCTCCTCCTCCTCCACCTCCGCCTTCTTATCCTACCTCTCCTTTTACTCTTCTTCCCGGCAACAATTTCCGGGTGGGTCGGTCAGACCGGCCTCAGCCTCGACCGGGAATGGGACAAGGTCAACGTCAAGGTGTTGCATGGGCGGTGAATAGACGATGACAGGAGTCGCGGGAGCTAATCCGAGGCGATCGACAGGTGCGAGGCTTCGAGGCTTCCTTTCCTTTCCTTCACTTTCCATTCCTTCCTTTGACCGTGATGCATGCCTGCAGGCCGGAGGAGGAGGCGGCGACGACGGCGACGACGTCACGCGACATCGAGGCCCCGCCCTGGTACGGACGTTGATGAAAAATCGTCGATGACGAGAAATCGATTACCTCTCACGAGGCAAAACCGCCGTCCCGTCACATGTATGCTTTCGATTTTTTATTTTTTTTTTTTCTTCGAGAAAAAAAAATCCCTCTGCTGATTTTTAGCCGACTACTCGACGCTTCTGAAGCTGAAGGCACCGACGTGGACGCGGCTCGACCTCCAGGAGGCGATCGAGGCCGTCGTCACCCAGAAGATGCGGTTCACCCAGGCCTCGACCAAGTACGGCATACCCAAGGGAACACTATACGACAACATACTCGGCAAGTCGAAACGCATGATGGTCCTCGAGGATGTCGGGCTGAACACGTCCGAGGAATCGGCCGTCCTCGAATTCTGCTGCGACATCAGCATCAGCCCCTATAATCGGAGGACGAAAAAGTCCCTCAACGCCGTTCTCATCTACGTTCAGAGGCTCAGGCGGAAACGAGATCCCGGTTTTATGTTCACCGGTCTCACCGGGTTCCGGTGGTGGTGGGCATTCTGCAAAAAGCACTCAATCGTTTCCCTCTACTTCAATGACGAGAACGATAACGAGTGACGAGGTCGCGGTCCTCCTTATCTTTTTCCCCTTTTCACCTGTTGCCCGATTTTAATCCACTCCTATGGACGCTTCCGTTCTTTGATTTTTCACAGACAACGCTGGGTTGAGTACACCCTCTCACCATCAGGGAGGTTGGTTGGTCGAAAATTGACACTTTCCGTTTATTTCATCTCTAGATAATCGTACCTTGAGTATTCGTCAAATTACTCTATTCGTATTTAAGCTACGAGGTTCTCTTCAAAAGTACAAAAAATAGGAAATACTGAGAGTATAAATTAAATCTTATATATTATCGATGTTTCGGTTACAATCGCTTTAAGATCGTTAAAAATTACACAAGATTTGTTTCATTTCACTCTACGATAGGCTAATGTTATTGACGAGTTTTTAAAAACATCGTAATGTATAAGCTTTATAGGAATATAATAATTTGATGAATACTCAACGTACGACTATCTCGCAATAAAATTAATAAAAAGTGTCGATTTTCTACGAACCAACCTCCTTGATCATGGGAAGCTTGAAATTCCCACCGTTATTTCCCGAAGAAGGAACGTGTTCCGTAAATCGATGGATTCTACGTAATCACAATTGGGGATCGCGAAACCGACGCGGTGTGCAGTCTAGTCTTATTGTCCCTCGTCGTCCCCCGTGTATATAATAATAATATTAATAATACTAATAATAATAATAATAATAATAATAAACGAATCTAACAACATTCCGGCCAAAATAATTATAACGCGTGTGCCTTAGACGCGTGATTCGCGAGACTCGATATCGCAGGTGATATGTAACGTAGTTTCTAAAATAATGTCATTTCAATTCTACAAGATTATCTCTTTCGGACGTTCGTTAAACTCGTCTTCCAGCGAATATGATAATTAATATAATGTATTATTTATACGTTACGATACTTTTATGAGCAAAGAATAAGACATTGTATATAAATTATACCTGGATAGACGAATGCATGTATTACTCATTCCATTCGCGTTTATAGACGCAGAATAAAACAAAAAAAATTATTCCATTCCATTCCAGCGCCGTCGGTACGTATATAAAATATGATATTAATAATATACGTGCGGGTTGCGTGCGCGCGTGCCTGTCAAATATTAAATTGTAAATAATATTTTACATTTTATTAGATGCTATATATTATAGAATTTATATGTATACCCCGTTACGTATTCATATGCATATAGTTGATTAATTAATTACTAAAATAATATAATACCTAGGCGTACAAGTTATACTAAGTTAAGGTTTTCTACATTCGTTAAGTTATTAAGCAGCGCCGAAAACACAGGGTATAACGGGCTGCATGACACGACGAACGAATATATATATATATACGCAGGGATAAAAGACGTTGCATTATTATTGTATTGCATATATTGCATTGTGTGTGCGTGTGTGTGTGTACACACACGTATTTACGCAGGCGCACTATAAATTTAACAACGTTACCTCGCGTTTACCGCTCTTCGCATAAAGGTACAACCCGCACAGTTGTAAGGGAGAAACAGCCCCCACACGTCACGCTAACGTTTTACTATACCGTATATTAAAAATTCAATTCTGCTCACGCACACGCCGATCCCGTATGCATGTGTATCCCAAGGCGCCAAGGAATAAAAACGGGGCACCAATACATATATATATATATATATATTCGTACACAAGCGCGATACGCGTAATTACATATTTCAGGGGGTTAGTCAACGCTGGTCTGCCCCCCCTTCACCCCCAACGCGCAGTTATATATCTAACGGCGTCGGCTATCTGGCCGCCATTTTGATTTTCGATGCTGAAATACGGGGACTTTTATCAATGTTCGGAACAACCGTGCACCTACGGTAGTCGATCAAATTCAACCGACTTGTGCCAAAAAGCTTTCTCGCTTTACCCACAATCTGGCTAGACTCCGCTCCGAACGTATTCGCGGATGAAAACTATCGAAATCTATCGCCGAACGCGTGTCCGCCCTGGATTTTTGGTCACTCATTTTGTCGCGCGTACCGCTTACAACAAACGTTTGTTCCTAGAATTTAGAATAAATTCTGATCCGTTGTCAGATAACCAACGGCCGTTTACGATATACTAGATTTCAAATTATTCATCCATCCTTTTACGTGATCGTTAAAATAATTTTTCATTTTACGTACAGACGCGAAACGGTATCAGGATTTTTAAATATATTTATACGAACGCTGCCCCGCTTATGCTCTCGCGTATCAAACACTTGCCATTTTATACCGTTAATATCGTTATAACTTGACACATTTTCGCATTAAGATTTGCTCGCAATTATTATCACCGCACGTCTCCGTGTATTTAATTCTTTCGTTAACTTCCTTTTTCCGTTTCACTCTTCTCGCGACTCGATTGTCACCGTTGCTCCTTCGCAACGACTGTGTGTTTACCTCACAACCTGTCACTTAATTGATTTATCTTCTCTACACACGCACACGCATCTAATTCGTCCTACGTCGCTGTCGAATTAGAAGTACGGGTAGGTACGTACACGCGGCAATTTTTCAGGCTGCTTCTTCACCTTCCTCGTCATTAATAACACTTGTTGCAACAGCCGTGATGATGATGAGTTTGCGTTACAATATTTCTACATTCATTTGCCAGTATACAGCCGCGATCTCACTCCCTTACATCATTACCGTTATATTCCTTTTACTTTATTCTTTTCTTTTCTCTTAGTATAATAATTACCTACTGCCACGTGGCTCGTTCAATTTTATTGTTGATATTATATTGTTATTTATGATCCTCTGACGCGCGCTAAGGCCATTAGTTTCTTCGTGTTATTTTCTTCATTGTGTTTTTTTTTTTTTTATATCTTCTAAACCTTTTTTTCTTTTTCATTTTTTGTTTAAGTATAATTAGGAAATTGTCTTCTTTATAAGCAAGATAGTCTAATGAGAAATTAAAACGATCAGAAACATGAGAATAGCTCCGTTTTATGTTTGCAGTGTTGGCGTGTCAACCCAACACTTCTAACTTTTCGTCGGTATTAATTCGGACCGACAACCTGTACGTTTCAATTCGTTTTAGGTATTCGTTATTGTACATATAAATAAGTCGTTTTAACCTCGTTACCACGTGCACATATATATGTATGTATATATATATATATACACATATATATATATATATATATATATATGACCTCCGAACCCCGCATCGTCTCACGTTCAATTCTAAAACGTTATCGAAACATCGACAACGATTCATAGGCAATCGGAAACTTTGCTCAAAATAACGGATCAAATGCGGTACACTAACGGTTTTGAACTTTGGGAGACGGTGAGTTTTTCGAAATTGTAAATTTGCATAAAAGAATTGTGCCTTAAACTGTTGAGACGTTTCTGGGTATCGCTAATTAATCGATTCAAAGTATCCGCAATTTGATCCAATTATATTTAACCTATCAATAACAATAATGATAGTAATAATGGTGATAATAATGATAATCGTTATGAATTTATTATACAATATATGTGCCGTTTAAAAAAGTTGTTAAACGAAGCTGACGGCGGAGACCGGAGCTTCAAATTTTTAGGATCAAATTTTGAACGTCTGATTATGTAATACGAATAAATTGAAATGCGTTGATTGAATTAAGTATAGATGTGTTATTTCTCGCACAGTCAAGAAAGAAGAAATCTCTCGTGACCCTATTTTAAGACTATGCTATACGTATATTGTAAACATAACGTATTATTTTAAAAGTAGAAAAGCTGTCGTGACAATTGGCGTCGTCGTGCTCAAAAGTCAACGCAACACAAGTCAGTAGAAAATAGTCGATATTAGTGATTGATTAACTGATTAATAAATCAATCCTAGGATCGGTTCATTTGTAGTACATATATATATATGTATATATCTATGTATATGTGACCGTATCTGATAAAATTTATACAGTTTGTAAAATTTCTTTCTTCTTTCTCTGTCATTTTTTAATGTATAACAATGATGGTGATAATTATAATAGTAATAATAATAAAAACAACAATAATAACACGAGTAATATTTTTGTACTATGTAAATTGTCGCGTGATATAATGAATTCGAAAAACAATGAAAATAAAAACAGAAGAAATGCCTCGAGTTCTTATAATGCAAATAACGATGAAATTAATTGTTTATAAAAAGTAAATTGTATAGTTGAAAAAGAATTTTTCCCCTGTGTTTAATTTGTTTTCATTCTTTTTTCTTCTTATTTCTCTTAAATATCACGAACGCGATTACAATGACGATGATGATTCTTTGTTATAAAATCAAGACGACTACACACGTTATATATATATATATATATAATATAGGTATATGTATATTGGTATATAACACGTACCGTATAGCTGCAATGATTGTATTGTAGAACTTGGAACAATACAATTGAGGCGTTATTAAACATTCCTCAACGCTGCGGCACATATTTTTCATTTCTTGTGCAATTATCGATGTACGTACGGTATATTTGTTTATCAATTTTATAATATCAAACCCTATTGTGGAAGTCGTATTCTTTCGTACTCGAGAAGCACGCGCGTTCTCCCTCTTTCTTCTTTCTCTTTTCGCTCTCTGAAATCGCTGAGAAAAAGGTGTTGAAATATTTTAAAACTGAAGAACAACAAACGTGAAAGAAAAAGGAATGTACGAGACAAATAGAAAGGAAGAAAGAAAGAAAGAAAGAAACCTTTATCGTGTTGTCAGTACAATTGAACAGTCACTTGCATCATCCGTACCTTCGCTTTGTACCTACCTGCTGCATTTGCGATACCCTCGTTTTCAATGTATCGTATCTTCCATCCATCTCTGCAGTAAATTATATGTACCTCGATATTTTCACTATCCATACAGCTATCTCAATTGTTGCCTGAACAGAGTACCGACTCGAAAGTTTTTGAATTAAAAGGTTCTTTTTCTACGAAAATAGGAAATTTGAAGATAAAAGACGACAAGAATTGAATGATTGAACAACGTTTTACCGATTTACAGAACTACGTAGAACCTCCAAATCAATCCTGTGAAATTCCTCTTTACCTGTCTGCGTCGATCTACGATGTATCTCACGAATTTTCAAAGAGCTGATAAATAAACAACGAAGAAGGCATAAAACGAATTCAATTAATGCTTTAAAAAAAAAAAAACAAAAAAACAACGAACACGCCTGATAACGATCTCGAAACGTCCACTCACAGTTTTTCTCTCCTTTTTCGGGGGGGTGTTACAGCAGACAGCTACCAGTACCAGCTCCAATCGATGTGGCAGAAGTGCTGGAACACGAATCAGAGTCTGGTCCACAATCTTCGGTTCAGAGAACGCGGACCCCTCAAGTCCTGGAGGCCAGAGACGATGGCCGAGGCCATTTTCAGCGTCCTCAAGGAGGGCCTCTCGCTGAGCCAGGCGGCAAGGTCAGTCCTTCACACACTTGTTACCTAAGCTTTTCGATCCTTCGCCTGGAGGTGAAAAGACTCCCCCCTCTGCGATCCTTAGCGATTAATTGCACTGAATATTTCATTCCACCTACCCGAGGATCGTCACGTCACCCCTTCCCGTTGCTCCTGCACGTTTTCCAGTGAAAATTTCAAGCTCGGGTGGCAAATTTACACTCCTAGAAGTGTCATCAATAAATCTGCGCACCCTCTTGTATACCGTTCTATCTCATCCTGCAGCTTTTCCACGTTTCCTTTTTGTAATATCGTACTCCTTTATGTATTTTTCTTCTCTTCGAGTTGTCACTCGATTTTCCTGCCGCTATTCGTTCGCTTGTATACGATGTTGAACGTGCTTTCGAACGGACGGGTCTTTGTTTTAAATAATTTAGCCCATCTGGCACGGAACTCTTTTTTTTCTCTTTCTTCCTTTTCTTTATTTTACCTTTTATTCTTCTGTCATCCTCTTTTTCTTCTTCTTCTTCTTCTTCTTCTTCCTCTTCTGCCTTTCTTTTCTCCAGCTGCCGTCAGCTTCTCTCACTCTCCCTCTCCCTCTCTCTTTCTCTCTCTATCGTTAGTTTAATGCATTGCCCGTTCCGTGATTGATGCCTCCGTTACCATCCGAAATTAAAGCTATAACGTTATCCCCGCACTTATAGCTGTATCGCATGCTCTATGCTAATACCAGCTGCTTCCACACACCGTCTGTACGTGAATGTTCAATCTCAGCATACGTATATCTATGTATATACGCGATGATAAACATATTCTTTTTACCTCATTTTTTCCTTCTCTTTTTCATTATCCTCGTCTCTTTCTAAAGATAAATCGTTGTATACGTAGATTGTTTTTACCTAACGCCGGAGTTGTATACTTGTTAGTAAGATCCATCGTATTTTCGTCTTCCGTTACCATGTCTGTGTGTAGTATATAATGCAAAGCGACTATGTAAAAATTTGTATAGAGCGAACGAATATTATATATACAGAGACAATAATTATACAAAGCTCCTGCACACGTCTCTACGGTTCCTTGAAACAGTTATGTATACACGCATACATACGCGTGTGAATGTTTTTTCTTCCAACGCAATCTTCCACCGTCAACGATTTATCAACGATTTGAAACGGTGACCATATTTGTGTGTGGACTATGACCGCGGAGCAAATTGTAAAACGATCCTTTTTTCACCTCCATCTCAATCAGGTGGTGAAGAATTAACGAACCTATAGCTGTGGCTTGATTGATTTTTAGATATCAGAGTCCGTGTCCAAGTTTTGAACGATCGTTTGCCTTGATTTATTCATAAGGTACAGCGATCCTCGATATCGTGTATTAACCCGAGATGCTCGTTTCTCTGTTCACAGAAAATACGACATCCCGTATCCGACGTTCGTCCTCTATGCGAACCGCGTTCACAACATGTTGGGACCGAGCGCGGACGGCGGAGCCGGTGAGTGTTAGTTGCCATTTTTTATTTACTACCCTCCCAAATTTAACCCCTCTCTACATAGAAAGTTACCGAACCTAAAGTGAAAGTCGAAAGGCAGCGTTATACTCAAAGCTGTCAGACAGGCAACCGAAGCTACCTTTAAGTTCCTACGTATTGAAATGTATCTTCGGTTGCCTACTGCTTGTTTTAAACGAGAAATTTTAGAGAACATTCCCGGTATATCTACTAGACGAGCAAACTTGAACTTGGTCTCACTGAATCAAACGAAATTGTTTAAACTGATCATTAAAATACGTGACGTTGAACCTTCCGAATTGATGAACCTGGATAACTTCTTCGTTCGAGTATAATACTGCAGTCTTGTATTCAAACACACGTTTCCTTCGACAATAAAAAGATGAGTTGCCTTACTGTCTCTAATTTGGTTCCGGAGTGATGGAATGTCATAGATCGTAGTAGGTTTTTGTCAACCCATGCCAACTGTCCCCGGCGATCGGCGGGGGGTTCGCGACATCTTCCTGGGTGGATTCCCAAGGGATGGAGCGATCCTGTGCCGCCCCTGGCGCCGCGGTAACATTCGCCCTTTCCTTTTGCCGTAGATCTCCGACCCAAGGGCCGCGGGAGGCCTCAGCGCATTCTTCTCGGCGTTTGGCCGGACGAGCACATAAGAGGAGTGATTAGAGCCGTCGTCTTCCGCGATGGACAGTCCGCCCACATCGTCAAGGAGGAGCCAACCACGTTGTACCCGAGCCTCGCCAGCTACGCCGCGTGCAACGGTCCCGAGGGTGCCGTCAGCCCTGGAGCTGCAGTTTCCGCTGCCGTGGCCGCCGTTGCCCAAGGTGAGTACGAGAAAAGGAGAAAAGAGGAAGAAAGTTTATCGGGCGTACGTGCGTGAAACTTTGTGTAAGGTTTTTCTGTGAGATTGTGGCGATAACGCAGCCACTCGAATCGCCCGCGGATAGGCAACCCCGCATACGCGGTGACGGGCGTGCTACGGGTTGCCTGTCCGCAGGTGTTTCGACATGTCGTCTTTGAACAGAACATGACACGAAGGAAAACCAAAGAATAATAGAAATCTAGCCCAAGGTGCGTACGAGAAAAAGAGAACACAGGAAGGAAGTTTACCGTGCGTACATACGTGAAATTTTGTATGAAGTTATTCTGTTGGATTATGGCGATAACGGGCACTCGAGTCGCCCGCGGATAGGCAACACCGCATACGCGGTGACGGACGTGCTTCGGGTTGCCTGCCCGCGGGTGTTTCGATATATCTTCTTTGAACAAAATGCGAAAGAATAATAGAAATCTAGCTAACTTGTTTTTGAATCGTGAATTCCTGTTTCAGGTTTGCGTCATCAGGTTTGCAGTATGGTGGCAGCGGCTCATTCCCAACAGCACGACATGATCGGCACCAACCTGTCGTCGAATTTGTCGACCAACATTCAGGCAGCGCTGCAAGCACAGCATCAGAACAATGGCAACTCACCGCTTAACCTCGGATTGGCGAGTCCGGGTTCCGGACCGCCGGAAAGTCCGATGGAGAGCCCGCTGGCGAGTCCGTTGGGTCCGCTAATGGACCCGGGACATATCCCAGGCAGCGTCGAGGTCGGAATTGGGGTCAGCGGGATGACGTACAAGCCGACTCGCAGTTTCGTTAGTCCAAGACCGGAGAACCTCTTCCAGGAGGATATCGCGGACCTGGTGAAGAGTCCCCATCACACCTTGAAGGACAAGGACAAAATACCGGTGAAACTGGAGCCTCTCCAGGCAGATTCTAGGTGCGAATAGCAGCCGGGTGTGGAGATCTAATCCTCCAAGTCCTCTGCGCCCCACAATAACTGTTTTCCGGTCGCGTCGAGTTCCTTCCCGCGTTCTGGAGCTTTGAGTTTGACTGGATCTCATTCTGTGCACATGTAGAAACGACAGCTAGCTGCTACTGGGAGTAGAGTATTTATATGGCATAGAGTCACGCACAGTTATGCGAGGTTCCTGTATATAAATTGTTTTTTCCCAGTTTGGAGAAGCGGCGAAAACGGAAAGAAAAAGAGGGGATAAATAAAAGTACATACATAGATGTATCTCGGAGAAAAAAAAAAAAATCAATTATTGAGTAAATACATGTATGCGTAGTAAAGATTGTCAAATGGTAGTGTGACGAAAATTACTCTTCGAAATTTGAACATTGTGTCAAGGCTAGTTTTGCGCCTGTTGACAGAAAACAAAACGTATAATGTGTATAACAAATGCGAATAATTTTTGTAATTATTGTAATGTAGAAAGAAGAGAAAAGAAAAGGGAAAAAAAAATTTTAAACTCAACATTCGATGCGTTTATACAACCCGGACAACTCTCTCACTAAATTGCCTTCTGTAATGTAGAGGTGTGCAGCAGCATCCCCACGTGTATAAGATTATTCGATAAAATTGAATTATACATATATACATACATATAATATTATATATTATGATTATTATAATAACGATAAAAATAATAACCACAATAATTACATAGTTGTTATTATAATAGCTTTAGTAATAACGATAATAATAATAACAATAACAATAATAATAATAATAGTAATAATGAACGATTAAGATTACTGGTACCCATTAAAATGATAAATGCGCAGCGCATGAAATAAATTATAGCAGTATATAAAACTGATGTAATAAACGAGGAAGTAAAGGAAAAAATATTTAAAAGAACACACAATGTTATTGTCCCGTAATTCCGTTGATAACATAAAATAAGATTAGATTCTATACACGCATATAAATATAATTACAAAATACGAACAATATGTAGGAAAAAAGCAGACAAGAAAAGAAGAAAAAGTAAAAAAAAAAAAAAAAAAAGGAAATTAAAACAATGCACAACAGAATCAGAACGTGAAAGACTTGATATCAAAACGCGTTGTTCGAGGCACAAGGCTCTGGATACGTACAATAAAATGTTTTTCTTTCTTTTTGTTTTGCTACACCAAACGCGCAAATATAAGAGCGATACATAAACATAAGTCACTGCAAGAAATGATTGATTGTTATTTGATTTTTGAACAGAAATTTTTAATAGAAAAAATCTATACGATTTACTTCTACATCTACGATTTTTATTTTACTCTTTCATTTACTTGTTATTCGGTTCTTTTTTTCGCATCCCTGCTGTCAACAAAAACGTACCAAAATATCATTTTCATTGGTCGCTAGTTTAGGCCGTCTTCAATCTTTAACAGCAATCATTTCGATTAGATAAGAAAAATAAGCAATAAGATCTTGACAACTGTATGTGAAGATTGATCGTACAACGGAAAAGCCGAAAATAATTGAACAAATAAACTCGTTGACGTAAAATCAAAACAAGGTAAAATATGCCATGGAAAAGTTGTACCACAAAGAAAACTGCGTGTAAAATTATTCGCGCGCCATCTCGAGGTGTATTACATAATGTACAAAATAAATCGTATAAATATACAATTGAATAATTGATGACGATAATAATAACCTCGGAATTAACGCGCGCGTTGGTTAAATAAGGAGAAATTTTTGTCGTCGAAAAAAGTGACGTATTATTGATGAAAAAGTATCCTTGTCAGTGAGTTAATCAATTTTCTTTTCTAGTTCCCGGTTTGCCGGTATCAATATCCTTGCATGTATATAAAATAAGAAAAAAAAAAAAGAAAATAGCGTATATAGGCGAAGGTTAAAATTTATTATGGTACGTAAGGGGCGGAGGCTATAACTGCGGAATATGTAATCTTGCCACGAACAATAGTATTACCTATACATATATAATATAGTAGGGCTTAAAATTCGATTTTTCCCTGCCTGCAGCCTTTACAGCGTATTTTATCATAACTTATCGCTACACACACAAACACAAGCATACAAGCTGTTACATCATTCAGCGAAGTTCCAGCTTGCGGTACTGTATGCGCATATTATATGAGGTCAAGTAGTAATACGCTATATTTCCTAAGATATAGTTAAAATCCGTAAAATAAAAAAAAAATTTTAAAAACTACAAAATGTTTATGTAAATATACGTATACATTATACACAGCGCTGCGCACGATCAACGACATTTTTTAACATAACGTACCGTACACAGTCACACACCGCTGGGTAGAGTGCAAAAAAAAAATCAGAATAGCATCCACAGAAGAACGGCCACAAAGAAAACGGCAGTCTTCATTTTGTCAAAGTCTCACCCCCGCCGCGGTATTAAAATTTATTTTCAATTAGTACCGTAACGAAATATTACGTTAATCAAACCGATCTTTCGTTTGTTTTTTTTTTGATATCACGAAGAAAAAAAGAGAATGAAAGATTCGGTGAAAAGTGTTGTCGATTAAAAAAATTCTCGTTCTTAGTTTCAATATTGTTTGACAATGAGAAATGCACCCTTACTTGAAAAGAATAAATTTTATATCACGGGGTGAGTCGGAAAAAGAAAAAGATATTCGAAAAAGCGAAACGGTCTTCTAGGAACGGTAAAATTATAGAAACGACGAAAAATGTCAAAAACTTAACACAGTTGAATAAAACTGTACGATCGAAGTAACGCTAGGCTGCATCAGCTATTTATATACACACTTACAAAATATATAAGTTATTATCATTATTATTATTATTATTATTGTTGTTGTTGTTGTTGTTGTTCTTGTTGTTATTATCTACATGTAATAATAACGCCAAATGTATAATAGGTAATATAATTTTCAACACGCCCACTGCACATACTCAAGGTATATTTAAACGTAAAACTGATGATCCGTGCATGTCGGGTCGGTTTTCGTGGCTTTCGGAAGTTAGAATTAAACCAAATTCGAAGATTCATTAGGCAGCTAGCTACTATACCAACTATCTTC